>NW_026903250.1:0-337228 GCF_024500385.1 Phyllopteryx taeniolatus
AGTCAATAAAGGCCTACTACTGGAGCGAAACGGAATGCTTTGACGCTAGGCTTTTGGCCGCACGACCTCCGAGAGTCTTGGAAGAGACCTCATCTGAAAGGTGGATTCACAACGATCGAGTGTGTCGAATGTCAGCCCACTCGCTCAAACTTAAGGGTTCAAAAGTTATGCCGAAATCACATAGGTCGTAATGTTACAATTTATTCAATAAAGGCCTACTACTGGAGCGTAACGGAATGCTTTGACGGTCGCCGCTCGGCCCCACAACCGTCCAGAGACTTGGGGGAGACCTCCCCTGAAAGGTGGATTCACAATGATCGAGTGTGTCGAACGTCAACCCATTAGTTCAAACTTAAGGGTTCAAAAGTTCTGCCGAAATCACATAGGTTGTCATGTTACAATTTAGTCAATAAAGGCCTACTACTGGAGCGAAAAGGAATGCTTTGACGCAAGCCTTTCGGCCGCACGACCTCCGAGAGGCTTGTAAAGAGACCTCGTCTGAAAGGTGGATTCACAAAGATCGAGTGTGTCGAACGTCAGCCCACTCGCTCAAACTTAAGGGTTCAAAAGTTATGCCGAAATCACATAGGTCGTCATGTTACAATTTAGTCAATAAAGGCCTACTACTGGAGCGTAACGGAATGCTTTGACGGTCGCCGCTCGGCCCCACAACCGTCCAGAGACTTGGGGGAGACCTCCCCTGAAAGGTGGATTCACAATGATCGAGTGTGTCGAACGTCAGCCCACTAGCTCAAACTTAAGGGTTCAAAAGTTCTGCCGAAATCACATAGGTCGTCATGTTACAATTTAGTCAATAAAGGCCTACTACTGGAGCGAAACGGAATGCTTTGACGCTAGCCTTTTGGCCGCACGACCTCCGAGAGCTTGGAAGAGACCTCATCTGAAAGGTGGATTCACAACGATCGAGTGTGTCGAATGTCAGCCCACTCGCTCAAACTTAAGGGTTCAAAAGTTATGCCGAAATCACATAGGTCGTAATGTTACAATTTAGTCAATAAAGGCCTACTACTGGAGCGTAACGGAATGCTTTGACGGTCGCCGCTCGGCCCCACAACCGTCCAGAGACTTGGGGGAGACCTCCCCTGAAAGGTGGATTCACAATGATCGAGTGTGTCGAACGTCAACCCATTAGTTCAAACTTAAGGGTTCAAAAGTTCTGCCGAAATCACATAGGTTGTCATGTTACAATTTAGTCAATAAAGGCCTACTACTGGAGCGAAAAGGAATGCTTTGACGCTAGCCTTTTGGCCGCACGACCTCCGAGAGGCTTGGAAGAGACCTCGTCTGAAAGGTGGATTCACAAAGATCGAGTGTGTCGAACGTCAGCCCACTAGCTCAAACTTAAGGGTTCAAAAGTTATGCCGAAATCAGATAGGTCGTCATGTTACAATTTAGTCAATAAAGGCCTACTACTGGAGCGTAAACGGAATGCTTTGACGGTCGCCGCTCGGCCCCACAACCGTCCAGAGACTTGGGGGAGACCTCCCCTGAAAGGTGGATTCACAATGATCGAGTGTGTCGAACGTCAGCCCACTAGCTCAAACTTAAGGGTTCAAAAGTTCTGCCGAAATCACATAGGTCGTCATGTTACAATTTAGTCAATAAAGGCCTACTACTGGAGCGAAACGGAATGCTTTGACGCTAGCCTTTTGGCCGCACGACCTCCGAGAGTCTTGGAAGAGACCTCATCTGAAAGGTGGATTCACAACGATCGAGTGTGTCGAATGTCAGCCCACTCGCTCAAACTTAAGGGTTCAAAAGTTATGCCGAAATCACATAGGTCGTAATGTTACAATTTATTCAATAAAGGCCTACTACTGGAGCGTAACGGAATGCTTTGACGGTCGCCGCTCGGCCCCACAACCGTCCAGAGACTTGGGGGAGACCTCCCCTGAAAGGTGGATTCACAATGATCGAGTGTGTCGAACGTCAACCCATTAGTTCAAACTTAAGGGTTCAAAAGTTCTGCCGAAATCACATAGGTTGTCATGTTACAATTTAGTCAATAAAGGCCTACTACTGGAGCGAAACGGAATGCTTTGACGCTAGCCTTTTTGCCGCACGACCTCCGAGAGTCTTAGGGGAGACCTCATTTGAAAGGTGGATTCACAACGATCGAGGGTGTCGAATGTCAGCCCACTCGCTCAAACTTAAGGGGTCAAAAGTTATGCCGAAATCACATAGGTTGTCATGTTACAATTTAGTCAATAAAGGCCTACTACTGGAGCGAAAAGGAATGCTTTGACGCAAGCCTTTCGGCCGCACGACCTCCGAGAGGCTTGTAAAAGACCTCGTCTGAAAGGTGGATTCACAAAGATCGAGTGAGTCGAACGTCAGCCCACTAGCTCAAACTTAAGGGTTCAAAAGTTATGCCGAAATCACATAGGTCGTCATGTTACAATTTAGTCAATAAAGGCCTACTACTGGAGCGAAACTGAATGCTTTGACGGTCGCCGCTCGGCCCCACAACCGTCCAGAGACTTGGGGGAGACCTCCCCTGAAAGGTGGATTCACAAAGATCGAGTGTGTCGAACGTCAGCCCACTAGCTCAAACTTAAGGGTTCAAAAGTTCTGCCGAAATCACATAGGTCGTCATGTTACAATTTAGTCAATAAAGGCCTACTACTGGAGCGAAACGGAATGCTTTGACGCTAGGCTTTTGGCCGCACGACCTCCGAGAGTCTTGGAAGAGACCTCATCTGAAAGGTGGATTCACAACGATCGAGTGTGTCGAATGTCAGCCCACTCGCTCAAACTTAAGGGTTCAAAAGTTATGCCGAAATCACATAGGTCGTAATGTTACAATTTATTCAATAAAGGCCTACTACTGGAGCGTAACGGAATGCTTTGACGGTCGCCGCTCGGCCCCACAACCGTCCAGAGACTTGGGGGAGACCTCCCCTGAAAGGTGGATTCACAATGATCGAGTGTGTCGAACGTCAACCCACTAGTTCAAACTTAAGGGTTCAAAAGTTCTGCCGAAATCACATAGGTCGTCATGTTACAATTTAGTCAATAAAGGCCTACTACTGGAGCGAAAACGGAATGCTTTGACGCAAGCCTTTCGGCCGCACGACCTCCGAGAGGCTTGGAAGAGACCTCGTCTGAAAGGTGGATTCACAAGATCGAGTGTGTCGAACGTCAGCCCACTAGCTCAAACTTAAGGGTTCAAAAGTTCTGCCGAAATCACATAGGTCGTCATGTTACAATTTAGTCAATAAAGGCCTACTACTGGAGCGAAACTGAATGCTTTGACGGTCGCCGCTCGGCCCCACAACCGTCCAGAGACTTGGGGGAGACCTCCCCTGAAAGGTGGATTCACAATGATCGAGTGTGTCGAACGTCAGCCCACTAGCTCTAACTTAAGGGTTCAAAAGTTCTGCCGAAATCACATAGGTCGTCATGTTACAATTTAGTCAATAAAGGCCTACTACTGGAGCGAAACGGAATGCTTTGACGCTCGCCTTTTGGCCGCACGACCTCCGAGAGGCTTGGAAGAGACCTCATCTGAAAGGTGGATTCACAACGATCGAGTGTGTCGAATGTCAGCCCACTCGCTCAAACTTAAGGGTTCAAAAGTTATGCCGAAATCACATAGGTCGTAATGTTACAATTTATTCAATAAAGGCCTACTACTGGAGCGTAACGGAATGCTTTGACGGTCGCCGCTCGGCCCCACAACCGTCCAGAGACTTGGGGGAGACCTCCCCTGAAAGGTGGATTCACAATGATCGAGTGTGTCGAACGTCAGCCCACTAGTTCAAACTTAAGGGTTCAAAAGTTCTGCCGAAATCACATAGGTTGTCATGTTACAATTTAGTCAATAAAGGCCTACTACTGGAGCGAAAACGGAATGCTTTGACGCTAGCCTTTTGGCCGCACGACCTCCGAGAGTGCTTGGAAGAGACCTCATCTGAAAGGTGGATTCACAAACGATCGAGTGTGTCGAATGTCAGCCCACTCGCTCAAACTTAAGGGTTCAAAAGTTATGCCGAAATCACATAGGTCGTCATGTTACAATTTAGTCAATAAAGGCCTACTACTGGAGCGTAACGGAATGCTTTGACGGTCGCCGCTCGGCCCCACAACCGTCCAGAGACTTGGGGGAGACCTCCCCTGAAAGGTGGATTCACAATGATCGAGTGTGTCGAACGTCAGCCCACTAGCTCAAACTTAAGGGTTCAAAAGTTCTGCCGAAATCACATAGGTCGTCATGTTACAATTTAGTCAATAAAGGCCTACTACTGGAGCGAAAACGGAATGCTTTGACGCAAGCCTTTCGGCCGCACGACCTCCGAGAGGCTTGTAAAGAGACCTCGTCTGAAAGGTGGATTCACAAAGATCGAGTGTGTCGAATGTCAGCCCACTCGCTCAAACTTAAGGGTTCAAAAGTTATGCCGAAATCACATAGGTCGTCATGTTACAATTTAGTCAATAAAGGCCTACTACTGGAGCGTAACGGAATGCTTTGACGGTCGCCGCTCGGCCCCACAACCGTCCAGAGACTTGGGGGAGACCTCCCCTGAAAGGTGGATTCACAATGATCGAGTGTGTCGAACGTCAGCCCACTAGCTCAAACTTAAGGGTTCAAAAGTTCTGCCGAAATCACATAGGTCGTCATGTTACAATTTAGTCAATAAAGGCCTACTACTGGAGCGAAACGGAATGCTTTGACGCTAGCCTTTTGGCCGCACGACCTCCGAGAGTCTTGGAAGAGACCTCATCTGAAAGGTGGATTCACAACGATCGAGTGTGTCGAATGTCAGCCCACTCGCTCAAACTTAAGGGTTCAAAAGTTATGCCGAAATCACATAGGTCGTAATGTTACAATTTATTCAATAAAGGCCTACTACTGGAGCGTAACGGAATGCTTTGACGGTCGCCGCTCGGCCCCACAACCGTCCAGAGACTTGGGGGAGACCTCCCCTGAAAGGTGGATTCACAATGATCGAGTGTGTCGAACGTCAACCCATTAGTTCAAACTTAAGGGTTCAAAAGTTCTGCCGAAATCACATAGGTTGTCATGTTACAATTTAGTCAATTAAGGCCTACTACTGGAGCGAAAAGGAATGCTTTGACGCAAGCCTTTCGGCCGGACGACCTCCGAGAGGCTTGGAACAGACCTCGTCTGAAAGGTGGATTCACAAAGATCGAGTGTGTCGAACGTCAGCCCACTAGCTCAAACTTAAGGTTTCAAAAGTTATGCCGAAATCACATAGGTCGTCATGTTACAATTTAGTCAATAAAGGCCTACTACTGGAGCGTAACGGAATGCTTTGACGGTCGCCGCTCGGCCCCACAACCGTCCAGAGACTTGGGGGAGACCTCCCCTTAAAGGTGGATTCACAATGATCGAGTGTGTCGAACGTCAGCCCACTAGCTCAAACTTAAGGGTTCAAAAGTTCTGCCGAAATCACATAGGTCGTCATGTTACAATTTAGTCAATAAAGGCCTACTACTGGAGCGAAACGGAATGCTATGACGCTAGCCTTTTGGCCGCACGACCTCCGAGAGTCTTGGAAGAGACCTCATCTGAAAGGTGGATTCACAACGATCGAGTGTGTCGAATGTCAGCCCACTCGCTCAAACTTAAGGGTTCAAAAGTTATGCCGAAATCACATAGGTCGTAATGTTACAATTTAGTCAATAAAGGCCTACTACTGGAGCGTAACGGAATGCTTTGACGGTCGCCGCTCGGCCCCACAACCGTCCAGAGACTTGGGGGAGACCTCCCCTGAAAGGTGGATTCACAATGATCGAGTGTGTCGAACGTCAACCCATTAGTTCAAACTTAAGGGTTCAAAAGTTCTGCCGAAATCACATAGGTTGTCATGTTACAATTTAGTCAATAAAGGCCTACTACTGGAGCGAAAAGGAATGCTTTGACGCAAGCCTTTCGGCCGCACGACCTCCGAGAGGCTTGGAAGAGACCTCGTCTGAAAGGTGGATTCACAAAGATCGAGTGTGTCGAACGTCAGCCCACTAGCTCAAACTTAAGGGTTCAAAAGTTATGCCGAAATCACATAGGTCGTCATGTTACAATTTAGTCAATAAAGGCCTACTACTGGAGCGAAACTGAATGCTTTGACGGTCGCCGCTCGGCCCCACAACCGTCCAGAGACTTGGGGGAGACCTCCCCTGAAAGGTGGATTCACAAAGATCGAGTGTGTCGAACGTCAGCCCACTAGCTCAAACTTAAGGGTTCAAAAGTTCTGCCGAAATCACATAGGTCGTCATGTTACAATTTAGTCAATAAAGGCCAACTACTGGAGCGAAACGGAATGCTTTGACGCTAGCCTTTTGGCCGCACGACCTCCGAGAGTCTTGGAAGAGACCTCATCTGAAAGGTGGATTCACAACGATCGAGTGTGTCGAATGTCAGCCCACTCGCTCAAACTTAAGGGTTCAAAAGTTATGCCGAAATCACATAGGTCGTAATGTTACAATTTATTCAATAAAGGCCTACTACTGGAGCGTAACGGAATGCTTTGACGGTCGCCGCTCGGCCCCACAACCGTCCAGAGACTTGGGGGAGACCTCCCCTGAAAGGTGGATTCACAATGATCGAGTGTGTCGAACGTCAACCCATTAGTTCAAACTTAAGGGTTCAAAAGTTCTGCCGAAATCACATAGGTTGTCATGTTACAATTTAGTCAATAAAGGCCTACTACTGGAGCGAAAAGGAATGCTTTGACGCAAGCCTTTCGGCCGCACGACCTCCGAGAGGCTTGTAAAAGACCTCGTCTGAAAGGTGGATTCACAAAGATCGAGTGAGTCGAACGTCAGCCCACTAGCTCAAACTTAAGGGTTCAAAAGTTATGCCGAAATCACATAGGTCGTCATGTTACAATTTAGTCAATAAAGGCCTACTACTGGAGCGAAACTGAATGCTTTGACGGTCGCCGCTCGGCCCCACAACCGTCCAGAGACTTGGGGGAGACCTCCCCTGAAAGGTGGATTCACAAAGATCGAGTGTGTCGAACGTCAGCCCACTAGCTCAAACTTAAGGGTTCAAAAGTTCTGCCGAAATCACATAGGTCGTCATGTTACAATTTAGTCAATAAAGGCCAACTACTGGAGCGAAACGGAATGCTTTGACGCTAGGCTTTTGGCCGCACGACCTCCGAGAGTCTTGGAAGAGACCTCATCTGAAAGGTGGATTCACAACGATCGAGTGTGTCGAATGTCAGCCCACTCGCTCAAACTTAAGGGTTCAAAAGTTATGCCGAAATCACATAGGTCGTAATGTTACAATTTATTCAATAAAGGCCTACTACTGGAGCGTAACGGAATGCTTTGACGGTCGCCGCTCGGCCCCACAACCGTCCAGAGACTTGGGGGAGACCTCCCCTGAAAGGTGGATTCACAATGATCGAGTGTGTCGAACGTCAACCCATTAGTTCAAACTTAAGGGTTCAAAAGTTCTGCCGAAATCACATAGGTTGTCATGTTACAATTTAGTCAATAAAGGCCTACTACTGGAGCGAAAAGGAATGCTTTGACGCAAGCCTTTCGGCCGCACGACCTCCGAGAGGCTTGTAAAAGACCTCGTCTGAAAGGTGGATTCACAAAGATCGAGTGAGTCGAACGTCAGCCCACTAGCTCAAACTTAAGGGTTCAAAAGTTATGCCGAAATCACATCGGTCGTCATGTTACAATTTAGTCAATAAAGGCCTACTACTGGAGCGAAACTGATTGCTTTGACAGTCGCCGCTCGGCCCCCCAATCGTCCAGAGACTTGGGGGAGACCTCCCCTGAAAGGTGGATTAAACGATCGAGTGTGTCGAACGTCAGCCCAGTAGGTCAAACTTAAGGGTTCAAAAGTTCTGCCGAAATCACATAGGTCGTCATGTTACAATTTAGTCAATAAAGGCCTACTACTGGAGCGAAACGGAATGCTTTGACGCTAGCCTTTTGGCCGCACGACCTCCGAGAGTCTTGGAAGAGACCTCATCTGAAAGGTGGATTCACAACGATCGAGTGTGTCGAATGTCAGCCCACTCGCTCAAACTTAAGGGTTCAAAAGTTATGCCGAAATCACATAGGTCGTAATGTTACAATTTATTCAATAAAGGCCTACTACTGGAGCGTAACGGAATGCTTTGACGGTCGCCGCTCGGCCCCACAACCGTCCAGAGACTTGGGGGAGACCTCCCCTGAAAGGTGGATTCACAATGATCGAGTGTGTCGAACGTCAACCCATTAGTTCAAACTTAAGGGTTCAAAAGTTCTGCCGAAATCACATAGGTTGTCATGTTACAATTTAGTCAATAAAGGCCTACTACTGGAGCGAAAAGGAATGCTTTGACGCAAGCCTTTCGGCCGCACGACCTCCGAGAGGCTTGTAAAAGACCTCGTCTGAAAGGTGGATTCACAAAGATCGAGTGAGTCGAACGTCAGCCCACTAGCTCAAACTTAAGGGTTCAAAAGTTATGCCGAAATCACATAGGTCGTCATGTTACAATTTAGTCAATAAAGGCCTACTACTGGAGCGAAACTGAATGCTTTGACGGTCGCCGCTCGGCCCCACAACCGTCCAGAGACTTGGGGGAGACCTCCCCTGAAAGGTGGATTCACAAAGATCGAGTGTGTCGAACGTCAGCCCACTAGCTCAAACTTAAGGGTTCAAAAGTTCTGCCGAAATCACATAGGTTGTCATGTTACAATTTAGTCAATAAAGGCCTACTACTGGAGCGAAAACGGAATGCTTTGACGCAAGCCTTTCGGCCGCACGACCTCCGAGAGCTTGGAAGAGACCTCGTCTGAAAGGTGGATTCACAAAGATCGAGTGTGTCGAACGTCAGCCCACTAGCTCAAACTTAAGGGTTCAAAAGTTATGCCGAAATCACATAGGTCGTCATGTTACAATTTAGTCAATAAAGGCCTACTACTGGAGCGAAACTGAATGCTTTGACGGTCGCCACTCGGCCCCACAACCGTCCAGAGACTTGGAAGAGACCTCATCTGAAAGGTGGATTCACAACGATCGAGTGTGTCGAATGTCAGCCCACTCGCTCAAACTTAAGGGTTCAAAAGTTATGCCGAAATCACATAGGTCATAATGTTACAATTTAGTCAATAAAGGCCTACTACTGGAGCGTAACGGAATGCTTTGACGGTCGCCGCTCGGCCCCACAACCGTCCAGAGACTTGGGGGAGACCTCCCCTGAAAGGTGGATTCACAATGATCGAGTGTGTCGAACGTCAACCCATTAGTTCAAACTTAAGGGTTCAAAAGTTCTGCCGAAATCACATAGGTTGTCATGTTACAATTTAGTCAATAAAGGCCTACTACTGGAGCGAAAAGGAATGCTTTGACGCAAGCCTTTCGGCCGCACGACCTCCGAGAGGCTTGTAAAAGACCTCGTCTGAAAGGTGGATTCACAAAGATCGAGTGTGTCGAACGTCAGCCCACTAGCTCAAACTTAAGGGTTCAAAAGTTATGCCGAAATCACATAGGTCGTCATGTTACAATTTAGTCAATAAAGGCCTACTACTGGAGCGAAACTGAATGCTTTGACGGTCGCCGCTCGGCCCCACAACCGTCCAGAGACTTGGGGGAGACCTCCCCTGAAAGGTGGATTCACAATGATCGAGTGTGTCGAACGTCAGCCCACTAGCTCAAACTTAAGGGTTCAAAAGTTCTGCCGAAATCACATAGGTCGTCATGTTACAATTTAGTCAATAAAGGCCTACTACTGGAGCGAAACGGAATGCTTTGACGCTCGCCTTTTGGCCGCACGACCTCCGAGAGTCTTGGAAGAGACCTCATCTGAAAGGTGGATTCACAACGATCGAGTGTGTCGAATGTCAGCCCACTCGCTCAAACTTAAGGGTTCAAAAGTTATGCCGAAATCACATAGGTCGTAATGTTACAATTTATTCAATAAAGGCCTACTACTGGAGCGTAACGGAATGCTTTGACGGTCGCCGCTCGGCCCCACAACCGTCCAGAGACTTGGGGGAGACCTCCCCTGAAAGGTGGATTCACAATGATCGAGTGTGTCGAACGTCAACCCATTAGTTCAAACTTAAGGGTTCAAAAGTTCTGCCGAAATCACATAGGTTGTCATGTTACAATTTAGTCAATAAAGGCCTACTACTGGAGCGAAAACGGAATGCTTTGACGCAAGCCTTTCGGCCGCACGACCTCCGAGAGGCTTGGAAGAGACCTCGTCTGAAAGGTGGATTCACAAGATCGAGTGTGTCGAACGTCAGCCCACTAGCTCAAACTTAAGGGTTCAAAAGTTATGCCGAAATCACATAGGTCGTCATGTTACAATTTAGTCAATAAAGGCCTACTACTGGAGCGAAACTGAATGCTTTGACGGTCGCCGCTCCGCCCCACAACCGTCCAGAGACTTGGGGGAGACCTCCCCTGAAAGGTGGATTCACAAAGATCGAGTGTGTCGAACGTCAGCCCACTAGTTCAAACTTAAGGGTTCAAAAGTTCTGCCGAAATCACATAGGTTGTCATGTTACAATTTAGTCAATAAAGGCCTACTACTGGAGCGAAAAGGAATGCTTTGACGCAGCCTTTTCGGCCGCACGACCTCCGAGAGCTTGGAAGAGACCTCATCTGAAAGGTGGATTCACAACGATCGAGTGTGTCGAATGTCAGCCCACTCGCTCTAACTTAAGGGTTCAAAAGTTCTGCCGAAATCACATAGGTCGTCATGTTACAATTTAGTCAATAAAGGCCTACTACTGGAGCGAAACTGAATGCTTTGACGGTCGCCGCTCGGCCCCACAACCGTCCAGAGACTTGGGGGAGACCTCCCCTGGAAGGTGGATTCACATCGATCGAGTGTGTCGAACGTCAGCCCACTAGCTCAAACTTAAGGGTTCAAAAGTTCTGCCGAAATCACATAGGTCGTCATGTTACAATTTAGTCAATAAAGGCCTACTACTGGAGCGAAACGGAATGCTTTGACGCTCGCCTTTCGGCCGCACGACCTCCGAGAGGCTTGGAAGAGACCTCATCTGAAAAGTGGATTCACAACGATCGAGTGTGTCGAACGTCAGCCCACTCGCTCAAACTTAAGGGTTCAAAAGTTATGCCGAAATCACATAGGTCGTCATGTTACAATTTAGTCAATAAAGGCCTACTACTGGAGCGAAACGGAATGCTTTGACGGTCGCCGCTCGGCCCCACAACCGTCCAGAGACTTGGGGGAGACCTCCCCTGAAAGGTGGATTCACAAGATCGAGTGTGTCGAACGTCAGCCCACTGCTCAAACTAAGGGTTCAAAAGTTTGCCGAAATCACATAGTCGTCATGTTACAATTTAGTCAATAAAGGCCTACTACTGGAGCGAAACGAATGCTTTGACGTCGCCCTCGGCCCCACACCTCCGAGACTTGGGGAGACCTCCCCTGAAAGGTGGATTCACACGATCGAGTGTGTCGAACGTCAGCCCACTAGCTCAAACTTAAGGGTTCAAAAGTTCTGCCGAAATCACATAGGTCGTCATGTTACAATTTAGTCAATAAAGGCCTACTACTGGAGCGAAACGGAATGCTTTGACGCTAGCCTTTTTGGCCGCACGACCTCCGAGAGTCTTGGGGAGACCTCATCTGAAAGGTGGATTCACAACGATCGAGTGTGTCGAATGTCAGCCCACTCGCTCAAACTTAAGGGTTCAAAAGTTATGCCGAAATCACATAGGTCGTAATGTTACAATTTATTCAATAAAGGCCTACTACTGGAGCGTAACGGAATGCTTTGACGGTCGCCGCTCGGCCCCACAACCGTCCAGAGACTTGGGGGAGACCTCCCCTGAAAGGTGGATTCACAATGATCGAGTGTGTCGAACGTCAACCCATTAGTTCAAACTTAAGGGTTCAAAAGTTCTGCCGAAATCACATAGGTTGTCATGTTACAATTTAGTCAATAAAGGCCTACTACTGGAGCGAAAACGGAATGCTTTGACGCAAGCCTTTCGGCCGCACGACCTCCGAGAGGCTTGGAAGAGACCTCGTCTGAAAGGTGGATTCACAAAGATCGAGTGTGTCGAACGTCAGCCCACTAGCTCAAACTTAAGGGTTCAAAAGTTATGCCGAAATCACATAGGTCGTCATGTTACAATTTAGTCAATAAAGGCCTACTACTGGAGCGAAACTGAATGCTTTGACGGTCGCCGCTCGGCCCCACAACCGTCCAGAGACTTGGGGGAGACCTCCCCTGAAAGGTGGATTCACAAAGATCGAGTGTGTCGAACGTCAGCCCACTAGCTCAAACTTAAGGGTTCAAAAGTTCTGCCGAAATCACATAGGTCGTCATGTTACAATTTAGTCAATAAAGGCCTACTACTGGAGCGAAACGGAATGCTTTGACGCTAGCCTTTTGGCCGCACGACCTCCGAGAGTCTTGGAAGAGACCTCATCTGAAAGGTGGATTCACAACGATCGAGTGTGTCGAATGTCAGCCCACTCGCTCAAACTTAAGGGTTCAAAAGTTATGCCGAAATCACATAGGTCGTAATGTTACAATTTATTCAATAAAGGCCTACTACTGGAGCGTAACGGAATGCTTTGACGGTCGCCGCTCGGCCCCACAACCGTCCAGAGACTTGGGGGAGACCTCCCCTGAAAGGTGGATTCACAATGATCGAGTGTGTCGAACGTCAACCCATTAGTTCAAACTTAAGGGTTCAAAAGTTCTGCCGAAATCACATAGGTTGTCATGTTACAATTTAGTCAATAAAGGCCTACTACTGGAGCGAAAAGGAATGCTTTGACGCAAGCCTTTCGGCCGCACGACCTCCGAGAGGCTTGTAAAAGACCTCGTCTGAAAGGTGGATTCACAAAGATCGAGTGAGTCGAACGTCAGCCCACTAGCTCAAACTTAAGGGTTCAAAAGTTATGCCGAAATCACATAGGTCGTCATGTTACAATTTAGTCAATAAAGGCCTACTACTGGAGCGAAACTGAATGCTTTGACGGTCGCCGCTCGGCCCCACAACCGTCCAGAGACTTGGGGGAGACCTCCCCTGAAAGGTGGATTCACAAAGATCGAGTGTGTCGAACGTCAGCCCACTAGCTCAAACTTAAGGGTTCAAAAGTTCTGCCGAAATCACATAGGTCGTCATGTTACAATTTAGTCAATAAAGGCCTACTACTGGAGCGAAACGGAATGCTTTGACGCTAGCCTTTTGGCCGCACGACCTCCGAGAGTCTTGGAAGAGACCTCATCTGAAAGGTGGATTCACAACGATCGAGTGTGTCGAATGTCAGCCCACTCGCTCAAACTTAAGGGTTCAAAAGTTATGCCGAAATCACATAGGTCGTAATGTTACAATTTATTCAATAAAGGCCTACTACTGGAGCGTAACGGAATGCTTTGACGGTCGCCGCTCGGCCCCACAACCGTCCAGAGACTTGGGGGAGACCTCCCCTGAAAGGTGGATTCACAATGATCGAGTGTGTCGAACGTCAACCCATTAGTTCAAACTTAAGGGTTCAAAAGTTCTGCCGAAATCACATAGGTTGTCATGTTACAATTTAGTCAATAAAGGCCTACTACTGGAGCGAAAAGGAATGCTTTGACGCAAGCCTTTCGGCCGCACGACCTCCGAGAGGCTTGTAAAAGACCTCGTCTGAAAGGTGGATTCACAAAGATCGAGTGAGTCGAACGTCAGCCCACTAGCTCAAACTTAAGGGTTCAAAAGTTATGCCGAAATCACATAGGTCGTCATGTTACAATTTAGTCAATAAAGGCCTACTACTGGAGCGAAACTGAATGCTTTGACGGTCGCCGCTCGGCCCCACAACCGTCCAGAGACTTGGGGGAGACCTCCCCTGAAAGGTGGATTCACAAAGATCGAGTGTGTCGAACGTCAGCCCACTAGCTCAAACTTAAGGGTTCAAAAGTTCTGCCGAAATCACATAGGTCGTCATGTTACAATTTAGTCAATAAAGGCCTACTACTGGAGCGAAACGGAATGCTTTGACGCTAGGCTTTTGGCCGCACGACCTCCGAGAGTCTTGGAAGAGACCTCATCTGAAAGGTGGATTCACAACGATCGAGTGTGTCGAATGTCAGCCCACTCGCTCAAACTTAAGGGTTCAAAAGTTATGCCGAAATCACATAGGTCGTAATGTTACAATTTATTCAATAAAGGCCTACTACTGGAGCGTAACGGAATGCTTTGACGGTCGCCGCTCGGCCCCACAACCGTCCAGAGACTTGGGGGAGACCTCCCCTGAAAGGTGGATTCACAATGATCGAGTGTGTCGAACGTCAACCCATTAGTTCAAACTTAAGGGTTCAAAAGTTCTGCCGAAATCACATAGGTTGTCATGTTACAATTTAGTCAATAAAGGCCTACTACTGGAGCGAAAAGGAATGCTTTGACGCAAGCCTTTCGGCCGCACGACCTCCGAGAGGCTTGTAAAAGACCTCGTCTGAAAGGTGGATTCACAAAGATCGAGTGAGTCGAACGTCAGCCCACTAGCTCAAACTTAAGGGTTCAAAAGTTATGCCGAAATCACATAGGTCGTCATGTTACAATTTAGTCAATAAAGGCCTACTACTGGAGCGAAACTGAATGCTTTGACGGTCGCCGCTCGGCCCCACAACCGTCCAGAGACTTGGGGGAGACCTCCCCTGAAAGGTGGATTCACAAAGATCGAGTGTGTCGAACGTCAGCCCACTAGCTCAAACTTAAGGGTTCAAAAGTTCTGCCGAAATCACATAGGTCGTCATGTTACAATTTAGTCAATAAAGGCCAACTACTGGAGCGAAACGGAATGCTTTGACGCTAGCCTTTTGGCCGCACGACCTCCGAGAGTCTTGGAAGAGACCTCATCTGAAAGGTGGATTCACAACGATCGAGTGTGTCGAATGTCAGCCCACTCGCTCAAACTTAAGGGTTCAAAAGTTATGCCGAAATCACATAGGTCGTAATGTTACAATTTATTCAATAAAGGCCTACTACTGGAGCGTAACGGAATGCTTTGACGGTCGCCGCTCGGCCCCACAACCGTCCAGAGACTTGGGGGAGACCTCCCCTGAAAGGTGGATTCACAATGATCGAGTGTGTCGAACGTCAACCCATTAGTTCAAACTTAAGGGTTCAAAAGTTCTGCCGAAATCACATAGGTTGTCATGTTACAATTTAGTCAATAAAGGCCTACTACTGGAGCGAAAAGGAATGCTTTGACGCAAGCCTTTCGGCCGCACGACCTCCGAGAGGCTTGGAAGAGACCTCGTCTGAAAGGTGGATTCACAAAGATCGAGTGTGTCGAACGTCAGCCCACTAGCTCAAACTTAAGGGTTCAAAAGTTATGCCGAAATCACATAGGTCGTCATGTTACAATTTAGTCAATAAAGGCCTACTACTGGAGCGAAACTGAATGCTTTGACGGTCGCCGCTCGGCCCCACAACCGTCCAGAGACTTGGGGGAGACCTCCCCTGAAAGGTGGATTCACAAAGATCGAGTGTGTCGAACGTCAGCCCACTAGCTCAAACTTAAGGGTTCAAAAGTTCTGCCGAAATCACATAGGTCGTCATGTTACAATTTAGTCAATAAAGGCCAACTACTGGAGCGAAACGGAATGCTTTGACGCTAGGCTTTTGGCCGCACGACCTCCGAGAGTCTTGGAAGAGACCTCATCTGAAAGGTGGATTCACAACGATCGAGTGTGTCGAATGTCAGCCCACTCGCTCAAACGTAAGGGTTCAAAAGTTATGCCGAAATCACATAGGTCGTAATGTTACAATTTATTCAATAAAGGCCTACTACTGGAGCGTAACGGAATGCTTTGACGGTCGCCGCTCGGCCCCACAACCGTCCAGAGACTTGGGGGAGACCTCCCCTGAAAGGTGGATTCACAATGATCGAGTGTGTCGAACGTCAACCCATTAGTTCAAACTTAAGGGTTCAAAAGTTCTGCCGAAATCACATAGGTTGTCATGTTACAATTTAGTCAATAAAGGCCTACTACTGGAGCGAAAACGGAATGCTTTGACGCAAGCCTTTTGGCCGCACGACCTCCGAGAGTGCTTGGAAGAGACCTCATCTGAAAGGTGGATTCACAAACGATCGAGTGTGTCGAATGTCAGCCCACTCGCTCAAACTTAAGGGTTCAAAAGTTATGCCGAAATCACATAGGTCGTAATGTTACAATTTAGTCAATAAAGGCCTACTACTGGAGCGTAACTGAATGCTTTGACGGTCGCCGCTCGGCCCCACAACCGTCCAGAGACTTGGGGGAGACCTCCCCTGAAAGGTGGATTCACAATGATCGAGTGTGTCGAACGTCAGCCCACTAGCTCAAACTTAAGGGTTCAAAAGTTCTGCCGAAATCACATAGGTCGTCATGTTACAATTTAGTCAATAAAGGCCTACTACTGGAGCGAAAAGGAATGCTTTGACGCAAGCCTTTCGGCCGCACGACCTCCGAGAGGCTTGGAAGAGACCTCGTCTGAAAGGTGGATTCACAAAGATCGAGTGTGTCGAACGTCAGCCCACTAGCTCAAACTTAAGGGTTCAAAAGTTATGCCGAAATCACATAGGTCGTCATGTTACAATTTAGTCAATAAAGGCCTACTACTGGAGCGAAACTGAATGCTTTGACGGTCGCCGCTCGGCCCCACAACCGTCCAGAGACTTGGGGGAGACCTCCCCTGAAAGGTGGATTCACAAAGATCGAGTGTGTCGAACGTCAGCCCACTAGCTCAAACTTAAGGGTTCAAAAGTTCTGCCGAAATCACATAGGTCGTCATGTTACAATTTAGTCAATAAAGGCCTACTACTGGAGCGAAACGGAATGCTTTGACGCTAGCCTTTTGGCCGCACGACCTCCGAGAGTCTTGGAAGAGACCTCATCTGAAAGGTGGATTCACAACGATCGAGTGTGTCGAATGTCAGCCCACTCGCTCAAACTTAAGGGTTCAAAAGTTATGCCGAAATCACATAGGTCGTAATGTTACAATTTATTCAATAAAGGCCTACTACTGGAGCGTAACGGAATGCTTTGACGGTCGCCGCTCGGCCCCACAACCGTCCAGAGACTTGGGGGAGACCTCCCCTGAAAGGTGGATTCACAATGATCGAGTGTGTCGAACGTCAACCCATTAGTTCAAACTTAAGGGTTCAAAAGTTCTGCCGAAATCACATAGGTTGTCATGTTACAATTTAGTCAATAAAGGCCTACTACTGGAGCGAAAAGGAATGCTTTGACGCAAGCCTTTCGGCCGCACGACCTCCGAGAGGCTTGTAAAAGACCTCGTCTGAAAGGTGGATTCACAAAGATCGAGTGTGTCGAACGTCAGCCCACTAGCTCAAACTTAAGGGTTCAAAAGTTCTGCCGAAATCACATAGGTCGTCATGTTACAATTTAGTCAATAAAGGCCTACTACTGGAGCGAAACTGAATGCTTTGACGGTCGCCGCTCGGCCCCACAACCGTCCAGAGACTTGGGGGAGACCTCCCCTGAAAGGTGGATTCACATCGATCGAGTGTGTCGAACGTCAGCCCACTAGCTCAAACTTAAGGGTTCAAAAGTTCTGCCGAAATCACATAGGTCGTCATGTTACAATTTAGTCAATAAAGGCCTACTACTGGAGCGAAACGGAATGCTTTGACGCTCGCCTTTCGGCCACACGACCTCCGAGAGGCTTGGAAGAGACCTCATCTGAAAGGTGGATTCACAACGATCGAGTGTGTCGAATGTCAGCCCACTCGCTCAAACTTAAGGGTTCAAAAGTTATGCCGAAATCACATAGGTCGTCATGTTACAATTTAGTCAATAAAGGCCTACTACTGGAGCGTAACGGAATGCTTTGACGGTCGCCGCTCGGCCCCACAACCGTCCAGAGACTTGGGGGAGACCTCCCCTGAAAGGTGGATTCACAATGATCGAGTGTGTCGAACGTCAGCCCACTAGCTCAAACTTAAGGGTTCAAAAGTTCTGCCGAAATCACATAGGTCGTCATGTTACAATTTAGTCAATAAAGGCCTACTACTGGAGCGAAAAGGAATGCTTTGACGCAAGCCTTTCGGCCGCACGACCTCCGAGAGGCTTGGAAGAGACCTCGTCTGAAAGGTGGATTCACAAAGATCGAGTGTGTCGAACGTCAGCCCACTAGCTCAAACTTAAGGGTTCAAAAGTTATGCCGAAATCACATAGGTCGTCATGTTACAATTTAGTCAATAAAGGCCTACTACTGGAGCGAAACTGAATGCTTTGACGGTCGCCGCTCGGCCCCACAACCGTCCAGAGACTTGGGGGAGACCTCCCCTGAAAGGTGGATTCACAAAGATCGAGTGTGTCGAACGTCAGCCCACTAGCTCAAACTTAAGGGTTCAAAAGTTCTGCCGAAATCACATAGGTCGTCATGTTACAATTTAGTCAATAAAGGCCTACTACTGGAGCGAAACGGAATGCTTTGACGCTAGCCTTTTTGGCCGCACGACCTCCGAGAGTCTTGGAAGAGACCTCATCTGAAAGGTGGATTCACAACGATCGAGTGTGTCGAATGTCAGCCCACTCGCTCAAACTTAAGGGTTCAAAAGTTATGCCGAAATCACATAGGTCGTAATGTTACAATTTATTCAATAAAGGCCTACTACTGGAGCGTAACGGAATGCTTTGACGGTCGCCGCTCGGCCCCACAACCGTCCAGAGACTTGGGGGAGACCTCCCCTGAAAGGTGGATTCACAATGATCGAGTGTGTCGAACGTCAACCCATTAGTTCAAACTTAAGGGTTCAAAAGTTCTGCCGAAATCACATAGGTTGTCATGTTACAATTTAGTCAATAAAGGCCTACTACTGGAGCGAAAAGGAATGCTTTGACGCAAGCCTTTCGGCCGCACGACCTCCGAGAGGCTTGTAAAAGACCTCGTCTGAAAGGTGGATTCACAAAGATCGAGTGAGTCGAACGTCAGCCCACTAGCTCAAACTTAAGGGTTCAAAAGTTATGCCGAAATCACATAGGTCGTCATGTTACAATTTAGTCAATAAAGGCCTACTACTGGAGCGAAACTGAATGCTTTGACGGTCGCCGCTCGGCCCCACAACCGTCCAGAGACTTGGGGGAGACCTCCCCTGAAAGGTGGATTCACAAAGATCGAGTGTGTCGAACGTCAGCCCACTAGCTCAAACTTAAGGGTTCAAAAGTTCTGCCGAAATCACATAGGTCGTCATGTTACAATTTAGTCAATAAAGGCCAACTACTGGAGCGAAACGGAATGCTTTGACGCTAGGCTTTTGGCCGCACGACCTCCGAGAGTCTTGGAAGAGACCTCATCTGAAAGGTGGATTCACAACGATCGAGTGTGTCGAATGTCAGCCCACTCGCTCAAACGTAAGGGTTCAAAAGTTATGCCGAAATCACATAGGTCGTAATGTTACAATTTATTCAATAAAGGCCTACTACTGGAGCGTAACGGAATGCTTTGACGGTCGCCGCTCGGCCCCACAACCGTCCAGAGACTTGGGGGAGACCTCCCCTGAAAGGTGGATTCACAATGATCGAGTGTGTCGAACGTCAACCCATTAGTTCAAACTTAAGGGTTCAAAAGTTCTGCCGAAATCACATAGGTTGTCATGTTACAATTTAGTCAATAAAGGCCTACTACTGGAGCGAAAAGGAATGCTTTGACGCAAGCCTTTCGGCCGCACGACCTCCGAGAGGCTTGGAAGAGACCTCGTCTGAAAGGTGGATTCACAAAGATCGAGTGTGTCGAACGTCAGCCCACTAGCTCAAACTTAAGGGTTCAAAAGTTATGCCGAAATCACATAGGTCGTCATGTTACAATTTAGTCAATAAAGGCCTACTACTGGAGCGAAACTGAATGCTTTGACGGTCGCCGCTCGGCCCCACAACCGTCCAGAGACTTGGGGGAGACCTCCCCTGAAAGGTGGATTCACAATGATCGAGTGTGTCGAACGTCAGCCCACTAGCTCAAACTTAAGGGTTCAAAAGTTCTGCCGAAATCACATAGGTCGTCATGTTACAATTTAGTCAATAAAGGCCTACTACTGGAGCGAAACGGAATGCTTTGACGCTAGCCTTTTGGCCGCACGACCTCCGAGAGTCTTGGAAGAGACCTCATCTGAAAGGTGGATTCACAACGATCGAGTGTGTCGAATGTCAGCCCACTCGCTCAAACTTAAGGGTTCAAAAGTTATGCCGAAATCACATAGGTCGTAATGTTACAATTTATTCAATAAAGGCCTACTACTGGAGCGTAACGGAATGCTTTGACGGTCGCCGCTCGGCCCCACAACCGTCCAGAGACTTGGGGGAGACCTCCCCTGAAAGGTGGATTCACAATGATCGAGTGTGTCGAACGTCAACCCATTAGTTCAAACTTAAGGGTTCAAAAGTTCTGCCGAAATTACATAGGTTGTCATGTTACAATTTAGTCAATAAAGGCCTACTACTGGAGCGAAAACGGAATGCTTTGACGCAAGCCTTTTCGGCCGCACGACCTCCGAGAGCTTGGAAGAGACCTCATCTGAAAGGTGGATTCACAACGATCGAGTGTGTCGAATGTCAGCCCACTCGCTCAAACTTAAGGGTTCAAAAGTTATGCCGAAATCACATAGGTCGTCATGTTACAATTTAGTCAATAAAGGCCTACTACTGGAGCGAAACGGAATGCTTTGACGCTAGGCTTTTGGCCGCACGACCTCCGAGAGTCTTGGAAGAGACCTCATCTGAAAGGTGGATTCACAACGATCGAGTGTGTCGAATGTCAGCCCACTCGCTCAAACTTAAGGGTTCAAAAGTTATGCCGAAATCACATAGGTCGTAATGTTACAATTTATTCAATAAAGGCCTACTACTGGAGCGTAACGGAATGCTTTGACGGTCGCCGCTCGGCCCCACAACCGTCCAGAGACTTGGGGGAGACCTCCCCTGAAAGGTGGATTCACAATGATCGAGTGTGTCGAACGTCAACCCATTAGTTCAAACTTAAGGGTTCAAAAGTTCTGCCGAAATCACATAGGTTGTCATGTTACAATTTAGTCAATAAAGGCCTACTACTGGAGCGAAAAGGAATGCTTTGACGCAAGCCTTTCGGCCGCACGACCTCCGAGAGGCTTGTAAAAGACCTCGTCTGAAAGGTGGATTCACAAAGATCGAGTGAGTCGAACGTCAGCCCACTAGCTCAAACTTAAGGGTTCAAAAGTTATGCCGAAATCACATAGGTCGTCATGTTACAATTTAGTCAATAAAGGCCTACTACTGGAGCGAAACTGAATGCTTTGACGGTCGCCGCTCGGCCCCACAACCGTCCAGAGACTTGGGGGAGACCTCCCCTGAAAGGTGGATTCACAAAGATCGAGTGTGTCGAACGTCAGCCCACTAGCTCAAACTTAAGGGTTCAAAAGTTCTGCCGAAATCACATAGGTCGTCATGTTACAATTTAGTCAATAAAGGCCTACTACTGGAGCGAAACGGAATGCTTTGACGCTAGCCTTTTGGCCGCACGACCTCCGAGAGTCTTGGAAGAGACCTCATCTGAAAGGTGGATTCACAACGATCGAGTGTGTCGAATGTCAGCCCACTCGCTCAAACTTAAGGGTTCAAAAGTTATGCCGAAATCACATAGGTCGTAATGTTACAATTTATTCAATAAAGGCCTACTACTGGAGCGTAACGGAATGCTTTGACGGTCGCCGCTCGGCCCCACAACCGTCCAGAGACTTGGGGGAGACCTCCCCTGAAAGGTGGATTCACAATGATCGAGTGTGTCGAACGTCAACCCATTAGTTCAAACTTAAGGGTTCAAAAGTTCTGCCGAAATCACATAGGTTGTCATGTTACAATTTAGTCAATAAAGGCCTACTACTGGAGCGAAAAGGAATGCTTTGACGCAAGCCTTTCGGCCGCACGACCTCCGAGAGGCTTGTAAAAGACCTCGTCTGAAAGGTGGATTCACAAAGATCGAGTGAGTCGAACGTCAGCCCACTAGCTCAAACTTAAGGGTTCAAAAGTTATGCCGAAATCACATAGGTCGTCATGTTACAATTTAGTCAATAAAGGCCTACTACTGGAGCGAAACTGAATGCTTTGACGGTCGCCGCTCGGCCCCACAACCGTCCAGAGACTTGGGGGAGACCTCCCCTGAAAGGTGGATTCACAAAGATCGAGTGTGTCGAACGTCAGCCCACTAGCTCAAACTTAAGGGTTCAAAAGTTCTGCCGAAATCACATAGGTCGTCATGTTACAATTTAGTCAATAAAGGCCAACTACTGGAGCGAAACGGAATGCTTTGACGCTAGGCTTTTGGCCGCACGACCTCCGAGAGTCTTGGAAGAGACCTCATCTGAAAGGTGGATTCACAACGATCGAGTGTGTCGAATGTCAGCCCACTCGCTCAAACGTAAGGGTTCAAAAGTTATGCCGAAATCACATAGGTCGTAATGTTACAATTTATTCAATAAAGGCCTACTACTGGAGCGTAACGGAATGCTTTGACGGTCGCCGCTCGGCCCCACAACCGTCCAGAGACTTGGGGGAGACCTCCCCTGAAAGGTGGATTCACAATGATCGAGTGTGTCGAACGTCAACCCATTAGTTCAAACTTAAGGGTTCAAAAGTTCTGCCGAAATTACATAGGTTGTCATGTTACAATTTAGTCAATAAAGGCCTACTACTGGAGCGAAAACAGGAATGCTTTGACGCAAGCCTTTTGGCCGCACGACCTCCGAGATGCTTGGAAGAGACCTCATCTGAAAGGTGGATTCACAAAGATCGAGTGTGTCGAATGTCAGCCCACTCGCTCAAACTTAAGGGTTCAAAAGTTATGCCGAAATCACATAGGTCGTCATGTTACAATTTAGTCAATAAAGGCCTACTACTGGAGCGTAACGGAATGCTTTGACGGTCGCCGCTCGGCCCCACAACCGTCCAGAGACTTGGGGGAGACCTCCCCTGAAAGGTGGATTCACAACGATCGAGTGTGTCGAACGTCAGCCCACTAGCTCAAACCTAAGGGTTCAAAAGTTCTGCCGAAATCACATAGGTCGTCATGTTACAATTTAGTCAATAAAGGCCTACTACTGGAGCGAAAAGGAATGCTTTGACGCAAGCCTTTCGGCCGCACGACCTCCGAGAGGCTTGTAAAAGACCTCGTCTGAAAGGTGGATTCACAAAGATCGAGTGTGTCGAACGTCAGCCCACTAGCTCAAACTTAAGGGTTCAAAAGTTATGCCGAAATCACATAGGTCGTCATGTTACAATTTAGTCAATAAAGGCCTACTACTGGAGCGAAACTGAATGCTTTGACGGTCGCCGCTCGGCCCCACAACCGTCCAGAGACTTGGGGGAGACCTCCCCTGAAAGGTGGATTCACAAAGATCGAGTGTGTCGAACGTCAGCCCACTAGCTCAAACTTAAGGGTTCAAAAGTTCTGCCGAAATCACATAGGTCGTCATGTTACAATTTAGTCAATAAAGGCCTACTACTGGAGCGAAACGGAATGCTTTGACGCTAGCCTTTTTGGCCGCACGACCTCCGAGAGTCTTGGAAGAGACCTCATCTGAAAGGTGGATTCACAACGATCGAGTGTGTCGAATGTCAGCCCACTCGCTCAAACTTAAGGGTTCAAAAGTTATGCCGAAATCACATAGGTCGTAATGTTACAATTTATTCAATAAAGGCCTACTACTGGAGCGTAACGGAATGCTTTGACGGTCGCCGCTCGGCCCCACAACCGTCCAGAGACTTGGGGGAGACCTCCCCTGAAAGGTGGATTCACAATGATCGAGTGTGTCGAACGTCAACCCATTAGTTCAAACTTAAGGGTTCAAAAGTTCTGCCGAAATCACATAGGTTGTCATGTTACAATTTAGTCAATAAAGGCCTACTACTGGAGCGAAAAGGAATGCTTTGACGCAAGCCTTTCGGCCGCACGACCTCCGAGAGGCTTGTAAAAGACCTCGTCTGAAAGGTGGATTCACAAAGATCGAGTGAGTCGAACGTCAGCCCACTAGCTCAAACTTAAGGGTTCAAAAGTTATGCCGAAATCACATAGGTCGTCATGTTACAATTTAGTCAATAAAGGCCTACTACTGGAGCGTAACTGAATGCTTTGACGGTCGCCGGTCGGCCCCACAACCGTCCAGAGACTTGGGGGAGACCTCCCCTTAAAGGTGGATTCACATCGATCGAGTGTGTCGAACGTCAGCCGACTCGCTCAAACTTAAGGGTTCAAAAGTTCTGCCGAAATCACATAGGTCGTCATGTTACAATTTAGTCAATAAAGGCCTACTACTGGAGCGAAACGGAATGCTTTGACGCTGCCCTTTCGGCCGCACGACCTCCGAGAGGCTTGGAAGAGACCTCATCTGAAAGGTGGATTCACATCGATCGAGTGTGTCGAACGTCAGCCCACTAGCTCAAACTTAAGGGTTCAAAAGTTATGCCGAAATCACATAGGTCGTCATGTTACAATTTAGTCAATAAAGGCCTACTACTGGAGCGTAACGGAATGCTTTGACGGTCGCCGCTCGGCCCCACAACCGTCCAGAGACTTGGGGGAGACCTCCCCTGAAAGGTGGATTCACAATCGATCGAGTGTGTCGAACGTCAGCCCACTAGCTCAAACTTAAGGGTTCAAAAGTTCTGCCGAAATCACATAGGTCGTCATGTTACAATTTAGTCAATAAAGGCCTACTACTGGAGCGAAAAGGAATGCTTTGACGCAAGCCTTTCGGCCGCACGACCTCCGAGAGGCTTGGAAGAGACCTCGTCTGAAAGGTGGATTCACAAAGATCGAGTGTGTCGAACGTCAGCCCACTAGCTCAAACTTAAGGGTTCAAAAGTTATGCCGAAATCACATAGGTCGTCATGTTACAATTTAGTCAATAAAGGCCTACTACTGGAGCGAAACTGAATGCTTTGACGGTCGCCGCTCGGCCCCACAACCGTCCAGAGACTTGGGGGAGACCTCCCCTGAAAGGTGGATTCACAAAGATCGAGTGTGTCGAACGTCAGCCCACTAGCTCAAACTTAAGGGTTCAAAAGTTCTGCCGAAATCACATAGGTCGTCATGTTACAATTTAGTCAATAAAGGCCTACTACTGGAGCGAAACGGAATGCTTTGACGCTAGCCTTTTGGCCGCACGACCTCCGAGAGTCTTGGAAGAGACCTCATCTGAAAGGTGGATTCACAAACGATCGAGTGTGTCGAATGTCAGCCCACTCGCTCAAACTTAAGGGTTCAAAAGTTATGCCGAAATCACATAGGTCGTCATGTTACAATTTATTCAATAAAGGCCTACTACTGGAGCGTAACGGAATGCTTTGACGGTCGCCGCTCGGCCCCACAACCGTCCAGAGACTTGGGGGAGACCTCCCCTGAAAGGTGGATTCACAATGATCGAGTGTGTCGAACGTCAACCCATTAGTTCAAACTTAAGGGTTCAAAAGTTCTGCCGAAATCACATAGGTTGTCATGTTACAATTTAGTCAATAAAGGCCTACTACTGGAGCGAAAACGGAATGCTTTGACGCAAGCCTTTTCGGCCGCACGACCTCCGAGATGCTTGGAAGAGACCTCATCTGAAAGGTGGATTCACAAAGATCGAGTGTGTCGAATGTCAGCCCACTCGGTCAAACTTAAGGGTTCAAAAGTTCTGCCGAAATCACATAGGTCGTCATGTTACAATTTAGTCAATAAAGGCCAACTACTGGAGCGAAACGGAATGCTTTGACGCTAGGCTTTTGGCCGCACGACCTCCGAGAGTCTTGGAAGAGACCTCATCTGAAAGGTGGATTCACAACGATCGAGTGTGTCGAATGTCAGCCCACTCGCTCAAACTTAAGGGTTCAAAAGTTATGCCGAAATCACATAGGTCGTAATGTTACAATTTATTCAATAAAGGCCTACTACTGGAGCGTAACGGAATGCTTTGACGGTCGCCGCTCGGCCCCACAACCGTCCAGAGACTTGGGGGAGACCTCCCCTGAAAGGTGGATTCACAATGATCGAGTGTGTCGAACGTCAACCCATTAGTTCAAACTTAAGGGTTCAAAAGTTCTGCCGAAATCACATAGGTTGTCATGTTACAATTTAGTCAATAAAGGCCTACTACTGGAGCGAAAAGGAATGCTTTGACGCAAGCCTTTCGGCCGCACGACCTCCGAGAGGCTTGTAAAAGACCTCGTCTGAAAGGTGGATTCACAAAGATCGAGTGAGTCGAACGTCAGCCCACTAGCTCAAACTTAAGGGTTCAAAAGTTATGCCGAAATCACATAGGTCGTCATGTTACAATTTAGTCAATAAAGGCCTACTACTGGAGCGAAACTGAATGCTTTGACGGTCGCCGCTCGGCCCCACAACCGTCCAGAGACTTGGGGGAGACCTCCCCTGAAAGGTGGATTCACAAAGATCGAGTGTGTCGAACGTCAGCCCACTAGCTCAAACTTAAGGGTTCAAAAGTTCTGCCGAAATCACATAGGTCGTCATGTTACAATTTAGTCAATAAAGGCCAACTACTGGAGCGAAACGGAATGCTTTGACGCTAGGCTTTTGGCCGCACGACCTCCGAGAGTCTTGGAAGAGACCTCATCTGAAAGGTGGATTCACAACGATCGAGTGTGTCGAATGTCAGCCCACTCGCTCAAACTTAAGGGTTCAAAAGTTATGCCGAAATCACATAGGTCGTAATGTTACAATTTATTCAATAAAGGCCTACTACTGGAGCGTAACGGAATGCTTTGACGGTCGCCGCTCGGCCCCACAACCGTCCAGAGACTTGGGGGAGACCTCCCCTGAAAGGTGGATTCACAATGATCGAGTGTGTCGAACGTCAACCCATTAGTTCAAACTTAAGGGTTCAAAAGTTCTGCCGAAATCACATAGGTTGTCATGTTACAATTTAGTCAATAAAGGCCTACTACTGGAGCGAAAAGGAATGCTTTGACGCAAGCCTTTCGGCCGCACGACCTCCGAGAGGCTTGTAAAAGACCTCGTCTGAAAGGTGGATTCACAAAGATCGAGTGAGTCGAACGTCAGCCCACTAGCTCAAACTTAAGGGTTCAAAAGTTATGCCGAAATCACATAGGTCGTCATGTTACAATTTAGTCAATAAAGGCCTACTACTGGAGCGAAACTGAATGCTTTGACGGTCGCCGCTCGGCCCCACAACCGTCCAGAGACTTGGGGGAGACCTCCCCTGAAAGGTGGATTCACAAAGATCGAGTGTGTCGAACGTCAGCCCACTAGCTCAAACTTAAGGGTTCAAAAGTTCTGCCGAAATCACATAGGTCGTCATGTTACAATTTAGTCAATAAAGGCCAACTACTGGAGCGAAACGGAATGCTTTGACGCTAGGCTTTTGGCCGCACGACCTCCGAGAGTCTTGGAAGAGACCTCATCTGAAAGGTGGATTCACAACGATCGAGTGTGTCGAATGTCAGCCCACTCGCTCAAACGTAAGGGTTCAAAAGTTATGCCGAAATCACATAGGTCGTAATGTTACAATTTATTCAATAAAGGCCTACTACTGGAGCGTAACGGAATGCTTTGACGGTCGCCGCTCGGCCCCACAACCGTCCAGAGACTTGGGGGAGACCTCCCCTGAAAGGTGGATTCACAATGATCGAGTGTGTCGAACGTCAACCCATTAGTTCAAACTTAAGGGTTCAAAAGTTCTGCCGAAATTACATAGGTTGTCATGTTACAATTTAGTCAATAAAGGCCTACTACTATAGCCAAACAGAAGGCTTTGACGCAAGCCTTTTGGCCGCACGACCTCCGAGATGCTTGGAAGAGACCTCATCTGAAAGGTGGATTCACAAAGATCGAGTGTGTCGAACGTCAGCCCACTAGCTCAAACTTAAGGTTTCAAAAGTTATGCCGAAATCACATAGGTCGTCATGTTACAATTTAGTCAATAAAGGCCTACTACTGGAGCGTAACGGAATGCTTTGACGGTCGCCGCTCGGCCCCACAACCGTCCAGAGACTTGGGGGAGACCTCCCCTTAAAGGTGGATTCACATCGATCAAGTGTGTCGAACGTCAGCCCACTCGCTCAAAGTTAAGGGTTCAAAAGTTCTGCCGAAATCACATAGGACGTCATGTTACAATTTAGTCAATAAAGGCCTACTACTGGAGCGAAAAGGAATGCTTTGACGCAAGCCTTTCGGCCGCACGACCTCCGAGAGGCTTGTAAAAGACCTCGTCTGAAAGGTGGATTCACAAAGATCGAGTGAGTCGAACGTCAGCCCACTAGCTCAAACTTAAGGGTTCAAAAGTTATGCCGAAATCACATAGGTCGTCATGTTACAATTTAGTCAATAAAGGCCTACTACTGGAGCGTAAGTGAATGCTTTGACGGTCGCCGCTCGGCCCCACAACCGTCCAGAGACTTGGGGGAGACCTCCCCTGAAAGGTGGATTCACAAAGATCGAGTGTGTCGAACGTCAGCCCACTAGCTCAAACCTAAGGGTTCAAAAGTTCTGCCGAAATCACATAGGTCGTCATGTTACAATTTAGTCAATAAAGGCCTACTACTGGAGCGAAACGGAATGCTTTGACGCTAGCCTTTTTGCCGCACGACCTCCGAGAGTCTTGGAAGAGACCTCATCTGAAAGGTGGATTCACAACGATCGAGTGTGTCGAATGTCAGCCCACTCGCTCAAACTTAAGGGTTCAAAAGTTATGCCGAAATCACATAGGTCGTAATGTTACAATTTATTCAATAAAGGCCTACTACTTTAGCGTAACGGAATGCTTTGACGGTCGCCGCTCGGCCCCACAACCGTCCAGAGACTTGGGGGAGACCTCCCCTGAAAGGTGGATTCACATCGATCGAGTATGTCGAACGTCAGCCCACTCACTCAAACTTAAGGGTTCAAAAGTTCTGCCGAAATCACATAGGTCGTCATGTGACAATTTAGTCAATAAAGGCCTACTACTGGAGCGAAAAGGAATGCTTTGACGCAAGCCTTTCGGCCGCACGACCTCCGAGAGGCTTGTAAAGAGACCTCGTCTGAAAGGTGGATTCACAAAGATCGAGTGAGTCGAACGTCAGCCCACTAGCTCAAACTTAAGGGTTCAAAAGTTATGCCGAAATCACATAGGTCGTCATGTTACAATTTAGTCAATAAAGGCCTACTACTGGAGCGTAAACGTGAATGCTTTGACGGTCGCCGCTCGGCCCCACAACCGTCCAGAGACTTGGGGGAGACCTCCCCTGAAAGGTGGATTCACAACGATCGAGTGTGTCGAACGTCAGCCCACTAGCTCAAACTTAAGGGTTCAAAAGTTCTGCCGAAATCACATAGGTCGTCATGTTACAATTTAGTCAATAAAGGCCTACTACTGGAGCGAAACGGAATGCTTTGACGCTAGCCTTTTCGGCCGCACGACCTCCGAGAGGCTTGGAAGAGACCTCGTCTGAAAGGTGGATTCACAAAGATCGAGTGTGTCGAATGTCAGCCCACTCGCTCAAACTTAAGGGTTCAAAAGTTATGCCGAAATCACATAGGTCGTCATGTTACAATTTAGTCAATAAAGGCCTACTACTGGAGCGTAACGGAATGCTTTGACGGTCGCCGCTCGGCCCCACAACCGTCCAGAGACTTGGGGGAGACCTCCCCTGAAAGGTGGATTCACAATGATCGAGTGTGTCGAACGTCAGCCCATTAGTTCAAACTTAAGGGTTCAAAAGTTCTGCCGAAATCACATAGGTCGTCATGTTACAATTTAGTCAATAAAGGCCTACTACTGGAGCGAAAACGGAATGCTTTGACGCAAGCCTTTCGGCCGCACGACCTCCGAGAGGCTTGTAAAGAGACCTCGTCTGAAAGGTGGATTCACAAAGATCGAGTGTGTCGAACGTCAGCCCACTAGCTCAAACTTAAGGGTTCAAAAGTTATGCCGAAATCACATAGGTCGTCATGTTACAATTTAGTCAATAAAGGCCTACTACTGGAGCGTAAACTGAATGCTTTGACGGTCGCCGCTCGGCCCCACAACCGTCCAGAGACTTGGGGGAGACCTCCCCTGAAAGGTGGATTCACAATGATCGAGTGTGTCGAACGTCAGCCCACTAGCTCAAACTTAAGGGTTCAAAAGTTCTGCCGAAATCACATAGGTCGTCATGTTACAATTTAGTCAATAAAGGCCTACTACTGGAGCGAAAACGGAATGCTTTGACGCTAGCCTTTCGGCCGCACGACCTCCGAGAGGCTTGGAAGAGACCTCGTCTGAAAGGTGGATTCACAACGATCGAGTGTGTCGAACGTCAGCCCACTAGCTCAAACTTAAGGGTTCAAAAGTTATGCCGAAATCACATAGGTCGTCATGTTACAATTTAGTCAATAAAGGCCTACTACTGGAGCGTAACGGAATGCTTTGACGGTCGCCGCTCGGCCCCACAACCGTCCAGAGACTTGGGGGAGACCTCCCCTGAAAGGTGGATTCACATCGATCGAGTGTGTCGAACGTCAGCCCACTCGCTCAAACTTAAGGGTTCAAAAGTTCTGCCGAAATCACATAGGTCGTCATGTTACAATTTAGTCAATAAAGGCCTACTACTGGAGCGTAAACTGAATGCTTTGACGGTCGCCGTCGGCCCCACAACCGTCCAGAGACTTGGGGGAGACCTCCCCTGAAAGGTGGATTCACATCGATCGAGTGTGTCGAACGTCAGCCCACTCGCTCAAACTTAAGGGTTCAAAAGTTCTGCCGAAATCACATAGGTCGTCATGTTACAATTTAGTCAATAAAGGCCTACTACTGGAGCGAAAAGGAATGCTTTGACGCAAGCCTTTCGGCCGCACGACCTCCGAGAGGCTTGGAAGAGACCTCGTCTGAAAGGTGGATTCACAAAGATCGAGTGTGTCGAACGTCAGCCCACTAGCTCAAACTTAAGGGTTCAAAAGTTATGCCGAAATCACATAGGTCGTCATGTTACAATTTAGTCAATAAAGGCCTACTACTGGAGCGAAACTGAATGCTTTGACGGTCGCCGCTCGGCCCCACAACCGTCCAGAGACTTGGGGGAGACCTCCCCTGAAAGGTGGATTCACAAAGATCGAGTGTGTCGAACGTCAGCCCACTAGCTCAAACTTAAGGGTTCAAAAGTTCTGCCGAAATCACATAGGTCGTCATGTTACAATTTAGTCAATAAAGGCCTACTACTGGAGCGAAACGGAATGCTTTGACGCTAGCCTTTTGGCCGCACGACCTCCGAGAGTCTTGGAAGAGACCTCATCTGAAAGGTGGATTCACAACGATCGAGTGTGTCGAATGTCAGCCCACTCGCTCAAACTTAAGGGTTCAAAAGTTATGCCGAAATCACATAGGTCGTAATGTTACAATTTATTCAATAAAGGCCTACTACTGGAGCGTAACGGAATGCTTTGACGGTCGCCGCTCGGCCCCACAACCGTCCAGAGACTTGGGGGAGACCTCCCCTGAAAGGTGGATTCACAATGATCGAGTGTGTCGAACGTCAGCCCACTAGCTCAAACTTAAGGGTTCAAAAGTTCTGCCGAAATCACATAGGTCGTCATGTTACAATTTAGTCAATAAAGGCCTACTACTGGAGCGAAACGGAATGCTTTGACGCTAGCCTTTTGGCCGCACGACCTCCGAGAGTCTTGGAAGAGACCTCATCTGAAAGGTGGATTCACAACGATCGAGTGTGTCGAATGTCAGCCCACTCGCTCAAACTTAAGGGTTCAAAAGTTATGCCGAAATCACATAGGTCGTAATGTTACAATTTATTCAATAAAGGCCTACTACTGGAGCGTAACGGAATGCTTTGACGGTCGCCGCTCGGCCCCACAACCGTCCAGAGACTTGGGGGAGACCTCCCCTGAAAGGTGGATTCACAATGATCGAGTGTGTCGAACGTCAACCCATTAGTTCAAACTTAAGGGTTCAAAAGTTCTGCCGAAATCACATAGGTCGTCATGTTACAATTTAGTCAATAAAGGCCTACTACTGGAGCGAAAAGGAATGCTTTGACGCAAGCCTTTCGGCCGCACGACCTCCGAGAGGCTTGTAAAAGACCTCGTCTGAAAGGTGGATTCACAAAGATCGAGTGTGTCGAACGTCAGCCCACTAGCTCAAACTTAAGGGTTCAAAAGTTATGCCGAAATCACATAGGTCGTCATGTTACAATTTAGTCAATAAAGGCCTACTACTGGAGCGTAACGGAATGCTTTGACGGTCGCCGCTCGGCCCCACAACCGTCCAGAGACTTGGGGGAGACCTCCCCTGAAAGGTGGATTCACAATCGATCGAGTGTGTCGAACGTCAGCCCACTAGCTCAAACTTAAGGGTTCAAAAGTTCTGCCGAAATCACATAGGTCGTCATGTTACAATTTAGTCAATAAAGGCCTACTACTGGAGCGAAAAGGAATGCTTTGACGCAAGCCTTTCGGCCGCACGACCTCCGAGAGGCTTGGAAGAGACCTCGTCTGAAAGGTGGATTCACAAAGATCGAGTGTGTCGAACGTCAGCCCACTAGCTCAAACTTAAGGGTTCAAAAGTTATGCCGAAATCACATAGGTCGTCATGTTACAATTTAGTCAATAAAGGCCTACTACTGGAGCGAAACTGAATGCTTTGACGGTCGCCGCTCGGCCCCACAACCGTCCAGAGACTTGGGGGAGACCTCCCCTGAAAGGTGGATTCACAAAGATCGAGTGTGTCGAACGTCAGCCCACTAGCTCAAACTTAAGGGTTCAAAAGTTCTGCCGAAATCACATAGGTCGTCATGTTACAATTTAGTCAATAAAGGCCTACTACTGGAGCGAAACGGAATGCTTTGACGCTAGCCTTTTGGCCGCACGACCTCCGAGAGTCTTGGAAGAGACCTCATCTGAAAGGTGGATTCACAACGATCGAGTGTGTCGAATGTCAGCCCACTCGCTCAAACTTAAGGGTTCAAAAGTTATGCCGAAATCACATAGGTCGTAATGTTACAATTTATTCAATAAAGGCCTACTACTGGAGCGTAACGGAATGCTTTGACGGTCGCCGCTCGGCCCCACAACCGTCCAGAGACTTGGGGGAGACCTCCCCTGAAAGGTGGATTCACAATGATCGAGTGTGTCGAACGTCACCCATTAGTTCAAACTTAAGGGTTCAAAAGTTCTGCCGAAATCACATAGGTTGTCATGTTACAATTTAGTCAATAAAGGCCTACTACTGGAGCGAAAAGGAATGCTTTGACGCAAGCCTTTCGGCCGCACGACCTCCGAGAGGCTTGTAAAAGACCTCGTCTGAAAGGTGGATTCACAAAGATCGAGTGAGTCGAACGTCAGCCCACTAGCTCAAACTTAAGGGTTCAAAAGTTATGCCGAAATCACATAGGTCGTCATGTTACAATTTAGTCAATAAAGGCCTACTACTGGAGCGAAACTGAATGCTTTGACGGTTGCCGCTCGGCCCCACAACCGTCCAGAGACTTGGGGGAGACCTCCCCTGAAAGGTGGATTCACATCGATCGAGTGTGTCGAACGTCAGCCCACTAGCTCAAACTTAAGGGTTCAAAAGTTCTGCCGAAATCACATAGGTCGTCATGTTACAATTTAGTCAATAAAGGCCTACTACTGGAGCGAAACGGAATGCTATGACGCTAGCCTTTTGGCCGCACGACCTCCGAGAGTCTTGGAAGAGACCTCATCTGAAAGGTGGATTCACAACGATCGAGTGTGTCGAATGTCAGCCCACTCGCTCAAACTTAAGGGTTCAAAAGTTATGCCGAAATCACATAGGTCGTAATGTTACAATTTATTCAATAAAGGCCTACTACTGGAGCGTAACGGAATGCTTTGACGGTCGCCGCTCGGCCCCACAACCGTCCAGAGACTTGGGGGAGACCTCCCCTGAAAGGTGGATTCACAATGATCGAGTGTGTCGAACGTCAACCCATTAGTTCAAACTTAAGGGTTCAAAAGTTCTGCCGAAATCACATAGGTTGTCATGTTACAATTTAGTCAATAAAGGCCTACTACTGGAGCGAAAAGGAATGCTTTGACGCAAGCCTTTCGGCCGCACGACCTCCGAGAGGCTTGTAAAAGACCTCGTCTGAAAGGTGGATTCACAAAGATCGAGTGAGTCGAACGTCAGCCCACTAGCTCAAACTTAAGGGTTCAAAAGTTATGCCGAAATCACATAGGTCGTCATGTTACAATTTAGTCAATAAAGGCCTACTACTGGAGCGAAACTGAATGCTTTGACGGTCGCCGCTCGGCCCCACAACCGTCCAGAGACTTGGGGGAGACCTCCCCTGAAAGGTGGATTCACAAGATCGAGTGTGTCGAACGTCAGCCCACTAGCTCAAACTTAAGGGTTCAAAAGTTCTGCCGAAATCACATAGGTCGTCATGTTACAATTTAGTCAATAAAGGCCTACTACTGGAGCGAAACGGAATGCTTTGACGCTAGCCTTTTCGGCCGCACGACCTCCGAGAGTCTTGGAAGAGACCTCATCTGAAAGGTGGATTCACAACGATCGAGTGTGTCGAACGTCAGCCCACTCGCTCAAACTTAAGGGTTCAAAAGTTATGCCGAAATCACATAGGTCGTAATGTTACAATTTATTCAATAAAGGCCTACTACTGGAGCGTAACGGAATGCTTTGACGGTCGCCGCTCGGCCCCACAACCGTCCAGAGACTTGGGGGAGACCTCCCCTGAAAGGTGGATTCACAATGATCGAGTGTGTCGAACGTCAACCCATTAGTTCAAACTTAAGGGTTCAAAAGTTCTGCCGAAATCACATAGGTTGTCATGTTACAATTTAGTCAATAAAGGCCTACTACTGGAGCGAAAAGGAATGCTTTGACGCAAGCCTTTCGGCCGCACGACCTCCGAGAGGCTTGGAAGAGACCTCGTCTGAAAGGTGGATTCACAAAGATCGAGTGTGTCGAACGTCAGCCCACTAGCTCAAACTTAAGGGTTCAAAAGTTATGCCGAAATCACATAGGTCGTCATGTTACAATTTAGTCAATAAAGGCCTACTACTGGAGCGAAACTGAATGCTTTGACGGTCGCCGCTCGGCCCCACAACCGTCCAGAGACTTGGGGGAGACCTCCCCTGAAAGGTGGATTCACAAAGATCGAGTGTGTCGAACGTCAGCCCACTAGCTCAAACTTAAGGGTTCAAAAGTTCTGCCGAAATCACATAGGTCGTCATGTTACAATTTAGTCAATAAAGGCCTACTACTGGAGCGAAACGGAATGCTATGACGCTAGCCTTTTGGCCGCACGACCTCCGAGAGTCTTGGAAGAGACCTCATCTGAAAGGTGGATTCACAACGATCGAGTTTGTCGAATGTCAGCCCACTCGCTCAAACTTAAGGTTTCAAAAGTTATGCCGAAATCACATAAGTCGTCATGTGACAATTTAGTCAATAAAGGCCTACTACTGGAGCGAAACGGAATGCTTTGATGGTCGCCGCTCGGCCCCACAACCGTACAGAGACTTGGGGGAGACCTCCCCTGAAAGGTGGATTCACAATGATCGAGTGTGTCGAACGTCAGCCCACTAGCTCAAACTTAAGGGTTCAAAAGTTCTGCCGAAATCACATAGGTCGTCATGTTACAATTTAGTCAATAAAGGCCTACTACTGGAGCGAAACTGAATGCTTTGACGGTCGCCTTTCGGCCGCACGACCTCCGAGAGGCTTGGAAGAGACCTCATCTGAAAGGTGGATTCACAACGATCGAGTGTGTCGAACGTCAGCCCACTAGCTCAAACTTAAGGGTTCAAAAGTTCTGCCGAAATCACATAGGTCGTCATGTTACAATTTAGTCAATAAAGGCCTACTACTGGAGCGAACGAATGCTTTGACGTGCCCTCGCCCACCTCGAGACTTGGGGGAGACTCCCTGAAAGGTGGATTCACGATCGAGTGTCGAAGTCAGCCCATGCTCAAACTTAGGGTTCAAAAGTTTGCCGAAATCACTAGGTCGTATGTTACAATTTAGTCATAAAGGCCTCTACTGAGCGAAACGATGCTTTGACGCGCTCGGCCCCACACCTCGAGACTTGGGGGAGACCTCCCTGAAAGGTGGATTCACAAAGATCGAGTGTGTCGAACGTCAGCCCACTCGCTCAAACTTAAGGGTTCAAAAGTTATGCCGAAATCACATAGGTCGTCATGTTACAATTTAGTCAATAAAGGCCTACTACTGGAGCGAAACGGAATGCTTTGACGGTCGCCGCTCGGCCCGCACAACCGTCCAGAGACTTGGGGGAGACCTCCCTGAAAGGTGGATTCACAAACGATCGAGTGTGTCGAACGTCAGCCCACTAGCTCAAACTTAAGGGTTCAAAAGTTCTGCCGAAATCACATAGGTCGTCATGTTACAATTTAGTCAATAAAGGCCTACTACTGGAGCGAAACGGAATGCTTTGACGCTAGCCTTTTCGGCCCGCACGACCTCCGAGAGCTTGGAAGAGACCTCATCTGAAAAGTGGATTCACAACGATCGAGTGTGTCGAACGTCAGCCCACTCGCTCAAACTTAAGGGTTCAAAAGGTCTGCCGAAATCACATAGGTCGTCATATTACAATTTAGTCAATATAGGCCTACTACTGGAGCGAAACGGAATGCTTTGACGGTCGCCGTTCGGCCCCACAACCGTCCAGAGACTTGGGGGAGACCTCCTCTGAAAGGTGGATTCACAATGATCGAGTGTGTCGAACGTCAGCCCACTAGCTCAAACTTAAGGGTTCAAAAGTTCTGCCGAAATCACATAGGTCGTCATGTTACAATTTAGTCAATAAAGGCCTACTACTGGAGCGAAACTGAATGCTTTGACGGTCGCCGCTCGGCCCCACAACCGTCCAGAGACTTGGGGGAGACCTCCCCTGAAAGGTGGATTCACAAAGATCGAGTGTGTCGAACGTCAGCCCACTAGCTCAAACTTAAGGGTTCAAAAGTTCTGCCGAAATCACATAGGTCGTCATGTTACAATTTAGTCAATAAAGGCCTACTACTGGAGCGAAACGGAATGCTTTGACGCTAGCCTTTTCGGCCGCACGACCTCCGAGAGTCTTGGAAGAGACCTCATCTGAAAGTTGGATTCACAACGACCGAGTGTGTCGAATGTCAGCCCACTCGCTCAAACTTAAGGGTTCAAAAGTTATGCCGAAATCACATAGGTCGTCATGTTACAATTTAGTCAATAAAGGCCTACTACTGGAGCGAAACTGAATGCTTTGACGGTCGCCGCTCGGCCCCACAACCGTCCAGAGACTTGGGGGAGACCTCCCCTGAAAGGTGGATTCACAAAGATCGAGTGTGTCGAACGTCAGCCCACTAGCTCAAACTTAAGGGTTCAAAAGTTCTGCCGAAATCACATAGGTCGTCATGTTACAATTTAGTCAATAAAGGCCTACTACTGGAGCGAAACGGAATGCTTTGACGCTCGCCTTTTGGCCGCACGACCTCCGAGAGGCTTGGAAGAGACCTCATCTGAAAGGTGGATTCACAACGATCGAGTGTGTCGAACGTCAGCCCACTAGCTCAAACTTAAGGGTTCAAAAGTTCTGCCGAAATCACATAGGTCGTAATGTTACAATTTAGTCAATAAAGGCCTACTACTGGAGCGTAACGGAATGCTTTGACGGTCGCCGCTCGGCCCCACAACCGTCCAGAGACTTGGGGGAGACCTCCCCTGAAAGGTGGATTCACAATGATCGAGTGTGTCGAACGTCAGCCCACTAGCTCAAACTTAAGGGTTCAAAAGTTCTGCCGAAATCACATAGGTCGTCATGTTACAATTTAGTCAATAAAGGCCTACTACTGGAGCGAAAAGGAATGCTTTGACGCAAGCCTTTCGGCCGCACGACCTCCGAGAGGCTTGGAAGAGACCTCGTCTGAAAGGTGGATTCACAAAGATCGAGTGTGTCGAACGTCAGCCCACTAGCTCAAACTTAAGGGTTCAAAAGTTATGCCGAAATCACATAGGTCGTCATGTTACAATTTAGTCAATAAAGGCCTACTACTGGAGCGTAAACTGAATGCTTTGACGGTCGCCGCTCGGCCCCACAACCGTCCAGAGACTTGGGGGAGACCTCCCCTGAAAGGTGGATTCACAAAGATCGAGTGTGTCGAACGTCAGCCCACTAGCTCAAACTTAAGGGTTCAAAAGTTCTGCCGAAATCACATAGGTCGTCATGTTACAATTTAGTCAATAAAGGCCTACTACTGGAGCGAAACGGAATGCTTTGACGCTAGCCTTTTGGCCGCACGACCTCCGAGAGTCTTGGAAGAGACCTCATCTGAAAGGTGGATTCACAACGATCGAGTGTGTCGAATGTCAGCCCACTCGCTCAAACTTAAGGGTTCAAAAGTTATGCCGAAATCACATAGGTCGTAATGTTACAATTTATTCAATAAAGGCCTACTACTGGAGCGTAACGGAATGCTTTGACGGTCGCCGCTCGGCCCCACAACTGTCCAGAGACTTGGGGGAGACCTCCCCTGAAAGGTGGATTCACAATGATCGAGTGTGTCGAACGTCAACCCATTAGTTCAAACTTAAGGGTTCAAAAGTTCTGCCGAAATCACATAGGTTGTCATGTTACAATTTAGTCAATAAAGGCCTACTACTGGAGCGAAAAGGAATGCTTTGACGCAAGCCTTTCGGCCGCACGACCTCCGAGAGGCTTGTAAAAGACCTCGTCTGAAAGGTGGATTCACAAAGATCGAGTGTGTCGAACGTCAGCCCACTAGCTCAAACTTAAGGGTTCAAAAGTTATGCCGAAATCACATAGGTCGTCATGTTACAATTTAGTCAATAAAGGCCTACTACTGGAGCGAAACTGAATGCTTTGACGGTCGCCGCTCGGCCCCACAACCGTCCAGAGACTTGGGGGAGACCTCCCCTGAAAGGTGGATTCACAAAGATCGAGTGTGTCGAACGTCAGCCCACTAGCTCAAACTTAAGGGTTCAAAAGTTCTGCCGAAATCACATAGGTCGTCATGTTACAATTTAGTCAATAAAGGCCTACTACTGGAGCGAAACGGAATGCTTTGACGCTAGCGCTTTTGGCCGCACGACCTCCGAGAGTCTTGGAAGAGACCTCATCTGAAAGGTGGATTCACAACGATCGAGTGTGTCGAACGTCAGCCCACTCGCTCAAACTTAAGGGTTCAAAAGTTATGCCGAAATCACATAGGTCGTCATGTTACAATTTAGTCAATAAAGGCCTACTACTGGAGCGTAAACTGAATGCTTTGACGGTCGCCGCTCGGCCCCACAACCGTCCAGATACTTGGGGGAGACCTCCCCTGAAAGGTGGATTCACAATGATCGAGTGTGTCGAACGTCAGCACACTAGCTCTAACTTAAGGGTTCAAAAGTTCTGCCGAAATCACATAGGTCGTCATGTTACAATTTAGTCAATAAAGGCCTACTACTGGAGCGAAACTGAATGCTTTGACGCTAGCCTTTCGGCCGCACGACCTCCGAGAGGCTTGGAAGAGACCTCATCTGAAAGGTGGATTCACAACAATCGAGTGTGTCGAATGTCAGCCCACTTGCTCAAACTTAAGGGTTCAAAAGTTCTGCCGAAATCACATAGGTCGTCATGTTACAATTTAGTCAATAAAGGCCTACTACTGGAGCGAAATTGAATGCTTTGACGGTCGCCGCTCGGCCCCACAACCGTCCAGAGACTTGGGGGAGACCTCCCCTGAAAGGTGGATTCACAATGATCGAGTGTGTCGAACGTCAGCCCACTAGCTCAAACTTAAGGGTTCAAAAGTTCTGCCGAAATCACATAGGTCGTCATGTTACAATTTAGTCAATAAAGGCCTACTACTGGAGCGAAAAGGAATGCTTTGACGCAAGCCTTTCGGCCGCACGACCTCCGAGAGGCTTGGAAGAGACCTCGTCTGAAAGGTGGATTCACAAAGATCGAGTGTGTCGAACGTCAGCCCACTAGCTCAAACTTAAGGGTTCAAAAGTTATGCCGAAATCACATAGGTCGTCATGTTACAATTTAGTCAATAAAGGCCTACTACTGGAGCGAAACGTGAATGCTTTGACGGTCGCCGCTCGGCCCCACAACCGTCCAGAGACTTGGGGGAGACCTCCCCTGAAAGGTGGATTCACAAAGATCGAGTGTGTCGAACGTCAGCCCACTAGCTCAAACTTAAGGGTTCAAAAGTTCTGCCGAAATCACATAGGTCGTCATGTTACAATTTAGTCAATAAAGGCCTACTACTGGAGCGAAACGGAATGCTTTGACGCTAGCCTTTTGGCCGCACGACCTCCGAGAGTCTTGGAAGAGACCTCATCTGAAAGGTGGATTCACAACGATCGAGTGTGTCGAAATGTCAGCCCACTCGCTCAAACTTAAGGGTTCAAAAGTTATGCCGAAATCACATAGGTCGTCATGTTACAATTTAGTCAATAAAGGCCTACTACTGGAGCGAAACGGAATGCTTTGATGGTCGCCGCTCGGCCCCACAACCGTCCAGAGACTTGGGGGAGACCTCCACTGAAAGCTGTATTCACAACGATCGAGTATGTCGAACGTCAGCCCACTAGCTCAAACTTAAGGGTTCAAAAGTTCTGCCGAAATCACATAGGTTGTCATGTTACAATTTAGTCAATAAAGGCCTAATACTGGAGCAAAAAGGAATGCTTTGACGCTAGCCTTTCGGCCGCACGACCTCCGAGAGGCTTGGAAGAGACCTCGTCTGAAAGGTGGATTCACAAACGATCGAGTGTGTCGAACGTCAGCCCACTAGCTCAAACTTAAGGGTTCAAAAGTTATGCCGAAATCACATAGGTCGTCATGTTACAATTTAGTCAATAAAGGCCTACTACTGGAGCGTAACTGAATGCTTTGACGGTCGCCGCTCGGCCCCACAACCGTCCAGAGACTTGGGGGAGACCTCCCCTGAAAGGTGGATTCACAAAGATCGAGTGTGTCGAACGTCAGCCCACTAGCTCAAACTTAAGGGTTCAAAAGTTCTGCCGAAATCACATAGGTCGTCATGTTACAATTTAGTCAATAAAGGCCTACTACTGGAGCGAAAACGGAATGCTTTGACGCAAGCCTTTCGGCCGCACGACCTCCGAGAGGCTTGGAAGAGACCTCGTCTGAAAGGTGGATTCACAAAGATCGAGTGTGTCGAACGTCAGCCCACTAGCTCAAACTTAAGGGTTCAAAAGTTATGCCGAAATCACATAGGTCGTCATGTTACAATTTAGTCAATAAAGGCCTACTACTGGAGCGAAACGGAATGCTTTGACGGTCGCCGCTCGGCCCCACAACCGTCCAGAGACTTGGGGGAGACCTCCCCTGAAAGGTGGATTCACAAAGATCGAGTGTGTCGAACGTCAGCCCACTAGCTCAAACTTAAGGGTTCAAAAGTTCTGCCGAAATCACATAGGTCGTCATGTTACAATTTAGTCAATAAAGGCCTACTACTGGAGCGAAACGGAATGCTATGACGCTAGCCTTTTGGCCGCACGACCTCCGAGAGTCTTGGAAGAGACCTCATCTGAAAGGTGGATTCACAACGATCGAGTGTGTCGAATGTCAGCCCACTCGCTCAAACTTAAGGGTTCAAAAGTTATGCCGAAATCACATAGGTCGTAATGTTACAATTTATTCAATAAAGGCCTACTACTGGAGCGTAACGGAATGCTTTGACGGTCGCCGCTCGGCCCCACAACTGTCCAGAGACTTGGGGGAGACCTCCCCTGAAAGGTGGATTCACAATGATCGAGTGTGTCGAACGTCAACCCATTAGTTCAAACTTAAGGGTTCAAAAGTTCTGCCGAAATCACATAGGTTGTCATGTTACAATTTAGTCAATAAAGGCCTACTACTGGAGCGAAAAGGAATGCTTTGACGCAAGCCTTTCGGCCGCACGACCTCCGAGAGGCTTGGAAGAGACCTCGTCTGAAAGGTGGATTCACAAAGATCGAGTGAGTCGAACGTCAGCCCACTAGCTCAAACTTAAGGGTTCAAAAGTTATGCCGAAATCACATAGGTCGTCATGTTACAATTTAGTCAATAAAGGCCTACTACTGGAGCGAAACTGAATGCTTTGACGGTCGCCGCTCGGCCCCACAACCGTCCAGAGACTTGGGGGAGACCTCCCCTGAAAGGTGGATTCACAAAGATCGAGTGTGTCGAACGTCAGCCCACTAGCTCAAACTTAAGGGTTCAAAAGTTCTGCCGAAATCACATAGGTCGTCATGTTACAATTTAGTCAATAAAGGCCTACTACTGGAGCGAAACGGAATGCTATGACGCTAGCCTTTTGGCCGCACGACCTCCGAGAGTCTTGGAAGAGACCTCATCTGAAAGGTGGATTCACAACGATCGAGTGTGTCGAATGTCAGCCCACTCGCTCAAACTTAAGGGTTCAAAAGTTATGCCGAAATCACATAGGTCGTAATGTTACAATTTAGTCAATAAAGGCCTACTACTGGAGCGTAACGGAATGCTTTGACGGTCGCCGCTCGGCCCCACAACCGTCCAGAGACTTGGGGGAGACCTCCCCTGAAAGGTGGATTCACAATGATCGAGTGTGTCGAACGTCAACCCATTAGTTCAAACTTAAGGGTTCAAAAGTTCTGCCGAAATCACATAGGTTGTCATGTTACAATTTAGTCAATAAAGGCCTACTACTGGAGCGAAAAGGAATGCTTTGACGCAAGCCTTTCGGCCGCACGACCTCCGAGAGGCTTGGAAGAGACCTCGTCTGAAAGGTGGATTCACAAAGATCGAGTGTGTCGAACGTCAGCCCACTAGCTCAAACTTAAGGGTTCAAAAGTTATGCCGAAATCACATAGGTCGTCATGTTACAATTTAGTCAATAAAGGCCTACTACTGGAGCGAAACTGAATGCTTTGACGGTCGCCGCTCGGCCCCACAACCGTCCAGAGACTTGGGGGAGACCTCCCCTGAAAGGTGGATTCACAAAGATCGAGTGTGTCGAACGTCAGCCCACTAGCTCAAACTTAAGGGTTCAAAAGTTCTGCCGAAATCACATAGGTCGTCATGTTACAATTTAGTCAATAAAGGCCTACTACTGGAGCGAAACGGAATGCTATGACGCTAGCCTTTTGGCCGCACGACCTCCGAGAGTCTTGGAAGAGACCTCATCTGAAAGGTGGATTCACAACGATCGAGTGTGTCGAATGTCAGCCCACTCGCTCAAACTTAAGGTTTCAAAAGTTATGCCGAAATCACATAGGTCGTAATGTTACAATTTAGTCAATAAAGGCCTACTACTGGAGCGTAACGGAATGCTTTGACGGTCGCCGCTCGGCCCCACAACCGTCCAGAGACTTGGGGGAGACCTCCCCTGAAAGGTGGATTCACAATGATCGAGTGTGTCGAACGTCAGCCCACTAGCTCAAACTTAAGGGTTCAAAAGTTCTGCCGAAATCACATAGGTCGTCATGTTACAATTTAGTCAATAAAGGCCTACTACTGGAGCGAAAAGGAATGCTTTGACGCAAGCCTTTCGGCCGCACGACCTCCGAGAGGCTTGGAAGAGACCTCGTCTGAAAGGTGGATTCACAAACGATCGAGTGTGTCGAACGTCAGCCCACTAGCTCAAACTTAAGGGTTCAAAAGTTATGCCGAAATCACATAGGTCGTCATGTTACAATTTAGTCAATAAAGGCCTACTACTGGAGCGAAACTGAATGCTTTGACGGTCGCCGCTCGGCCCCACAACCGTCCAGAGACTTGGGGGAGACCTCCCCTGAAAGGTGGATTCACAAAGATCGAGTGTGTCGAACGTCAGCCCACTAGCTCAAACTTAAGGGTTCAAAAGTTCTGCCGAAATCACATAGGTCGTCATGTTACAATTTAGTCAATAAAGGCCTACTACTGGAGCGAAACGGAATGCTATGACGCTAGCCTTTTGGCCGCACGACCTCCGAGAGTCTTGGAAGAGACCTCATCTGAAAGGTGGATTCACAACGATCGAGTGTGTCGAATGTCAGCCCACTCGCTCAAACTTAAGGGTTCAAAAGTTATGCCGAAATCACATAGGTCGTAATGTTACAATTTAGTCAATAAAGGCCTACTACTGGAGCGTAACGGAATGCTTTGACGGTCGCCGCTCGGCCCCACAACCGTCCAGAGACTTGGGGGAGACCTCCCCTGAAAGGTGGATTCACAATGATCGAGTGTGTCGAACGTCAGCCCACTAGCTCAAACTTAAGGGTTCAAAAGTTCTGCCGAAATCACATAGGTTGTCATGTTACAATTTAGTCAATAAAGGCCTACTACTGGAGCGAAAAGGAATGCTTTGACGCAAGCCTTTCGGCCGCACGACCTCCGAGAGGCTTGGAAGAGACCTCGTCTGAAAGGTGGATTCACAAAGATCGAGTGTGTCGAACGTCAGCCCACTAGCTCAAACTTAAGGGTTCAAAAGTTATGCCGAAATCACATAGGTCGTCATGTTACAATTTAGTCAATAAAGGCCTACTACTGGAGCGTAACTGAATGCTTTGACGGTCGCCGCTCGGCCCCACAACCGTCCAGAGACTTGGGGGAGACCTCCCCTGAAAGGTGGATTCACAAAGATCGAGTGTGTCGAACGTCAGCCCACTAGCTCAAACTTAAGGGTTCAAAAGTTCTGCCGAAATCACATAGGTCGTCATGTTACAATTTAGTCAATAAAGGCCTACTACTGGAGCGAAAACGGAATGCTTTGACGCTAGCCTTTTGGCCGCACGACCTCCGAGAGTCTTGGAAGAGACCTCATCTGAAAGGTGGATTCACAACGATCGAGTGTGTCGAATGTCAGCCCACTCGCTCAAACTTAAGGGTTCAAAAGTTATGCCGAAATCACATAGGTCGTCATGTTACAATTTAGTCAATAAAGGCCTACTACTGGAGCGTAAACGGAATGCTTTGACGGTCGCCGCTCGGCCCCACAACCGTCCAGAGACTTGGGGGAGACCTCCCCTGAAAGGTGGATTCACAATGATCGAGTGTGTCGAACGTCAGCCCACTAGCTCAAACTTAAGGGTTCAAAAGTTCTGCCGAAATCACATAGGTCGTCATGTTACAATTTAGTCAATAAAGGCCTACTACTGGAGCGAAACGGAATGGTTTGACGCTAGCCTTTTGGCCGCACGACCTCCGAGAGGCTTGGAAGAGACCTCGTCTGAAAGGTGGATTCACAAAGATCGAGTGTGTCGAACGTCAGCCCACTAGCTCAAACTTAAGGGTTCAAAAGTTATGCCGAAATCACATAGGTCGTCATGTGACAATTTAGTCAATAAAGGCCTACTACTGGAGCGAAACTGAATGCTTTGACGGTCGCCGCTCGGCCCCACAACCGTCCAGAGACTTGGGGGAGACCTCCCCTGAAAGGTGGATTCACAAAGATCGAGTGTGTCGAACGTCAGCCCACTAGCTCAAACTTAAGGGTTCAAAAGTTCTGCCGAAATCACATAGGTCGTCATGTTACAATTTAGTCAATAAAGGCCTACTACTGGAGCGAAACGGAATGCTTTGACGCTAGCCTTTTCGGCCGCACGACCTCCGAGAGTCTTGGAAGAGACCTCATCTGAAAGGTGGATTCACAACGATCGAGTGTGTCGAATGTCAGCCCACTAGCTCATACTTAAGGGTTCAAAAGTTCTGCCGAAATCACATAGGCCGTCATGTTACAATTTATTCAATAAAGGCATACTACTGGAGCGAAACTGAATGCTTTGACGGTCGCCGCTCGGCCCCACAACCGTCCAGAGACTTGGGGAAGACCTCCTCTGAAAGATGGATTCACAACGATCGATCGTTTCTAACGTCAGCCCACGAGCTCAAACTTAAGGTTTCAAAAGTTCTGCGGAAATCACATAGGTCGTAATTGTTACAATTTAGTCAATAAAGGCCTACTACTGGAGCGAAACGGAATGCTTTGACTCTAGCCTTTCGGCCGCACGACCTCCGAGAGCTTGGAAGAGACCTCCTCTGAAAGGTGGATTCACAAAGATCGAGTGTGTCGAACGTCAGCCCACTAGCTCAAACTTAAGGGTTCAAAAGTTATGCCGAAATCACATAGGTCGTCATGTTACAATTTAGTCAATAAAGGCCTACTACTGGAGCGAAACGGAATGCTTTGACGCTCGCCGCTCGGCCCCACGACCGTCCAGAGACTTGGGGAGACCTCCTCTGAAAGGTGGATTCACAACGATCGAGTGTGTCGAACGTCAGCCCACTAGCTCAAACTTAAGGGTTCAAAAGTTCTGCCGAAATCACATAGGTCGTCATGTTACAATTTAGTCAATAAAGGCCTACTACTGGAGCGAAACGGAATGCTTTGACGGTCGCCGCTCGGCCCCACAACCGTCCAGAGACTTGGGGGAGACCTCCCCTGAAAGGTGGATTCACAACGATCGAGTGTGTCGAACGTCAGCCCACTAGCTCAAACTTAAGGGTTCAAAAGTTCTGCCGAAATCACATAGGTCGTCATGTTACAATTTAGTCAATAAAGGCCTACTACTGGAGCGAAACGAATGCTTTGACGCTAGCCTTTTCGGCCGCACGACCTCCGAGAGCTTGGAAGAGACCTCATCTGAAAGTTGGATTCACAACGACCGAGTGTGTCGAATGTCAGCCCACTCGCTCAAACTTAAGGGTTCAAAAGTTATGCCGAAATCACATAGGTCGTCATGTTACAATTTAGTCAATAAAGGCCTACTACTGGAGCGAAACTGAATGCTTTGACGGTCGCCGCTCGGCCCCACAACCGTCCAGAGACTTGGGGGAGACCTCCCCTGAAAGGTGGATTCACAAAGATCGAGTGTGTCGAACGTCAGCCCACTAGCTCAAACTTAAGGGTTCAAAAGTTCTGCCGAAATCACATAGGTCGTCATGTTACAATTTAGTCAATAAAGGCCTACTACTGGAGCGAAACGGAATGCTTTGACGCTCGCCTTTCGGCCGCACGACCTCCGAGAGCTTGGAAGAGACCTCCTCTGAAAGGTGGATTCACAAAGATCGAGTGTGTCGAACGTCAGCCCACTAGCTCAAACTTACGGGTTCAAAAGTTATGCCGAAATCACATAGGTCGTCATGTTACAATTTAGTCAATAAAGGCCTACTACTGGAGCGAAACTGAATGCTTTGACGGTCGCCGCTCGGCCCCACAACCGTCCAGAGACTTGGGGGAGACTCCCCTGAAAGGTGGATTCACAAAGATCGAGTGTGTCGAACGTCAGCCCACTAGCTCAAAACTTAAGGGTTCAAAAGTTCTGCCGAAATCTCATAGGTCGTCATGTTACAATTTAGTCAATAAAGGCCAACTACTGGAGCGAAACGGAATGCTTTGACGCTAGCCTTTTGGCCGCACGACCTCCGAGAGTCTTGGAAGAGACCTCATCTGAAAGGTGGATTCACAACGATCGAGTGTGTCGAATGTCAGCCCACTCGCTCAACGTAAGGGTTCAAAAGTTATGCCGAAATCACATAGGTCGTCATGTTACAATTTAGTCAATAAAGGCCTACTACTGGAGCGTAACGGAATTGCTTTGACGGTCGCCGCTCGGCCCCACAACCGTCCAGAGACTTGGGGAGACCTCCCCTGAAAGGTGGATTCACAAAGATCGAGTGTGTCGAACGTCAGCCCACTCGCTCAAACTTAAGGGTTCAAAAGTTCTGCCGAAATCACATAGGTCGTCATGTTACAATTTAGTCAATAAAGGCCTACTACTGGAGCGAAACGAATGCTTTGACGCTAGCCTTTTGGCCGCACGACCTCCGAGAGGCTAGGAAGGCCTCATCTGAAAGGTGGATTCACAACGATCGAGTGTGTCGATGGCAGCCCACTCGCTCAAACTTAAGGGTTCAAAGTTATGCCGAAATCACATAGGTCGTAATGTTACAATTTAGTCAATAAAGGCCTACTACTGGAGCGTAACGGTATGCTTTGACGGTCGCCGCTCGGGCCCACAACCGTCCAGAGACTTGGGGGAGACCTCCCTGAAAGGTGGATTCACAAAGATCGAGTGTGTCGAACGTCAGCCCACTAGCTCAAACTTAAGGGTTCAAAAGTTCTGCCGAAATCACATAGGTCGTCATGTTACAATTTAGTCAATAAAGGCCTACTACTGGAGCGAAACTGAATGCTTTGACGGTCGCCGCTCGGCCCCACAACCGTCCAGAGACTTGGGGGAGACCTCCCCTGAAAGGTGGATTCACAAAGATCGAGTGTGTCGAACGTCAGCCCACTAGCTCAAACTTAAGGGTTCAAAAGTTCTGCCGAAATCACATAGGTCGTCATGTTACAATTTAGTCAATAAAGGCCTACTACTGGAGCGAAACGGAATGCTTTGACGCTAGGCTTTTGGCCGCACGGCCTCCGAGAGTCTTGGAAGAGACCTCATCTGAAAGGTGGATTCACAACGATCGAGTGTGTCGAATGTCAGCCCACTCGCTCAAACTTAAGGGTTCAAAAGTTATGCCGAAATCACATAGGTCGTCATGTTACAATTTAGTCAATAAAGGCCTACTACTGGAGCGAAACTGAATGCTTTGACGGTCGCCGCTCGGCCCCACAACCGTCCAGAGACTTGGGGGAGACCTCCCCTGAAAGGTGGCTTCACAAACATCGAGTGTGTCGAACGTCAGCCCACTAGCTCAAACCTAAGGGTTCAAAAGTTCTGCCGAAATCACATAGGTCGTCATGTTACAATTTAGTCAATAAAGGCCTACTGCTGGAGCGAAACGGATTGCTTTGACGCAAGCCTTTTTGCCGCACGACCTCCGAGAGTCTTGGAAGAGACCTCATCTGAAAGGTGGATTCACAACGATCGAGGGTGTCGAAATGTCAGCCCACTCGCTCAAACTTAAGGGTTCAAAAGTTATGCCGAAATCACATAGGTCGTAATGTTACAATTTATTCAATAAAGGCCTACTACTGGAGCGTAACGGAATGCTTTGACGGTCGCCGCTCGGCCCCACAACCTGTCCAGAGACTTGGGGGAGACCTCCCCTGAAAGGTGGATTCACAATGATCGAGTGTGTCGAACGTCAGCCCACTCGCTCAAACTTAAGGGTTCAAAAGTTATGCCGAAATCACATAGGTCGTAATGTTACAATTTATTCAATAAAGGCCTACTACTGGAGCGTAACGGAATGCTTTGACGGTCGCCGCTCGGCCCCACAACTGTCCAGAGACTTGGGGGAGACCTCCCCTGAAAGGTGGATTCACAATGATCGAGTGTGTCGAACGTCAACCCATTAGTTCAAACTTAAGGGTTCAAAAGTTCTGCCGAAATCACATAGGTTGTCATGTTACAATTTAGTCAATAAAGGCCTACTACTGGAGCGAAAAGGAATGCTTTGACGCAAGCCTTTCGGCCGCACGACCTCCGAGAGGCTTGTAAAAGACCTCGTCTGAAAGGTGGATTCACAAAGATCGAGTGAGTCGAACGTCAGCCTACTAGCTCAAACTTAAGGGTTCAAAAGTTATGCCGAAATCACATAGGTCGTCATGTTATAATTTAGTCAATAAAGGCCTACTACTGGAGCGAAACTGAATGCTTTGACGGTCGCCGCTCGGCCCCACAACTGTCCAGAGACTTGGGGGAGACCTCCCCTGAAAGGTGGATTCACAAAGATCGAGTGTGTCGAACGTCAGCCCACTAGCTCAAACTTAAGGGTTCAAAAGTTCTGCCGAAATCACATGGGTCGTCATGTTACAATTTAGTCAATAAAGGCCAACTACTGGAGCGAAACGGAATGCTTTGACGCTAGGCTTTTGGCCGCAGGGCCTCCGAGAGTCTTGGAAGAGACCTCATCTGAAAGGTGGATTCACAACGATCGAGTGTGTCGAATGTCAGCCCACTCGCTCAAACGTAAGGGTTCAAAAGTTATGCCGAAATCACATAGGTCGTAATGTTACAATTTATTCAATAAAGGCCTACTACTGGAGCGTAACGGAATGCTTTGACGGTAGCCGCTCGGCCCCACAACTGTCCAGAGACTTGGGGGAGACCTCCCCTGAAAGGTGGATTCACAATGATCGAGTGTGTCGAATGTCAACCCATTAGTTCAAACTTAAGGGTTCAAAAGTTCTGCCGAAATCACATAGGTTGTCATGTTACAATTTAGTCAATAAAGGCCTACTACTGGAGCGAAAAGGAATGCTTTGACGCAAGCCTTTCGGCCGCACGACCTCCGAGAGGCTTGTAAAAGACCTCGTCTGAAAGGTGGATTCACAAAGATCGAGTGAGTCGAACGTCACCCCACTAGCTCAAACTTAAGGGTTCAAAAGTTATGCCGAAATCACATAGGTCGTAATGTTACAATTTATTCAATAAAGGCCTACTACTGGAGCGTAACGGAATGCTTTGACGGTCGCCGCTCGGCCCCACAACTGTCCAGAGACTTGGGGGAGACCTCCCCTGAAAGGTGGATTCACAATGATCGAGTGTGTCGAACGTCAACCCATTAGTTCAAACTTAAGGGTTCAAAAGTTCTGCCGAAATTACATAGGTTGTCATGTTACAATTTAGTCAATAAAGGCCTACTACTGGAGCGAAAAGGAATGCTTTGACGCAAGCCTTTCGGCCGCACGACCTCTGAGAGGCTTGGAAGCGACCTCGTCTGAAAGGTGGATTCACAAAGATCGAGTGTGTCGAACGTCAGCCCACTAACTCAAACTTAAGGGTTCAAAAGTTATGCCGAAATCACATAGGTCGTCATGTTACAATTTAGTCAATAAAGGCCTACTACTGGAGCGAAACTGAATGCTTTGACGGTCGCCGCTCGGCCCCACAACCGTCCAGAGACTTGGGGGAGACCTCCCCTGAAAGGTGGAATCACAAAGATCGAGTGTGTCGAACGTCAGCCCACTAGCTCAAACCTAAGGGTTCAAAAGTTCTGCCGAAATCACATAGGTCGTCATGTTACAATTTAGTCAATAAAGGCCTACTACTGGAGCGAAACGGAATGCTTTGACGCTAGCCTTTTTGCCGCACGACCTCCGAGAGTCTTGGAAGAGACCTCATCTGAAAGGTGGATTCACAACGATCGAGTGTGTCGAATGTCAGCCCACTCGCTCAAACTTAAGGGTTCAAAAGTTATGCCGAAATCACATAGGTCGTAATGTTACAATTTATTCAATAAAGGCCTACTACTGGAGCGTAACGGAATGCTTTGACGGTCGCCGCTCGGCCCCACAACCGTCCAGAGACTTGGGGGAGACCTCCCCTGAAAGGTGGATTCACAATGATCGAGTGTGTCGAACGTCAACCCATTAGTTCAAACTTAAGGGTTCAAAAGTTCTGCCGAAATTACATAGGTTGTCATGTTACAATTTAGTCAATAAAGGCCTACTACTGGAGCGAAAAGGAATGCTTTGACGCAAGCCTTTCGGCCGCACGACCTCCGAGAGGCTTGTAAAAGACCTCGTCTGAAAGGTGGATTCACAAACATCGAGTGAGTCGAACGTCAGCCCACTAGCTCAAACTTAAGGGTTCAAAAGTTATGCCGAAATCACATAGGTCGTCATGTTACAATTTAGTCAATAAAGGCCTACTACTGGAGCGAAACTGAATGCTTTGACGGTCGCCGCTCGGCCCCACAACCGTCCAGAGACTTGGGGGAGACCTCCCCTGAAAGGTGGATTCACAAAGATCGAGTGTGTCGAACGTCAGCCCACTAGCTCAAACTTAAGGGTTCAAAAGTTCTGCCGAAATCACATAGGTCGTCATGTTACAATTTAGTCAATAAAGGCCAACTACTGGAGCGAAACGGAATGCTTTGACGCTAGGCTTTTGGCCGCACGGCCTCCGAGAGTCTTGGAAGAGACCTCATCTGAAAGGTGGATTCACAACGATCGAGTGTGTCGAATGTCAGCCCACTCGCTCAAACGTAAGGGTTCAAAAGTTATGCCGAAATCACATAGGTCGTAATGTTACAATTTATTCAATAAAGGCCTACTACTGGAGCGTAACGGAATGCTTTGACGGTCGCCGCTCGGCCCCACAACTGTCCAGAGACTTGGGGGAGACCTCCCCTGAAAGGTGGATTCACAATGATCGAGTGTGTCGAACGTCAACCCATTAGTTCAAACTTAAGGGTTCAAAAGTTCTGCCGAAATTACATAGGTTGTCATGTTACAATTTAGTCAATAAAGGCCTACTACTGGAGCGAAAAGGAATGCTTTGACGCAAGCCTTTCGGCCGCACGACCTCTGAGAGGCTTGGAAGCGACCTCGTCTGAAAGGTGGATTCACAAAGATCGAGTGTGTCGAACGTCAGCCCACTAACTCAAACTTAAGGGTTCAAAAGTTATGCCGAAATCACATAGGTCGTCATGTTACAATTTAGTCAATAAAGGCCTACTACTGGAGCGAAACTGAATGCTTTGACGGTCGCCGCTCGGCCCCACAACCGTCCAGAGACTTGGGGGAGACCTCCCCTGAAAGGTGGAATCACAAAGATCGAGTGTGTCGAACGTCAGCCCACTAGCTCAAACCTAAGGGTTCAAAAGTTCTGCCGAAATCACATAGGTCGTCATGTTACAATTTAGTCAATAAAGGCCTACTACTGGAGCGAAACGGAATGCTTTGACGCTAGCCTTTTTGCCGCACGACCTCCGAGAGTCTTGGAAGAGACCTCATCTGAAAGGTGGATTCACAACGATCGAGTGTGTCGAATGTCAGCCCACTCGCTCAAACTTAAGGGTTCAAAAGTTATGCCGAAATCACATAGGTCGTAATGTTACAATTTATTCAATAAAGGCCTACTACTGGAGCGTAACGGAATGCTTTGACGGTCGCCGCTCGGCCCCACAACCGTCCAGAGACTTGGGGGAGACCTCCCCTGAAAGGTGGATTCACAATGATCGAGTGTGTCGAACGTCAACCCATTAGTTCAAACTTAAGGGTTCAAAAGTTCTGCCGAAATTACATAGGTTGTCATGTTACAATTTAGTCAATAAAGGCCTACTACTGGAGCGAAAAGGAATGCTTTGACGCAAGCCTTTCGGCCGCACGACCTCCGAGAGGCTTGTAAAAGACCTCGTCGGAAAGTGGATTCACAAACATCGAGTGAGTCGAACGTCAGCCCACTAGCTCAAACTTAAGGGTTCAAAAGTTATGCCGAAATCACATAGGTCGTCATGTTACAATTTAGTCAATAAAGGCCTACTACTGGAGCGAAACTGAATGCTTTGACGGTCGCCGCTCGGCCCCACAACCGTCCAGAGACTTGGGGGAGACCTCCCCTGAAAGGTGGATTCACAAAGATCGAGTGTGTCGAACGTCAGCCCACTAGCTCAAACTTAAGGGTTCAAAAGTTCTGCCGAAATCACATAGGTCGTCATGTTACAATTTAGTCAATAAAGGCCAACTACTGGAGCGAAACGGAATGCTTTGACGCTAGGCTTTTGGCCGCACGGCCTCCGAGAGTCTTGGAAGAGACCTCATCTGAAAGGTGGATTCACAACGATCGAGTGTGTCGAATGTCAGCCCACTCGCTCAAACGTAAGGGTTCAAAAGTTATGCCGAAATCACATAGGTCGTCATGTTACAATTTAGTCAATAAAGGCCTACTACTGGAGCGAAACTGAATGCTTTGACGGTCGCCGCTCGGCCCCACAACCGTCCAGACACTTGGGGGAGACCTCCCCTGAAAGGTGGATTCACAAAGATCGAGTGTGTCTAACGTCAGCCCACTCGCTCAAACTTAAGGGTTAAAAAGTTCTGCCGAAATCACATAGGTTGTCATGTTACAATTTAGTCAATAAAGGCCTACTACTGGAGCCAAACAGAATGCTTTGACGCTAGCCTTTTGGCCGCACGACCTCCGAGAGGGTTGGAAGAGACCTCACATGAAAGGTGGATTCACAACGACCGAGTGTGTCGAATGTCAGCCCACTCGCTCAAACTTAAGGGTTCAAAAGTTATGCCGAAATCACATAGGTCGTAATGTTACAATTTAGTCAATAAAGGCCTACTACTGGAGCGTAACTGAATGCTTTGACGGTCGCCGCTCGGCCCCACAACCGTCCAGAGACTTGGGGGAGACCTCTCCTTAAAGGTGGATTCACATCGATCGAGTATGTCGAACGTCAGCCCACTCGCTCAAACTTAAGGGTTCAAAAGTTCTGCCGAAATCACATAGGTCGTCATGTTACAATTTAGTTAATAAAGGCCTACTACTGGAGCGAAAAGGAATGCTTTGACGCAAGCCTTTCGGCCGCACGACCTCTGAGAGGCTTGGAAGAGACCTCGTCTGAAAGGTGGATTCACAAAGATCGAGTGTGTCGAACGTCAGCCCACTAGCTCAAACTTAAGGGTTCAAAAGTTATGCCGAAATCACATAGGTCGTCATGTTACAATTTAGTCAATAAAGGCCTACTACTGGAGCGAAACTGAATGCTTTGACGGTCGCCGCTCGGCCCCACAACCGTCCAGAGACTTGGGGGAGACCTCCCCTGAAAGGTGGAATCACAAAGATCGAGTGTGTCGAACGTCAGCCCACTAGCTCAAACCTAAGGGTTCAAAAGTTCTGCCGAAATCACATAGGTCGTCATGTTACAATTTAGTCAATAAAGGCCTACTACTGGAGCGAAACGGAATGCTTTGACGCTAGCCTTTTTGCCGCACGACCTCCGAGAGTCTTGGAAGAGACCTCATCTGAAAGGTGGATTCACAACGATCGAGTGTGTCGAATGTCAGCCCACTCGCTCAAACTTAAGGGTTCAAAAGTTATGCCGAAATCACATAGGTCGTAATGTTACAATTTATTCAATAAAGGCCTACTACTGGAGCGTAACGGAATGCTTTGACGGTCGCCGCTCGGCCCCACAACCGTCCAGAGACTTGGGGGAGACCTCCCCTGAAAGGTGGATTCACAATGATCGAGTGTGTCGAACGTCAACCCATTAGTTCAAACTTAAGGGTTCAAAAGTTCTGCCGAAATTACATAGGTTGTCATGTTACAATTTAGTCAATAAAGGCCTACTACTGGAGCGAAAAGGAATGCTTTGACGCAAGCCTTTCGGCCGCACGACCTCCGAGAGGCTTGTAAAAGACCTCGTCTGAAAGGTGGATTCACAAACATCGAGTGAGTCGAACGTCAGCCCACTAGCTCAAACTTAAGGGTTCAAAAGTTATGCCGAAATCACATAGGTCGTCATGTTACAATTTAGTCAATAAAGGCCTACTACTGGAGCGAAACTGAATGCTTTGACGGTCGCCGCTCGGCCCCACAACCGTCCAGAGACTTGGGGGAGACCTCCCCTGAAAGGTGGATTCACAAAGATCGAGTGTGTCGAACGTCAGCCCACTAGCTCAAACTTAAGGGTTCAAAAGTTCTGCCGAAATCACATAGGTCGTCATGTTACAATTTAGTCAATAAAGGCCAACTACTGGAGCGAAACGGAATGCTTTGACGCTAGGCTTTTGGCCGCACGGCCTCCGAGAGTCTTGGAAGAGACCTCATCTGAAAGGTGGATTCACAACGATCGAGTGTGTCGAATGTCAGCCCACTCGCTCAAACGTAAGGCTTCAAAAGTTATGCCGAAATCACATAGGTCGTCATGTTACAATTTAGTCAATAAAGGCCTACTACTGGAGCGAAACTGAATGCTTTGACGGTCGCCGCTCGGCCCCACAACCGTCCAGACACTTGGGGGAGACCTCCCCTGAAAGGTGGATTCACAAAGATCGAGTGTGTCTAACGTCAGCCCACTCGCTCAAACTTAAGGGTTAAAAAGTTCTGCCGAAATCACATAGGTTGTCATGTTACAATTTAGTCAATAAAGGCCTACTACTGGAGCCAAACAGAATGCTTTGACGCTAGCCTTTTGGCCGCACGACCTCCGAGAGGGTTGGAAGAGACCTCACATGAAAGGTGGATTCACAACGACCGAGTGTGTCGAATGTCAGCCCACTCGCTCAAACTTAAGGGTTCAAAAGTTATGCCGAAATCACATAGGTCGTAATGTTACAATTTAGTCAATAAAGGCCTACTACTGGAGCGTAACTGAATGCTTTGACGGTCGCCGCTCGGCCCCACAACCGTCCAGAGACTTGGGGGAGACCTCTCCTTAAAGGTGGATTCACATCGATCGAGTATGTCGAACGTCAGCCCACTCGCTCAAACTTAAGGGTTCAAAAGTTCTGCCGAAATCACATAGGTCGTCATGTTACAATTTAGTTAATAAAGGCCTACTACTGGAGCGAAAAGGAATGCTTTGACGCAAGCCTTTCGGCCGCACGACCTCTGAGAGGCTTGGAAGAGACCTCGTCTGAAAGGTGGATTCACAAAGATCGAGTGTGTCGAACGTCAGCCCACTAGCTCAAACTTAAGGGTTCAAAAGTTATGCCGAAATCACATAGGTCGTCATGTTACAATTTAGTCAATAAAGGCCTACTACTGGAGCGTAAGTGAATGCTTTGACGGTCGCCGCTCGGCCCCACAACCGTCCAGAGACTTGGGGGAGACCTCCCCTGAAAGGTGGATTCACAACGATTGAGGGTGTCAAATGTCAGCCCACTCGCTCAAACTTAAGGGTTCAAAAGTTATGCCGAAATCACATAGGTCGTCATGTTACAATTTATTCAATAAAGGCCTACTACTGGAGCGTAACGGAATGCTTTGACGGTCGCCGCTCGGCCCCACAACTGTCCAGAGACTTGGTGGAGACCTCCCCTGAAAGGTGGATTCACAATGATCGAGTGTGTCGAACGTCAACCCATTAGTTCAAACTTAAGGGTTCAAAAGTTCTGCCGAAATCACATAGGTTGTCATGTTACAATTTAGTCAATAAAGGCCTACTACTGGAGCGAAAAGGAATGCTTTGACGCAAGCCTTTCGGCCGCACGACCTCCGAGAGGCTTGTAAAAGACCTCGTCTGAAAGGTGGATTCACAAAGATCGAGTGAGTCGAACGTCAGCCCACTAGCTCAAACTTAAGGGTTCAAAAGTTATGCCGAAATCACATAGGTCGTCATGTTATAATTTAGTCAATAAAGGCCTACTACTGGAGCGAAACTGAATGCTTTGACGGTCGCCGCTCGGCCCCACAACCGTCCAGAGACTTGGGGGAGACCTCCCCTGAAAGGTGGATTCACAAAGATCGAGTGTGTCGAACGTCAGCCCACTAGCTCAAACTTAAGGGTTCAAAAGTTCTGCCGAAATCACATAGGTCGTCATGTTACAATTTAGTCAATAAAGGCCAACTACTGGAGCGAAACGGAATGCTTTGACGCTAGGCTTTTGGCCGCACGGCCTCCGAGAGTCTTGGAAGAGACCTCATCTGAAAGGTGGATTCACAACGATCGAGTGTGTCGAATGTCAGCCCACTCGCTCAAACGTAAGGGTTCAAAAGTTATGCCGAAATCACATAGGTCGTAATGTTACAATTTATTCAATAAAGGCCTACTACTGGAGCGTAACGGAATGCTTTGACGGTCGCCGCTCGGCCCCACAACTGTCCAGAGACTTGGGGGAGACCTCCCCTGAAAGGTGGATTCACAATGATCGAGTGTGTCGAACGTCAACCCATTAGTTCAAACTTAAGGGTTCAAAAGTTCTGCCGAAATTACATAGGTTGTCATGTTACAATTTAGTCAATAAAGGCCTACTACTGGAGCGAAAAGGAATGCTTTGACGCAAGCCTTTCGGCCGCACGACCTCTGAGAGGCTTGGAAGAGACCTCGTCTGAAAGGTGGATTCACAAAGATCGAGTGTGTCGAACGTCAGCCCACTAACTCAAACTTAAGGGTTCAAAAGTTATGCCGAAATCACATAGGTCGTCATGTTACAATTTAGTCAATAAAGGCCTACTACTGGAGCGAAACTGAATGCTTTGACGGTCGCCGCTCGGACCCACAACCGTCCAGAGACTTGGGGGAGACCTCCCCTTAAAGGTGGATTCACAAAGATCGAGTGTGTCTAACGTCAGCCCACTCGCTCAAACTTAAGGGTTAAAAAGTTCTGCCGAAATCACATAGGTTGTCATGTTACAATTTAGTCAATAAAGGCCTACTACTGGAGCCAAACAGAATGCTTTGACGCTAGCCTTTTGGCCGCACGACCTCCGAGAGGGTTGGAAGAGACCTCATCTGAAAGGTGGATTCACAACGACCGAGTGTGTCGAATGTCAGCCCACTCGCTCAAACTTAAGGGTTCAAAAGTTATGCCGAAATCACATAGGTCGTAATGTTACAATTTAGTCAATAAAGGCCTACTACTGGAGCGTAACTGAATGCTTTGACGGTCGCCGCTCGGCCCCACAACCGTCCAGAGACTTGGGGGAGACCTCTCCTTAAAGGTGGATTCACATCGATCGAGTATGTCGAACGTCAGCCCACTCGCTCAAACTTAAGGGTTCAAAAGTTCTGCCGAAATCACATAGGTCGTCATGTTACAATTTAGTCAATAAAGGCCTACTACTGGAGCGAAAAGGAATGCTTTGACGCAAGCCTTTCGGCCGCACGACCTCTGAGAGGCTTGGAAGAGACCTCGTCTGAAAGGTGGATTCACAAAGATCGAGTGTGTCGAACGTCAGCCCACTAGCTCAAACTTAAGGGTTCAAAAGTTATGCCGAAATCACATAGGTCGTCATGTTACAATTTAGTCAATAAAGGCCTACTACTGGAGCGTAAGTGAATGCTTTGACGGTCGCCTGCTCGGCCCCACAACCGTCCAGAGACTTGGGGGAGACCTCCCCTGAAAGGTGGCTTCACAAACATCGAGTGTGTCGAACGTCAGCCCACTAGCTCAAACCTAAGGGTTCAAAAGTTCTGCCGAAATCACATAGGTCGTCATGTTACAATTTAGTCAATAAAGGCCTACTGCTGGAGCGAAACGGACTGCTTTGACGCTAGCCTTTTTGCCGCACGACCTCCGAGAGTCTTGGAAGAGACCTCATCTGAAAGGTGGATTCACAACGATCGAGGGTGTCAAATGTCAGCCCACTCGCTCAAACTTAAGGGTTCAAAAGTTATGCCGAAATCACATAGGTCGTAATGTTACAATTTATTCAATAAAGGCCTACTACTGGAGCGTAACGGAATGCTTTGACGGTCGCCGCTCGGCCCCACAACTGTCCAGAGACTTGGGGGAGACCTCCCCTGAAAGGTGGATTCACAATGATCGAGTGTGTCGAACGTGAGCCCACTAGCTCAAACTTAAGGGTTCAAAAGTTCTGCCGAAATCACATAGGTCGTCATGTTACAATTTAGTCAATAAAGGCCAACTACTGGAGCGAAACGGAATGCTTTGACGCTAGGCTTTTGGCCGCACGGCCTCCGAGAGTCTTGGAAGAGACCTCATCTGAAAGGTGGATTCACAACGATCGAGTGTGTCGAATGTCAGCCCACTCGCTCAAACGTAAGGGTTCAAAAGTTATGCCGAAATCACATAGGTCGTAATGTTACAATTTATTCAATAAAGGCCTACTACTGGAGCGTAACGGAATGCTTTGACGGTCGCCGCTCGGCCCCACAACCTGTCCAGAGACTTGGGGGAGACCTCCCCTGAAAGGTGGATTCACAATGATCGAGTGTGTCGAACGTCAACCCATTAGTTCAAACTTAAGGGTTCAAAAGTTCTGCCGAAATTACATAGGTTGTCATGATACAATTTAGTCAATAAAGGCCTACTACTGGAGCGAAAAGGAATGCTTTGACGCAAGCCTTTCGGCCGCACGACCTCCGAGAGGCTTGGAAGAGACCTCGTCTGAAAGGTGGATTCACAAAGATCGAGTGTGTCGAACGTCAGCCCACTAACTCAAACTTAAGGGTTCAAAAGTTATGCCGAAATCACATAGGTCGTAATGTTACAATTTATTCAATAAAGGCCTACTACTGGAGCGTAACGGAATGCTTTGACGGTCGCCGCTCGGCCCCACAACTGTCCAGAGACTTGGGGGAGACCTCCCCTGAAAGGTGGATTCACAATGATCGAGTGTGTCGAACGTCAACCCATTAGTTCAAACTTAAGGGTTCAAAAGTTCTGCCGAAATTACATAGGTTGTCATGTTACAATTTAGTCAATAAAGGCCTACTACTGGAGCGAAACGGAATGCTTTGACGCTAGCCTTTCGGCCGCACGACCTCCGAGAGGCTTGGAAGAGACCTCATCTGAAAGGTGGATTCACAACGATCGAGTGTGTCGAATGTCAGCCCACTAGCTCAAACTTAAGGGTTCAAAAGTTCTGCCGAAATCACATAGGTCGTCATGTTACAATTTAGTCAATAAAGGCCTACTACTGGAGCGAAACTGAATGCTTTGACGGTCGCCGCTCGGCCCCACAACCGTCCAGACACTTGGGGGAGACCTCCCCTGAAAGGTGGATTCACAAAGATCGAGTGTGTCTAACGTCAGCCCACTCGCTCAAACTTAAGGGTTAAAAAGTTCTGCCGAAATCACATAGGTTGTCATGTTACAATTTAGTCAATAAAGGCCTACTACTGGAGCCAAACAGAATGCTTTGACGCTAGCCTTTTGGCCGCACGACCTCCGAGAGGGTTGGAAGAGACCTCATCTGAAAGGTGGATTCACAACGACCGAGTGTGTCGAATGTCAGCCCACTCGCTCAAACTTAAGGGTTCAAAAGTTATGCCGAAATCACATAGGTCGTAATGTTACAATTTAGTCAATAAAGGCCTACTACTGGAGCGTAACTGAATGCTTTGACGGTCGCCGCTCGGCCCCACAACCGTCCAGAGACTTGGGGGAGACCTCTCCTTAAAGGTGGATTCACATCGATCGAGTATGTCGAACGTCAGCCCACTCGCTCAAACTTAAGGGTTCAAAAGTTCTGCCGAAATCACATAGGTCGTCATGTTACAATTTAGTCAATAAAGGCCTACTACTGGAGCGAAAAGGAATGCTTTGACGCAAGCCTTTCGGCCGCACGACCTCTGAGAGGCTTGGAAGAGACCTCGTCTGAAAGGTGGATTCACAAAGATCGAGTGTGTCGAACGTCAGCCCACTAGCTCAAACTTAAGGGTTCAAAAGTTATGCCGAAATCACATAGGTCGTCATGTTACAATTTAGTCAATAAAGGCCTACTACTGGAGCGTAAGTGAATGCTTTGACGGTCGCCGCTCGGCCCCACAACCGTCCAGAGACTTGGGGGAGACCTCCCCTGAAAGGTGGCTTCACAAACATCGAGTGTGTCGAACGTCAGCCCACTAGCTCAAACCTAAGGGTTCAAAAGTTCTGCCGAAATCACATAGGTCGTCATGTTACAATTTAGTCAATAAAGGCCTACTGCTGGAGCGAAACGGACTGCTTTGACGCTAGCCTTTTTGCCGCACGACCTCCGAGAGTCTTGGAAGAGACCTCATCTGAAAGGTGGATTCACAACGATCGAGGGTGTCAAATGTCAGCCCACTCGCTCAAACTTAAGGGTTCAAAAGTTATGCCGAAATCACATAGGTCGTAATGTTACAATTTATTCAATAAAGGCCTACTACTGGAGCGTAACGGAATGCTTTGACGGTCGCCGCTCGGCCCCACAACTGTCCAGAGACTTGGGGGAGACCTCCCCTGAAAGGTGGATTCACAATGATCGAGTGTGTCGAACGTCAACCCATTAGTTCAAACTTAAGGGTTCAAAAGTTCTGCCGAAATCACATAGGTTGTCATGTTACAATTTAGTCAATAAAGGCCTACTACTGGAGCGAAAAGGAATGCTTTGACGCAAGCCTTTCGGCCGCACGACCTCCGAGAGGCTTGTAAAAGACCTCGTCTGAAAGGTGGATTCACAAAGATCGAGTGAGTCGAACGTCAGCCCACTAGCTCAAACTTAAGGGTTCAAAAGTTATGCCGAAATCACATAGGTCGTCATGTTATAATTTAGTCAATAAAGGCCTACTACTGGAGCGAAACTGAATGCTTTGACGGTCGCCGCTCGGCCCCACAACCGTCCAGAGACTTGGGGGAGACCTCCCCTGAAAGGTGGATTCACAAAGATCGAGTGTGTCGAACGTCAGCCCACTAGCTCAAACTTAAGGGTTCAAAAGTTCTGCCGAAATCACATAGGTCGTCATGTTACAATTTAGTCAATAAAGGCCAACTACTGGAGCGAAACGGAATGCTTTGACGCTAGGCTTTTGGCCGCACGGCCTCCGAGAGTCTTGGAAGAGACCTCATCTGAAAGGTGGATTCACAACGATCGAGTGTGTCGAATGTCAGCCCACTCGCTCAAACGTAAGGGTTCAAAAGTTATGCCGAAATCACATAGGTCGTAATGTTACAATTTATTCAATAAAGGCCTACTACTGGAGCGTAACGGAATGCTTTGACGGTCGCCGCTCGGCCCCACAACTGTCCAGAGACTTGGGGGAGACCTCCCCTGAAAGGTGGATTCACAATGATCGAGTGTGTCGAACGTCAACCCATTAGTTCAAACTTAAGGGTTCAAAAGTTCTGCCGAAATTACATAGGTTGTCATGTTACAATTTAGTCAATAAAGGCCTACTACTGGAGCGAAAAGGAATGCTTTGACGCAAGCCTTTCGGCCGCACGACCTCTGAGAGGCTTGGAAGAGACCTCGTCTGAAAGGTGGATTCACAAAGATCGAGTGTGTCGAACGTCAGCCCACTAACTCAAACTTAAGGGTTCAAAAGTTATGCCGAAATCACATAGGTCGTCATGTTACAATTTAGTCAATAAAGGCCTACTACTGGAGCGAAACTGAATGCTTTGACGGTCGCCGCTCGGCCCCACAACCGTCCAGAGACTTGGGGGAGACCTCCCCTGAAAGGTGGAATCACAAAGATCGAGTGTGTCGAACGTCAGCCCACTAGCTCAAACCTAAGGGTTCAAAAGTTCTGCCGAAATCACATAGGTCGTCATGTTACAATTTAGTCAATAAAGGCCTACTACTGGAGCGAAACGGAATGCTTTGACGCTAGCCTTTTTGCCGCACGACCTCCGAGAGTCTTGGAAGAGACCTCATCTGAAAGGTGGATTCACAACGATCGAGTGTGTCGAATGTCAGCCCACTCGCTCAAACTTAAGGGTTCAAAAGTTATGCCGAAATCACATAGGTCGTAATGTTACAATTTATTCAATAAAGGCCTACTACTGGAGCGTAACGGAATGCTTTGACGGTCGCTGCTCGGCCCCACAACCGTCCAGAGACTTGGGGGAGACCTCCCCTGAAAGGTGGATTCACAATGATCGAGTGTGTCGAACGTCAACCCATTAGTTCAAACTTAAGGGTTCAAAACTTCTGCCGAAATTACATAGGTTGTCATGTTACAATTTAGTCAAAAAAGGCCTACTACTGGAGCGAAAAGGAATGCTTTGACGCAAGCCTTTCGGCCGCACGACCTCCGAGAGGCTTGTAAAGACCTCGTCTGAAAGGTGGATTCACAAAGATCGAGTGAGTCGAACGTCAGCCCACTAGCTCAAACTTAAGGGTTCAAAAGTTATGCCGAAATCACATAGGTCGTCATGTTACAATTTAGTCAATAAAGGTCTACTACTGGAGCGAAACTGAATGCTTTGACGGTCGCCGCTCGGCCCCACAACCGTCCAGAGACTTGGGGGAGACCTCCCCTGAAAGGTGGATTCACAAAGATCGAGTGTGTCGAACGTCAGCCCACTAGCTCAAACCTAAGGGTTCAAAAGTTCTGCCGAAATCACATAGGTCGTCATCTTACAATTTAGTCAATAAAGGCCTACTACTGGAGCGAAACTGAATGCTTTGACGGTCGCCGCTCGGCCGCACAACCGTCCAGAGACTTGGGGGAGACCTCCCCTGAAAGGTAGATTCACAAAGATCGAGTGTGTCAAACGTCAGCCCACTAGCTCAAACTTAAGGGTTCAAAAGTTCTGCCAAAATCACATAGGTCGTCATGTTACAATTTAGTCAATAAAGGCCAACTACTGGAGCGAAACGGAATGCTTTGACGCAAGGCTTTTGGCCGCACGACCTCCGAGAGGGTTGGAAGAGACCTCATCTGAAAGGTGGATTCACAACGACCGAGTGTGTCGAATGTCAGCCCACTCGCTCAAACTTAAGGGTTCAAAAGTTATGCCGAAATCACATAGGTCGTAATGTTACAATTTAGTCAATAAAGGCCTACTACTGGAGCGAAACTGAATGCTTTGACGGTCGCCGCTCGGCCCCACAACCGTCCAGAGACTTGGGGGAGACCTCCCCTGAAAGGTGGATTCACAAAGATCGAGTGTGTCGAACGTCAGCCCACTAGCTCAAACTTAAGGGTTCAAAAGTTCTGCCGAAATCACATAGGTCGTCATGTTACAATTTAGTCAATAAAGGCCAACTACTGGAGCGAAACGGAATGCTTTGACGCTAGCCTTTTGGCCGCACGACCTCCGAGAGTCTTGGAAGAGACCTCATCTGAAAGGTGGATTCACAACGATCGAGTGTGTCGAATGTCAGCCCACTCGCTCAAACGTAAGGGTTCAAAAGTTATGCCGAAATCACATAGGTCGTAATGTTACAATTTATTCAATAAAGGCCTACTACTGGAGCGTAACGGAATGCTTTGACGGTCGCCGCTCGGCCCCACAACCGTCCAGAGACTTGGGGGAGACCTCCCCTGAAAGGTGGATTCACAATGATCGAGTGTGGCGAACGTCAACCCATTAGTTCAAATTTAAGGGTTCAAAAGTTCTGCCGAAATTACATAGGTTGTCATGTTACAATTTAGTCAATAAAGTCCTACTACTGGAGCCAAACGGAATGCTTTGACGCTAGCCTTTTGGCCGCACGACCTCCGAGATGCTTGGAAGAGACCTCATCTGAAAGTTGGATTCACAACGATCGAGTGTGTCGAATGTCAGCCCACTCGCTCAAACTTAAGGGTTCAAAAGTTATGCCGAAATCACAAAGGTCGTAATGTTACAATTTAGTCAATAAAGGCCTACTACTGGAGCGTAACGGAATGCTTTGACGGTCGCCGCTCGGACCCACAACCGTCCAGAGACTTGGGGGAGACCTCCCCTTAAAGGTGGATTCACATCGATCGAGTATGTCGAACGTCAGCCCACTCGCTCAAACTTAAGGGTTCAAAAGTTCTGCCGAAATCACATAGGTCGTCATGTTACAATTTAGTCAATAAAGGCCTACTACTGGAGCGAAACGGAATGCTTTGATGGTCGCCGCTCGGCCCCACAACCGTCCAGAGACTTGGGGGAGACCTCTCCTGAAAGGTGGATTCACAAAGATCGAGTGTGTCGAACGTCAGCCCACTAGCTCAAACTTAAGGGTTCAAAAGTTCTGCCGAAATCACATAGGTTGTCATGTTAGAATTTAGTCAATAAAGGCCAACTACTGGAGCGAAACGGAATGCTTTGACGCTAGGCTTTTGGCCGCACGACCTCCGAGAGTCTTGGAAGAGACCTCATCTGAAAGGTGGATTCACAACGATCGAGTGTGTCGAATGTCAGCCCACTCGCTCAAACGTAAGGGTTCAAAAGTTATGCCGAAATCACATAGGTCGTAATGTTACAATTTAGTCAATAAAGGCCTACTACTGGAGCGTAACGGAATGCTTTGACGTTCGCCGCTCGGCCCCACAACCGTCCAGAGACTTGGGGGAGACCTCCCCTGAAAGGTGGATTCACAATGATCGAGTGTGGCGAACGTCAACCCATTAGTTCAAACTTAAGGGTTCAAAGGTTCTGCCGAAATTACATAGGTTGTCATGTTACAATTTAGTCAATAAAGGCCTACTACTAGAGCCAAACGGAATGCTTTGACGCTAGCCTTTTGTCCGCACGACCTCCGAGATGCTTGGAAGAGACCTCATCTGAAAGGTGGATTCACAACGATCGAGTGTGTCGAATGTCAGCCCACTCGCTCAAACTTAAGGGTTCAAAAGTTATGCCGAAATCACATAGGTCGTAATGTTACAATTTATTCAATAAAGGCCTACTACTGGAGCGTAACGGAATGCTTTGACGGTCGCCGCTCGGCCCCACAACCGTCCAGAGACTTGGGGGAGACCTCCCCTGAAAGGTGGATTCACAATGATCGAGTGTGTCGAACGTCAACCCATTAGTTCAAACTTAAGGGTTCAAAAGTTCTGCCGAAATTACATAGGTTGTCATGTTACAATTTAGTCAAAAAAGGCCTACTACTGGAGCGAAAAGGAATGCTTTGACGCAAGCCTTTCGGCCGCACGACCTCCGAGAGGCTTGTAAAAGACCTCGTCTGAAAGGTGGATTCACAAAGATCGAGTGAGTCGAACGTCAGCCCACTAGCTCAAACTTAAGGGTTCAAAAGTTATGCCGAAATCACATAGGTCGTCATGTTACAATTTAGTCAATAAAGGTCTACTACTGGAGCGAAACTGAATGCTTTGACGGTCGCCGCTCGGCCCCACAACCGTCCAGAGACTTGGGGGAGACCTCCCCTGAAAGGTGGATTCACAAAGATCGAGTGTGTCGAACGTCAGCCCACTAGCTCAAACCTAAGGGTTCAAAAGTTCTGCCGAAATCACAAGGGTCGTCATCTTACAATTTAGTCAATAAAGGCCTACTACTGGAGCGAAACTGAATGCTTTGACGGTCGCCGCTCGGCCGCACAACCGTACAGAGACTTGGGGGAGACCTCCCCTGAAAGGTAGATTCACAAAGATCGAGTGTGTCAAACGTCAGCCCACTAGCTCAAACTTAAGGGTTCAAAAGTTCTGCCGAAATCACATAGGTTGTCATGTTACAATTTAGTCAATAAAGTCCTACTACTGGAGCCAAACGGAATGCTTTGACGCTAGCCTTTTGGCCGCACGACCTCCGAGATGCTTGGAAGAGACCTCATCTGAAAGTTGGATTCACAACGATCGAGTGTGTCGAATGTCAGCCCACTCGCTCAAACTTAAGGGTTCAAAAGTTATGCCGAAATCACAAAGGTCGTAATGTTACAATTTAGTCAATAAAGGCCTACTACTGGAGCGTAACGGAATGCTTTGACGGTCGCCGCTCGGACCCACAACCGTCCAGAGACTTGGGGGAGACCTCCCCTTAAAGGTGGATTCACATCGATCGAGTATGTCGAACGTCAGCCCACTCGCTCAAACTTAAGGGTTCAAAAGTTCTGCCGAAATCACATAGGTCGTCATGTTACAATTTAGTCAATAAAGGCCTACTACTGGAGCGAAACGGAATGCTTTGATGGTCGCCGCTCGGCCCCACAACCGTCCAGAGACTTGGGGGAGACCTCTCCTGAAAGGTGGATTCACAAAGATCGAGTGTGTCGAACGTCAGCCCACTAGCTCAAACTTAAGGGTTCAAAAGTTCTGCCGAAATCACATAGGTTGTCATGTTAGAATTTAGTCAATAAAGGCCAACTACTGGAGCGAAACGGAATGCTTTGACGCTAGGCTTTTGGCCGCACGACCTCCGAGAGTCTTGGAAGAGACCTCATCTGAAAGGTGGATTCACAACGATCGAGTGTGTCGAATGTCAGCCCACTCGCTCAAACGTAAGGGTTCAAAAGTTATGCCGAAATCACATAGGTCGTAATGTTACAATTTAGTCAATAAAGGCCTACTACTGGAGCGTAACGGAATGCTTTGACGTTCGCCGCTCGGACCCACAACCGTCCAGAGACTTGGGGGAGACCTCCCCTGAAAGGTGGATTCACAATGATCGAGTGTGGCGAACGTCAACCCATTAGTTCAAACTTAAGGGTTCAAAGGTTCTGCCGAAATTACATAGGTTGTCATGTTACAATTTAGTCAATAAAGGCCTACTACTAGAGCCAAACGGAATGCTTTGACGCTAGCCTTTTGTCCGCACGACCTCCGAGATGCTTGGAAGAGACCTCATCTGAAAGTTGGATTCACAACGACCGAGTGTGTCGAATCTCAGCCCACTCGCTCAAACTTAAGGGTTCAAAAGTTATGCCGAAATCACATAGGTCGTAATGTTACAATTTAGTCAATAAAGGCCTACTACTGGAGCGTAACGGAATGCTTTGACGGTCGCCGCTCGGACCCACAACCGTCCAGAGACTTGGGGGAGACCTCCCCTGAAAGGTGGATTCACAAAGATCGAGTGTGTCGAACGTCAGCCCACTAGCTCAAACTTAAGGGTTCAAAAGTTCTGCCGAAATCACATAGGTTGTCATGTTGCAATTTAGTCAATAAAGGCCTACTACTGGAGCGAAACGGAATGCTTTGACGCTAGCCTTTCGGCCGCACGACCTCCGAGAGGCTTGGAAGAGACCTCATCTGAAAGGTGGATTCACAACGTTCGAGTGTGAAGAACGTCAGCCCACAAGCTCAAACTTAAGGGTTCAAAAGTTCTGCCGAAATCACATAGGTCGTCATGTTACAATTTAGTCAATAAAGGCCTACTACTGGAGCGAAAAGGAATGCTTTGACGCAAGCCTTTCGGCCGCAGGACCTCCGAGAGGCTTGTAAAAGACCTCGTCTGAAAGGTGGATTCACAACGATCGAGTGTGTCGAATTTCAGCCCACTCGCTCAAACTTAAGGGTTCAAAAGTTATGCCGAAATCACATAGGTCGTCATGTTACAATTTAGTCAATAAAGGCCTACTACTGGAGCGAAACTGAATGCTTTGACGGTCGCCGCTCGGCCGCACAACCGTCCAGAGACTTGGGGGAGACCTCCCCTGAAAGGTAGATTCACAAAGATCGAGTATGTCGAACGTCAGCCCACTCGCTCAAACTTAAGGGTTCAAAAGTTCTGCCGAAATCACATAGGTTGTCATGTTACAATTTAGTCAATAAAGGCCTACTACTGGAGCCAAACAGAATGCTTTGACGCTAGCCTTTTGGCCGCACGACCTCCGAGAGGGTTGGAAGAGACCTCATCTGAAAGGTGGATTGACAACGACCGAGTGTGTCGAATGTCAGCCCACTCGTTCAAACTTAAGGGTTCAAAAGTTATGCCGAAATCACATAGGTCGTAATGTTACAATTTAGTCAATAAAGGCCTACTACTGGAGCGAAACTGAATGCTTTGACGGTCGCCGCTCGGCCCCACAACCGTCCAGAGACTTGGGGGAGACCTCCCCTGAAAGGTGGATTCACAAAGATCGAGTGTGTCGAACGTCAGCCCACTAGCTCAAACTTAAGGGTTCAAAAGTACTGCCGAAATCACATAGGTCGTCATGTTACAATTTAGTCAATAATGGCCAACTACTGGAGCGAAACGGAATGCTTTGACGCTAGGCTGTTGGCCGCACGACCTCCGACAGTCTTGGAAGAGGCCTCATCTGAAAGGTGGATTCACAACGATCGAGTGTGTCGAATGTCAGCCCACTCGCTCAAACTTAAGGGTTCAAAAGTTATGCCGAAATCACATAGGTCGTAATGTTACAAATTATTCAATAAAGGACTACTACTGGAGCGTAACGGAATGCTCTGACGGTCGCCGCTCGGCCCCACAACCGTCCAGAGACTTGGGGGAGACCTCCCCTGAAAGGTGGATTCACAATGATCGAGTGTGGCGAACGTCAACCCATTAGTTGAAATTTAAGGGTTCAAAAGTTTTGCCGAAATTACATAGGTTGTCATGTTACAATTTAGTCAAAAAAGGCCTACTACTGGAGCCAAACGGAATGCTTTGACGGTCGCCGCTCGGCCGCACAACCGTCCAGAGACTTGGGGGAGACCTCCCCTGAAAGGTAGATTCACAAAGATCGAGTGTGTCAAACGTCAGCCCACTCGCTCAAACTTAAGGGTTCAAAAGTTCTGCCGAAATCACATAGGTCGTCATGTTACAATTTAGTCAATAAAGGCCTACTACTGGAGCGAAACTGAATGCTTTGACGGTCGCCGCTCGGCCGCACAACCGTCCAGAGACTTGGGGGAGACCTCCCCTGAAAGGTAGATTCACAAAGATCGAGTGTGTCAAACGTCAGCCCACTAGCTCAAACTTAAGGGTTCAAATGTTCTGCCGAAATCACATAGGTCGTCATGTTACAATTTAGTCAATAAAGGCCAACTACTGGAGCGAAACGGAATGCTTTGACGCTAGGCTTTTGGCCGGACAACCTCCGAGAGTCTTGGAAGAGACCTCATCTGAAAGGTGGATTCACAACGATCGAGTGTGTCGAATGTCAGCCCACTCGCTCAAACGTAAGGGTTCAAAAGTTATGCCGAAATCACATAGGTCGTAATGTTACAATTTAGTCAATAAAGGCCTACTACTGGAGCGTAACGGAATGCTTTGACGGTCGCCGCTCGGCCCCACAACCGTCCAGAGACTTGGGGGAGACCTCCCCTGAAAGGTGGATTCACAATGATCGAGTGTGGCGAACGTCAACCCATTAGTTCAAACTTAAGGGTTCAAAGGTTCTGCCGAAATTACATAGGTTGTCATGTTACAATTTAGTCAATAAAGGCCTACTACTAGAGCCAAACGGAATGCTTTGACGCTAGCCTTTTGTCCGCACGACCTCCGAGATGCTTGGAAGAGACCTCATCTGAAAGTTGGATTCACAACGACCGAGTGTGTCGAATCTCAGCCCACTCGCTCAAACTTAAGGGTTCAAAAGTTATGCCGAAATCACATAGGTCGTAATGTTACAATTTAGTCAATAAAGGCCTACTACTGGAGCGTAACGGAATGCTTTGACGGTCGCCGCTCGGACCCACAACCGTCCAGAGACTTGGGGGAGACCTCCCCTGAAAGGTGGATTCACAAAGATCGAGTGTGTCGAACGTCAGCCCACTAGCTCAAACTTAAGGGTTCAAAAGTTCTGCCGAAATCACATAGGTAGTCATGTTACAATTTAGTCAATAAAGGCCTACTACTGGAGCGAAACGGAATGCTTTGACGCTAGCCTTTCGGCCGCACGACCTCCGAGAGGCTTGGAAGAGACCTCATCTGAAAAATGGATTCACAACGTTCGAGTGTGAAGAACGTCAGCCCACGAGCTCAAAGTTAAGGGTTCAAAAGTTCTGCCGAAATCACATAGGTCGTAATGTTACAATTTAGTCAATAAAGGCCTACTACTGGAGCGAAACTGAATGCTTTGACGGTCGCCGCTCGGCCCCACAACCGTCCAGAGACTTGGGGGAGACCTCCCCTGAAAGGTGGATTCACAAAGATCGAGTGTGTCGAACGTCAGCCCACTAGCTCAAACTTAAGGGTTCAAAAGTTCTGCCGAAATCACATAGGTTGTCATGTTGCAATTTAGTCAATAAAGGCCTACTACTGGAGCGAAACGGAATGCTTTGACGCTAGCCTTTCGGCCGCACGACCTCCGAGAGGCTTGGAAGAGACCTCATCTGAAAGGTGGATTCACAACGTTCGAGTGTGAAGAACGTCAGCCCACAAGCTCAAACTTAAGGGTTCAAAAGTTATGCCGAAATCACATAGGTCGTAATGTTACAATTTAGTCAATAAAGGCCTACTACTGGAGCGAAAAGGAATGCTTTGACGCAAGCCTTTCGGCCGCAGGACCTCCGAGAGGCTTGTAAAAGACCTCGTCTGAAAGGTGGATTCACAACGATCGAGTGTGTCGAATTTCAGCCCACTCGCTCAAACTTAAGGGTACAAAAGTTATGCCGAAATCACAAAGGTCGTAATGTTACAATTTAGTCAATAAAGGCCTACTACTGGAGCGTAACAGAATGCTTTGACGGTCGCCGCTCGGACCCACAACCGTCCAGAGACTTGGGGAAGACCTCCCCTTAAAGGTGGATTCACAAAGATCGAGTGTGTCGAACGTCAGCCCACTAGCTCAAACTTAAGGGTTCAAAAGTTCTGCCGAAATCACATAGGTCGTCATGTTACAATTTAGTCAATAAAGGCCAACTACTGGAGCGAAACGGAATGCTTTGACGCTAGGCTTTTGGCCGCACGACCTCCGAGAGTCTTGGAAGAGACCTCATCTGAAAGGTGGATTCACAACGATCGAGTGTGTCGAATGTCAGCCCACTCGCTCAAACGTAAGGGTTCAAAAGTTATGCCGAAATCACATAGGTCGTAATGTTACAAATTATTCAATAAAGGCCTACTACTGGAGCGTAACGGAATGCTTTGACGGTCGCCACTCGGCTCCACAACCGTCCAGAGACTTGGGGGAGACCTCCCCTGAAAGGTGGATTCACAATGATCGAGTGTGGCGAACGTCAACCCATTAGTTCAAATTTAAGGGTTCAAAAGTTCTGCCGAAATTACATAGGTTGTCATGTTACAATTTAGTCAATAAAGTCCTACTACTGGAGCCAAACGGAATGCTTTGACGCTAGCCTTTTGGCCGCACGACCTCCGAGATGCTTGGAAGAGACCTCATCTGAAAGTTGGATTCACAACGACCGAGTGTGTCGAATGTCAGCCCACTCGCTCAAACTTAAGGGTTCAAAAGTTATGCCGAAATCACAAAGGTCGTAATGTTACAATTTAGTCAATAAAGGCCTACTACTGGAGCGTAACGGAATGCTTTGACGGTCGCCGCTCGGACCCACAACCGTCCAGAGACTTGGGGGAGACCTCCCCTTAAAGGTGGATTCACATCGATCGAGTATGTCGAACGTCAGCCCACTCGCTCAAACTTAAGGGTTCAAAAGTTCTGCCGAAATCACACAGGTCGTCATGTTACAATTTAGTCAATAAAGGCCTACTACTGGAGCGAAACGGAATGCTTTGATGGTCGCCGCTCGGCCCCACAACCGTCCAGAGACTTGGGGGAGACCTCCCCTGAAAGGTGGATTCACAAAGATCGAGTGTGTCGAACGTCAGCCCACTAGCTCAAACTTAAGGGTTCAAAAGTTCTGCCGAAATCACATAGGTTGTCATGTTAGAATTTAGTCAATAAAGGCCAACTACTGGAGCGAAACGGAATGCTTTGACGCTAGGCTTTTGGCCGGACGACCTCCGACAGTCTTGGAAGAGACCTCATCTGATAGGTGGATTCACAACGATCGAGTGTGTCGAATGTCAGCCCACTCGCTCAAACGTAAGGGTTCAAAAGTTATGCCGAAATCACATAGGTCGTAATGTTACAATTTAGTCAATAAAGGCCTACTACTGGAGCGTAACGGAATGCTTTGACGGTCGCCGCTCGGCCCCACAACCGTCCAGAGACTTGGGGGAGACCTCCCCTGAAAGGTGGATTCACAATGATCGAGTGTGGCGAACGTCAACCCATTAGTTCAAACTTAAGGGTTCAAAGGTTCTGCCGAAATTACATAGGTTGTCATGTTACAATTTAGTCAATAAAGGCCTACTACTAGAGCCAAACGGAATGCTTTGACGCTAGCCTTTTGTCCGCACGACCTCCGAGATGCTTGGAAGAGACCTCATCTGAAAGTTGGATTCACAACGACCGAGTGTGTCGAATCTCAGCCCACTCGCTCAAACTTAAGGGTTCAAAAGTTATGCCGAAATCACATAGGTCGTAATGTTACAATTTAGTCAATAAAGGCCTAATACTGGAGCGTAACGGAATGCTTTGACGCAAGCCTTTCGGCCGCAGGACCTCCGAGAGGCTTGTAAAAGACCTCGTCTGAAAGGTGGATTCACAACGATCGAGTGTGTCGAATTTCAGCCCACTCGCTCAAACTTAAGGGTTCAAAAGTTATGCCGAAATCACAAAGGTCGTAATGTTACAATTTAGTCAATAAAGGCCTACTACTGGAGCGTAACAGAATGCTTTGACGGTCGCCGCTCGGACCCACAACCGTCCAGAGACTTGGGGGAGACCTCCCCTGAAAGGTGGATTCACAATGATCGAGTGTGGCGAACGTCAACCCATTAGTTCAAACTTAAGGGTTCAAAGGTTCTGCCGAAATTACATAGGTTGTCATGTTACAATTTAGTCAATAAAGGCCTACTACTAGAGCCAAACGGAATGCTTTGACGCTAGCCTTTTGTCCGCACGACCTCCGAGATGCTTGGAAGAGACCTCATCTGAAAGTTGGATTCACAACGACCGAGTGTGTCGAATCTAAGCCCACTCGCTCAAACTTAAGGGTTCAAAAGTTATGCCGAAATCACATAGGTCGTAATGTTACAATTTAGTCAATAAAGGCCTACTACTGGAGCGTAACGGAATGCTTTGACGGTCGCCGCTCGGACCCACAACCGTCCAGAGACTTGGGGGAGACCTCCCCTGAAAGGTGGATTCACAAAGATCGAGTGTGTCGAACGTCAGCCCACTAGCTCAAACTTAAGGGTTCAAAAGTTCTGCCGAAATCACATAGGTTGTCATGTTGCAATTTAGTCAATAAAGGCCTACTACTGGAGCGAAACGGAATGCTTTGACGCTAGCCTTTCGGCCGCACGACCTCCGAGAGGCTTGGAAGAGACCTCATCTGAAAGGTGGATTCACAACGTTCGAGTGTGAAGAACGTCAGCCCACAAGCTCAAACTTAAGGGTTCAAAAGTTCTGCCGAAATCACATAGGTCGTCATGTTACAATTTAGTCAATAAAGGCCTACTACTGGAGCGAAAAGGAATGCTTTGACGCAAGCCTTTCGGCCGCAGGACCTCCGAGAGGCTTGTAAAAGACCTCGTCTGAAAGGTGGATTCACAACGATCGAGTGTGTCGAATTTCAGCCCACTCGCTCAAACTTAAGGGTTCAAAAGTTATGCCGAAATCACAAAGGTCGTAATGTTACAATTTAGTCAATAAAGGCCTACTACTGGAGCGTAACAGAATGCTTTGACGGTCGCCGCTCGGACCCACAACCGTCCAGAGACTTGGGGAAGACCTCCCCTTAAAGGTGGATTCACAAAGATCGAGTGTGTCGAACGTCAGCCCACTAGCTCAAACTTAAGGGTTCAAAAGTTCTGCCGAAATCACATAGGTCGTCATGTTACAATTTAGTCAATAAAGGCCTACTACTGGAGCGAAACTGAATGCTTTGACGGTCGCCGCTCGGCCGCACAACCGTCCAGAGACTTGGGGGAGACCTCCCCTGAAAGGTAGATTCACAAAGATCGAGTATGTCGAACGTCAGCCCACTCGCTCAAACTTAAGGGTTCAAAAGTTCTGCCGAAATCACATAGGTCGTCATGTTACAATTTAGTCAATAAAGGCCTACTACTGGAGCGTAACGGAATGCTTTGACGGTCGCCGCTCGGACCCACAACCGTCCAGAGACTTGGGGGAGACCTCCCCTGAAAGGTGGATTCACAAAGATCGAGTGTGTCGAACGTCAGCCCACTAGCTCAAACTTAAGGGTTCAAAAGTTCTGCCGAAATCACATAGGTTGTCATGTTGCAATTTAGTCAATAAAGGCCTACTACTGGAGCGAAACGGAATGCTTTGACGCTAGCCTTTCGGCCGCACGACCTCCGAGAGGCTTGGAAGAGACCTCATCTGAAAGGTGGATTCACAACGTTCGAGTGTGAAGAACGTCAGCCCACAAGCTCAAACTTAAGGGTTCAAAAGTTCTGCCGAAATCACATAGGTCGTCATGTTACAATTTAGTCAATAAAGGCCTACTACTGGAGCGAAAAGGAATGCTTTGACGCAAGCCTTTCGGCCGCAGGACCTCCGAGAGGCTTGTAAAAGACCTCGTCTGAAAGGTGGATTCACAACGATCGAGTGTGTCGAATTTCAGCCCACTCGCTCAAACTTAAGGGTTCAAAAGTTATGCCGAAATCACAAAGGTCGTAATGTTACAATTTAGTCAATAAAGGCCTACTACTGGAGCGTAACAGAATGCTTTGACGGTCGCCGCTCGGACCCACAACCGTCCAGAGACTTGGGGAAGACCTCCCCTTAAAGGTGGATTCACAAAGATCGAGTGTGTCGAACGTCAGCCCACTAGCTCAAACTTAAGGGTTCAAAAGTTCTGCCGAAATCACATAGGTCGTCATGTTACAATTTAGTCAATAAAGGCCTACTACTGGAGCGAAACTGAATGCTTTGACGGTCGCCGCTCGGCCGCACAACCGTCCAGAGACTTGGGGGAGACCTCCCCTGAAAGGTAGATTCACAAAGATCGAGTATGTCGAACGTCAGCCCACTCGCTCAAACTTAAGGGTTCAAAAGTTCTGCCGAAATCACATAGGTTGTCATGTTACAATTTAGTCAATAAAGGCCTACTACTGGAGCCAAACAGAATGCTTTGACGCTAGCCTTTTGGCCGCACGACCTCCGAGAGGGTTGGAAGAGACCTCATCTGAAAGGTGGATTGACAACGACCGAGTGTGTCGAATGTCAGCCCACTCGTTCAAACTTAAGGGTTCAAAAGTTATGCCGAAATCACATAGGTCGTAATGTTACAATTTAGTCAATAAAGGCATACTACTGGAGCGAAACTGAATGCTTTGACGGTCGCCGCTCGGCCCCACAACCGTCCAGAGACTTGGGGGAGACCTCCCCTGAAAGGTGGATTCACAAAGATCGAGTGTGTCGAACGTCAGCCCACTAGCTCAAACTTAAGGGTTCAAAAGTACTGCCGAAATCACATAGGTCGTCATGTTACAATTTAGTCAATAATGGCCAACTACTGGAGCGAAACGGAATGCTTTGACGCTAGGCTTTTGGCCGGACGACCTCCGACAGTCTTGGAAGAGACCTCATCTGATAGGTGGATTCACAACGATCGAGTGTGTCGAATGTCAGCCCACTCGCTCAAACTTAAGGGTTCAAAAGTTATGCCGAAATCACATATGTCGTAATGTTACAATTTATTCAATAAAGGCCTACTACTGGAGCGTAACGGAATGCTTTGACGGTCGCCGCTCGGCCCCACAACCGTCCAGAGACTTGGGGGAGACCTCATCTGAAAGGTGGATTCACAACGATCGAGTGTGTCGAATGTCAGCCCACTCGCTCAAACTTAAGGGTTCAAAAGTTATGCCGAAATCACATATGTCGTCATGTTACAATTTAGTCAATAAAGGCCTACTACTGGAACGTAACGGAATGCTTTGACGGTCGCCGCTCGGACCCACAACCGTCCAGAGACTTGGGGGAGAACTCCCCTTAAAGGTGGATTCACATCGATCGAGTATGTCGAACGTCAGCCCACTCGCTCAAACTTAAGGGTTCAAAAGTTCTGCCGAAATCACATAGGTCGTCATGTTACAATTTAGTCAATAAAGGCCTACTACTGGAGCGAAACTGAATGCTTTGACGGTCGCCGCTCGGCCGCACAACCGTCCAGAGACTTGGGGGAGACCTCCCCTGAAAGGTAGATTCACAAAGATCGAGTGTGTCAAACGTCAGCCCACTAGCTCAAACTTAAGGGTTCAAAAGTTCTGCCGAAATCACATAGGTCGTCATGTTACAATTTAGTCAATAAAGGCCAACTACTTGAGCGAAACTGAATGCTTTGACGCTAGGCTTTTGGCCGGACAACCTCCGAGAGTCTTGGAAGAGACCTCATCTGAAAGGTGGATTCACAACGATCGAGTGTGTCGAATGTCAGCCCACTCGCTCAAACGTAAGGGTTCAAAAGTTATGCCGAAATCACATAGGTCGTAATGTTACAATTTAGTCAATAAAGGCCTACTACTGGAGCGTAACGGAATGCTTTGACGGTCGCCGCTCGGCCCCACAACCGTCCAGAGACTTGGGGGAGACCTCCCCTGAAAGGTGGATTCACAAAGATCGAGTGTTTCGAACGTCAGCCCACTAGCTCAAACTTAAGGGTTCAAAAGTTCTGCCGAAATCACATAGGTTGTCATGTTACAATTTAGTCAATAAAGGCCTACTACTGGAGCGAAACGGAATGCTTTGACGCTAGCCTTTCGGCCGCACGACCTCCGAGAGGCTTGGAAGAGACCTCATCTGAAAGTTGGATTCACAACGTTCGAGTGTGAAGAACGTCAGCCCACGAGCTCAAACTTAAGGGTTCAAAAGTTCTGCCGAAATCACATAGGTCGTAATGTTACAATTTAGTCAATAAAGGCCTACTACTGGAGCGAAACTGAATGCTTTGACGGTCGCCGCTCGGCCCCACAACCGTCCAGAGACTTGGGGGAGACCTCCCCTGAAAGGTGGATTCACAAAGATCGAGTGTGTCGAACGTCAGCCCACTAGCTCAAACTTAAGGGTTCAAAAGTTCTGCCGAAATCACATAGGTCGTCATGTTACAATTTAGTCAATAAAGGCCAACTACTGGAGCGAAACGGAATGCTTTGACGCTAGGCTTTTGGCCGCACGACCTCCGAGAGTCTTGAAAGAGACCTCATCTGAAAGGTGGACTCACAACGATCGAGTGTGTCGAATGTCAGCCCACTCGCTCAAACGTAAGGGTTAAAAAGTTATGCCGAAATCACATAGGTCGTAATGTTACAAATTATTCAATAAAGGCCTACTACTGGATCGTAACGGAATGCTTTGACGGTCGCCGCTCGGCCCCACAACCGTCCAGAGACTTGGGGGAGACCTCCCCTGAAAGGTGGATTCACAATGATCGAGTGTGGCGAACGTCAACCCATTAGTTCAAATTTAAGGGTTCAAAAGTTCTGCCGAAATTACATAGGTTGTCATGTTACAATTTAGTCAATAAAGGCCTACAACTGGAGCCAAACGGAATGCTTTGACGCTAGCCTTTTGGCCGCACGACCTCCGAGATGCTTGGAAGAGACCTCATCTGAAAGTTGGATTCACAACGATCGAGTGTGTCGAATGTCAGCCCACTCGCTCAAACTTAAGGGATCAAAAGTTATGCCGAAATCACATAGGTCGTAATGTTACAAATTATTCAATAAAGGCCTACTACTGGAGCGTAACGGTATGTTTTGACGGTCGCCGCTCGGCCCCACAACCGTCCAGAGACTTGGGGGAGACCTCCCCTGAAAGGTGGATTCACAATGATCGAGTGTGGCGAACTTCAACCCATTAGTTCAAATTTAAGGGTTCAAAAGTTCTGCCGAAATTACATAGGTTGTCATGTTACAATTTAGTCAAAAAAGGCCTACTACTGGAGCCAAACGGAATGCTTTGACGCTAGCCTTTTGGCCGCACGACCTCCGAGATGCTTGGAAGAGACCTCATCTGAAAGTTGGATTCACAACGATCGAGTGTGTCAAATGTCAGCCCACTCGCTCAAACTTAAGGGTTCAAAAGTTATGCCGAAATCACAAAGGTCGTAATGTTACAATTTAGTCAATAAAGGCCTACTACTGGAGCGTAACGGAATGCTTTGACGGTCGCCGCTCGGACCCACAACCGTCCAGAGACTTGGGGGAGACCTCCCCTTAAAGGTGGATTCACATCGATCGAGTATGTCGAACGTCAGCCCACTCGCTCAAACTTAAGGGTTCAAAAGTTCTGCTGAAATCACATAGGTTGTCATGTTACAATTTAGTCAATAAAGGCCTACTACTAGAGCCAAACGGAATGCTTTGACGCTAGCCTTTTGGCCGCACGACCTCCCAGAGGGTTGGAAGAGACCTCATCTGAAAGTTGGATTCACAACGACCGAGTGTGTCGAATCTCAGCCCACTCGCTCAAACTTAAGGGTTCAAAAGTTATGCCGAAATCACATAGGTCGTAATGTTACAATTTAGTCAATAAAGGCCTACTACTGGAGCGTAACGGAATGCTTTGACGGTCGCCGCTCGGACCCACAACCGTCCAGAGACTTGGGGGAGACCTCCCCTGAAAGGTGGATTCACAATGATCGAGTGTGGCGAACGTCAACCCATTAGTTGAAATTTAAGGGTTCAAAAGTTTTGCCGAAATTACATAGGTTGTCATGTTACAATTTAGTCAAAAAAGGCCTACTACTGGAGCCAAACGGAATGCTTTGACGCTAGCCTTTTGGCCGCACGACCTCCGAGATGCTTGGAAGAGACCTCATCTGAAAGTTGGATTCACAACGATCGAGTGTGTCGAATGTCAGCCCACTCGCTCAAACTTAAGGGTTCAAAAGTTATGCCGAAATCACATAGGTCGTAATGTTACAATTTAGTCAATAAAGGCCTACTACTGGAACGTAACGGAATGCTTTGACGGTCGCCGCTCGGACCCACAACCGTCCAGAGACTTGGGGGAGAACTCCCCTTAAAGGTGGATTCACATCGATCGAGTATGTCGAACGTCAGCCCACTCGCTCAAACTTAAGGGTTCAAAAGTTCTGCCGAAATCACATAGGTCGTCATGTTACAATTTAGTCAATAAAGGCCTACTACTGGAGCGAAACTGAATGCTTTGACGGTCGCCGCTCGGCCGCACAACCGTCCAGAGACTTGGGGGAGACCTCCCCTGAAAGGTAGATTCACAAAGATCGAGTGTGTCAAACGTCAGCCCACTAGCTCAAACTTAAGGGTTAAAAAGTTCTGCCGAAATCACATAGGTCGTCATGTTACAATTTAGTCAATAAAGGCCAACTACTTGAGCGAAACGGAATGCTTTGACGCTAGGCTTTTGGCCGGACAACCTCCGAGAGTCTTGGAAGAGACCTCATCTGAAAGGTGGATTCACACCGATCGAGTGTGTCGAATGTCAGCCCACTCGCTCAAACGTAAGGGTTCAAAAGTTATGCCGAAATCACATAGGTCGTAATGTTACAATTTAGTCAATAAAGGCCTACTACTGGAGCGTAACGGAATGCTTTGACAGTCGCCGCTCGGCCCCACAACCGTCCAGAGACTTGGGGGAGACCTCCCCTGAAAGGTGGATTCACAATGATCGAGTGTGGCGAACGTCAACCCATTAGTTCAAACTTAAGGGTTCAAAGGTTCTGCCGAAATTACATAGGTTGTCATGTTACAATTTAGTCAATAAAGGCCTACTACTAGAGCCAAACGGAATGCTTTGACGCTAGCCTTTTGTCCGCACGACCTCCGAGATGCTTGGAAGAGACCTCATCTGAAAGTTGGATTCACAACGACCGAGTGTGTCGAATCTCAGCCCACTCGCTCAAACTTAAGGGTTCAAAAGTTATGCCGAAATCACATAGGTCGTAATGTTACAATTTAGTCAATAAAGGCCTACTACTGGAGCGTAACGGAATGCTTTGACGGTCGCCGCTCGGACCCACAACCGTCCAGAGACTTGGGGGAGACCTCCCCTGAAAGGTGGATTCACAAAGATCGAGTGTGTCGAACGTCAGCCCACTAGCTCAAACTTAAGGGTTCAAAAGTTCTGCCGAAATCACATAGGTTGTCATGTTACAATTTAGTCAATAAAGGCCTACTACTGGAGCGAAACGGAATGCTTTAACGCTAGCCTTTCGGCCGCACGACCTCCGAGAGGCTTGGAAGAGACCTCATCTGAAAGGTGGATTCACAACGTTCGAGTGTGAAGAACGTCAGCCCACGAGCTCAAACTTAAGGGTTCAAAAGTTCTGCCGAAATCACATAGGTCGTAATGTTACAATTTAGTCAATAAAGGCCTACTACTGGAGCGAAACTGAATGCTTTGACGGTCGCCGCTCGGCCCCACAACCGTCCAGAGACTTGGGGGAGACCTCCCCTGAAAGGTGGATTCACAAAGATCGAGTGTGTCGAACGTCAGCCCACTAACTCAAACTTAAGGGTTCAAAAGTTCTGCCGAAATCACATAGGTCGTCATGTTACAATTTAGTCAATAAAGGCCAACTACTGGAGCGAAACGGAATGCTTTGACGCTAGGCTTTTGGCCGCACGACCTCCGAGAGTCTTGAAAGAGACCTCATCTGAAAGGTGGACTCACAACGATCGAGTGTGTCGAATGTCAGCCCACTCGCTCAAACGTAAGGGTTCAAAAGTTATGCCGAAATCACATAGGTCGTAATGTTACAAATTATTCAATAAAGGCCTACTACTGGATCGTAACGGAATGCTTTGACGGTCGCCGCTCGGCCCCACAACCGTCCAGAGACTTGGGGGAGACCTCCCCTGAAAGGTGGATTCACAATGATCGAGTGTGGCGAACGTCAACCCATTAGTTCAAATTTAAGGGTTCAAAAGTTCTGCCGAAATTACATAGGTTGTCATGTTACAATTTAGTCAATAAAGGCCTACAACTGGAGCCAAACGGAATGCTTTGACGCTAGCCTTTTGGCCGCACGACCTCCGAGATGCTTGGAAGAGACCTCATCTGAAAGTTGGATTCACAACGATCGAGTGTGTCGAATGTCAGCCCACTCGCTCAAACTTAAGGGTTCAAAAGTTATGCCGAAATCACATAGGTCGTAATGTTACAAATTATTCAATAAAGGCCTACTACTGGAGCGTAACGGAATGCTTTGACGGTCGCCGCTCGGCCCCACAACCGTCCAGAGACTTGGGGGAGACCTCCCCTGAAAGGTGGATTCACAATGATCGAGTGTGGCGAACTTCAACCCATTAGTTCAAATTTAAGGGTTCAAAAGTTCTGCCGAAATTACATAGGTTGTCATGTTACAATTTAGTCAAAAAAGGCCTACTACTGGAGCCAAACGGAATGCTTTGACGCTAGCCTTTTGGCCGCACGACCTCCGAGATGGTTGGAAGAGACCTCATCTGAAAGTTGGATTCACAACGATCGAGTGTGTCAAATGTCAGCCCACTCGCTCAAACTTAAGGGTTCAAAAGTTATGCCGAAATCACAAAGTTCGTAATGTTAAAATTTAGTCAATAAAGGCCTACTACTGGAGCGTAACGGAATGCTTTGACGGTCGCCGCTCGGACCCACAACCGTCCAGAGACTTGGGGGAGACCTCCCCTTAAAGGTGGATTCACATCGATCGAGTATGTCGAACGTCAGCCCACTCGCTCAAACTTAAGGGTTCAAAAGTTCTGCTGAAATCACATAGGTCGTCATGTTACAATTTAGTCAATAAAGGCCTACTACTGGAGCGAAACTGAATGCTTTGACGGTCGCCGCTCGGCCGCACAACCGTCCAGAGACTTGGGGGAGACCTCCCCTGAAAGGTAGATTCACAAAGATCGAGTGTGTCAAACGTCAGCCCACTAGCTCAAACTTAAGGGTTCAAAAGTTCTGCCGAAATCACATAGGTTGTCATGTTACAATTTAGTCAATAAAGGCCTACTACTAGAGCCAAACGGAATGCTTTGACGCTAGCCTTTTGGCCGCACGACCTCCCAGAGGGTTGGAAGAGACCTCATCTGAAAGTTGGATTCACAACGACCGAGTGTGTCGAATCTCAGCCCACTCGCTCAAACTTAAGGGTTCAAAAGTTATGCCGAAATCACATAGGTCGTAATGTTACAATTTAGTCAATAAAGGCCTACTACTGGAGCGTAACGGAATGCTTTGACGGTCGCCGCTCGGACCCACAACCGTCCAGAGACTTGGGGGAGACCTCCCCTGAAAGGTGGATTCACAAAGATCGAGTGTGTCGAACGTCAGCCCACTAGCTCAAACTTAAGGGTTCAAAAGTTCTGCCGAAATCACATAGGTTGTCATGTTACAATTTAGTCAATAAAGGCCTACTACTGGAGCGAAACGGAATGCTTTGACGCTAGCCTTTCGGCCGCACGACCTCCGAGAGGCTTGGAAGAGACCTCATCTGAAAGGTGGACTCACAACGATCGAGTGTGTCGAATGTCAGCCCACTCGCTCAAACGTAAGGGTTCAAAAGTTATGCCGAAATCACATAGGTCGTAATGTTACAAATTATTCAATAAAGGCCTACTACTGGATCGTAACGGAATGCTTTGACGGTCGCCGCTCGGCCCCACAACCGTCCAGAGACTTGGGGGAGACCTCCCCTGAAAGGTGGATTCACAATGATCGAGTGTGGCGAACGTCAACCCATTAGTTCAAATTTAAGGGTTCAAAAGTTCTGCCGAAATTACATAGGTTGTCATGTTACAATTTAGTCAATAAAGGCCTACAACTGGAGCCAAACGGAATGCTTTGACGCTAGCCTTTTGGCCGCACGACCTCCGAGATGCTTGGAAGAGACCTCATCTGAAAGTTGGATTCACAACGATCGAGTGTCTCGAATGTCAGCCCACTCGCTCAAACTTAAGGGTTCAAAAGTTATGCCGAAATCACATAGGTCGTAATGTTACAAATTATTCAATAAAGGCCTACTACTGGAGCGTAACGGAATGCTTTGACGGTCGCCGCTCGGCCCCACAACCGTCCAGAGACTTGGGGGAGACCTCCCCTGAAAGGTGGATTCACAATGATCGAGTGTGGCGAACTTCAACCCATTAGTTCAAATTTAAGGGTTCAAAAGTTCTGCCGAAATTACATAGGTTGTCATGTTACAATTTAGTCAAAAAAGGCCTACTACTGGAGCGAAACGGAATGCTTTGACGCTAGCCTTTCGGCCGCACGACCTCCGAGAGGCTTGGAAGAGACCTCATCTGAAAGGTGGATTCACAACGTTCGAGTGTGAAGAACGTCAGCCCACGAGCTCAAACTTAAGGGTTCAAAAGTTATGCCGAAATCACATAGGTCGTCATGTTACAATTTAGTCAATAAAGGCCTACTACTGGAGCGAAACTGAATGCTTTGACGGTCGCCGCTCGGCCCCACAACCGTCCAGAGACTTGGGGGAGACCTCCCCTGAAAGGTGGATTCACAAAGATCGAGTGTGTCGAACGTCAGCCCACTAGCTCAAACTTAAGGGTTCAAAAGTTCTGCCTAAATCACATAGGTCGTCATGTTACAATTTAGTCAATAAAGGCCAACTACTGGAGCGAAACGGAATGCTTTGACGCTAGGCTTTTGGCCGCACGACCTCCGAGAGTCTTGGAAGAGACCTCATCTGAAAGGTGGATTCACAACGATCGAGTGTGTCGAATGTCAGCCCACTTACTCAAACGTAAGGGTTCAAAAGTTATGCCGAAATCACATAGGTCGTCATGTTACAATTTAGTCAATAAAGGCCTACTACTGGAGCGTAACGGAATGCTTTGACGGTCGCCGCTCGGACTCACAACCGTCCAGAGACTTGGGGGAGACCTCCCCTGAAAGGTGGATTCACAAAGATCGTGTGTGTCGAACGTCAGCCCACTAGCTCAAACTTAAGGGTTCAAAAGTTCTGCCGAAATCACATAGGTTGTCATGTTACAATTTAGTCAATAAAGGCCTACTACTGGAGCGAAACGGAATGCTTGGACGCTGGCCTTTCGGCCGCACGACCTCCGAGAGGATTGGCAGAGACCTCATCTGAAAGGTGGATTCACAACGTTCGAGTGTGAAGAACGTCAGCCCACGAGCTCAAACTTAAGGGTTCAAAAGTTCTGCCGAAATCACATAGGTCGTCATGTTACAATTTAGTCAATATTGGCCAACTACTGGAGCGAAACGGAATGCTTTGACGCTAGGCTTTTGGCCGCACGACCTCCGAGAGTCTTGGAAGAGACCTCATCTGAAAGGTGGATTCACAATGATCGAGTCTGTCGAATGTCAGCCCACTCGCTCAAACGTAAGGGTTCAAAAGTTATGCAGAAATCACATAGGTCGTAATGTAACAAATTATTCAATAAAGGCCTACTACTGGAGCGTAACGGAATGCTTTGACGGTCGCCGCTCGGCCCCACAACCGTCCAGAGACTTGGGGTAGACCTCCCCTGAAAGGTGGATTCACAATGATCGAGTGTGGCGAACGTCAACCCATTAGTTAAAATTTAAGGGTTCAAAAGTTCTGCCGAAATTACATAGGTTGTCATGTTACAATTTAGTCAATAAAGGCCTACTACTGGAGCCAAACGGAATGCTTTGACGCTAGCCTTTTGGCCGCACGACCTCCGAGATGCTTGGAAGAGACCTCATCTGAAAGTTGGATTCACAACGATCGAGTGTGTCGAATGTCAGCCCACTCGCTCAAACTTAAGGGTTCAAAAGTTATGCCGAAATCACAAAGGTCGTAATGTTACAATTTAGTCAAAAAAGGCCTACTACTTGAGCGTAACGGAATGCTTTGACGGTCGCCGCTCGGACCCACAACCGTCCAGAGACTTGGGGGAGACCTCCCCTTAAAGGTGGATTCACATCGATCGAGTATGTCGAACGTCAGCCCACTCGCTCAAACTTAAGGGTTCAAAAGTTCTGCCGAAATCAAATAGGTCGTCATGTTACAATTTAGTCAATAAAGGCCTACTACTGGAGCGAAAAGGAATGCTTTGACGCAAGCCTTTCGGCCGCACGACCTCCGAGAGGCTTGTAAACGACCTCGTCTGAAAGGTGGATTCACAACGATCGAGTGTGTCGAATTTCAGCCCACTCGCTCAAACTTAAGGGTTCAAAAGTTATGCCGAAATCACAAAGGTCGTAATGTTACAATTTAGTCAATAAAGGCCTACTACTGGAGCGTAACAGAATGCTTTGACGGTCGCCGCTCGGACCCACAACCGTCCAGAGACTTGGGGGAGACCTCCCCTTAAAGGTGGATTCACAAAGATCGAGTGTGTCGAACGTCAGCCCACTAGCTCAAACTTAAGGGTTCAAAAGTTATGCCGAAATCACATAGGTCGTAATGTTACAATTTAGTCAATAAAGGCCTACTACTGGAGCGAAACTGAATGCTTTGACGGTCGCCGCTCGGCCCCACAACCGTCCAGAGACTTGGGGGAGACCTCCCCTGAAAGGTGGATTCACAAAGATCGAGTGTGTCGAACGTCAGCCCACTAGCACAAACTTAAGGGTTCAAAACTTCTGCCGAAATCACATAGGTCGTCATGTTACAATTTAGTCAATAAAGGCCAACTACTGGAGCGAAACGGAATGCTTTGACGCTAGGCTTTGGGCCGCACGACCTCCGAGAGTCTTGGAAGAGACCTCATCTGAAAGGTGGACTCACAACGATCGAGTGTGTCGAATGTCAGCCCACTCGCTCAAACGTAAGGGTTCAAAAGTTATGCCGAAATCACAAAGGTCGTAATGTTACAATTTAGTCAATAAAGGCCTACTACTGGAGCGTAACGGAATGCTTTGACGGTCGCCGCTCGGACCCACAACCGTCCAGAGACTTGGGGGAGACCTCCCCTTAAAGATGGATTCACATCGATCGAGTATGTCGAACGTCAGCCCACTCGCTCAAACTTAAGGGTTCAAAAGTTCTGCTGAAATCACATAGGTCGTCATGTTACAATTTAGTCAATAAAGGCCTACTACTGGAGCGAAACTGAATGCTTTGACGGTCGCCGCTCGGCCGCACAACCGTCCAGAGACTTGGGGGAGACCTCCCCTGAAAGGTAGATTCACAAAGATCGAGTGTGTCAAACATCAGCCCACTAGCTCAAACTTAAGGGTTCAAAAGTTCTGCCGAAATCACATAGGTTGTCATGTTACAATTTAGTCAATAAAGGCCTACTACTAGAGCCAAACGGAATGCTTTGACGCTAGCCTTTTGGCCGCACGACCTCCCAGAGGGTTGGAAGAGACCTCATCTGAAAGTTGGATTCACAACGACCGAGTGTGTCGAATCTCAGCCCACTCGCTCAAACTTTAGGGTTCAAAAGTTATGCCGAAATCACATAGGTCGTAATGTTACAATTTAGTCAATAAAGGCCTACTACTGGAGCGTAACGGAATGCTTTGACGGTCGCCGCTCGGACCCACAACCGTCCAGAGACTTGGGGGAGACCTCCCCTGAAAGGTGGATTCACAAAGATCGAGTGTGTCGAACGTCAGCCCACTAGCTCAAACTTAAGGGTTCAAACGTTCTGCCGAAATCACATAGGTTGTCATGTTACAATTTAGTCAATAAAGGCCTACTACTGGAGCGAAACGGAATGCTTTGACGCTAGCCTTTCGGCCGCACGACCTCCGAGAGGCTTGGAAGAGACCTCATCTGAAAGGTGGATTCACAACGTTCGAGTGTGAATAACGTCAGCCCACAAGCTCAAACTTAAGGGTTCAAAAGTTCTGCCGAAATCAAATAGGTCGTCATGTTACAATTTAGTCAATAAAGGCCTACTACTGGAGCGAAAAGGAATGCTTTGACGCAAGCCTTTCGGCCGCACGACCTCCGAGAGGCTTGTAAACGACCTCGTCTGAAAGGTGGATTCACAACGATCGAGTGTGTCGAATTTCAGCCCACTCGCTCAAACTTAAGGGTTAAAAAGTTATGCCGAAATCACAAAGGTCGTAATGTTACAATTTAGTCAATAAAGGCCTACTACTGGAGCGTAACAGAATGCTTTGACGGTCGCCGCTCGGACCCACAACCGTCCAGAGACTTGGGGGAGACCTCCCCTTAAAGGTGGATTCACAAAGATCGAGTGTGTCGAACGTCAGCCCACTAGCTCAAACTTAAGGGTTCAAAAGTTATGCCGAAATCACATAGGTCGTAATGTTACAATTTAGTCAATAAAGGCCTACTACTGGAGCGTAACGGAATGCTTTGACGGTCGCCGCTCGGCCCCACAACCGTCCAGAGACTTGGGGGAGACCTCCCCTGAAAGGTGGATTCACAATGATCGAGTGTGTCGAACGTCAACCCATTAGTTCAAACTTAAGGGTTCAAAAGTTCTGCCGAAATCACATAGGTTGTCATGTTACAATTTAGTCAAAAAAGGCCTACTACTGGAGCGAAAAGGAATGCTTTGACGCAAGCCTTTCGGCCGCACGACCTCCGAGAGGCTTGTAAAACACCTCGTCTGAAAGGTGGATTCACAAAGATCGAGTGAGTCGAACGTCAGCCCACTAGCTCAAACTTAAGGGTTCAAAAGTTATGCCGAAATCACATAGGTCGTCATGTTACAATTTAGTCAATAAAGGCCTACTACTGGAGCGAAACTGAATGCTTTGACGGTCGCCGCTCGGCCCCACAACCGTCCAGAGACTTGGGGGAGACCTCCCCTGAAAGGTGGATTCACAAAGATCGAGTGTGTCGAACGTCAGCCCACTAGCTCAAACTTAAGGGTTCAAAAGTTCTGCCGAAATCACATAGGTCGTCATGTTACAATTTAGTCAATAAAGGCCTACTACTGGAGCGAAACGGAATGCTTTGACGCTAGCCTTTTTGCCGCACGACCTCCGAGAGTCTTGGAAGAGACCTCATCTGAAAGGTGGATTCACAACGATCGAGTGTGTCGAATGTCAGCCCACTCGCTCAAACTTAAGGGTTCAAAAGTTATGCCGAAATCACATAGGTCGTAATGTTACAATTTATTCAATAAAGGCCTACTACTGGAGCGTAACGGAATGCTTTGACGGTCGCCGCTCGGCCCCACAACCGTCCAGAGACTTGGGGGAGACCTCCCCTGAAAGGTGGATTCACAAAGATCGAGTGTGTCGAACGTCAGCCCACTAGGTCGTCATGTTACAATTTAGTCAATAAAGGCCTACTACTGGAGCGAAAAGGAATGCTTTGACGCAAGCCTTTCGGCCGCACGACCTCCGAGAGGCTTGTAAACGACCTCGTCTGAAAGGTGGATTCACAACGATCGAGTGTGTCGAATTTCAGCCCACTCGCTCAAACTTAAGGGTTCAAAAGTTATGCCGAAATCACAAAGGTCGTAATGTTACAATTTAGTCAATAAAGGCCTACTACTGGAGCGTAACAGAATGCTTTGACGGTCGCCGCTCGGACCCACAACCGTCCAGAGACTTGGGGGAGACCTCCCCTTAAAGGTGGATTCACAAAGATCGAGTGTGTCGAACGTCAGCCCACTAGCTCAAACTTAAGGGTTCAAAAGTTATGCCGAAATCACATAGGTCGTAATGTTACAATTTAGTCAATAAAGGCCTACTACTGGAGCGAAACTGAATGCTTTGACGGTCGCCGCTCGGCCCCACAACAGTCCAGAGACTTGGGGGAGACCTCCCCTGAAAGGTGGATTCACAAAGATCGAGTGTGTCGAACGTCAGCCCACTAGCACAAACTTAAGGGTTCAAAACTTCTGCCGAAATCACATAGGTCGTCATGTTACAATTTAGTCAATAAAGGCCAACTACTGGAGCGAAACGGAATGCTTTGACGCTAGGCTTTGGGCCGCACGACCTCCGAGAGTCTTGGAAGAGACCTCATCTGAAAGGTGGACTCACAACGATCGAGTGTGTCGAATGTCAGCCCACTCGCTCAAACGTAAGGGTTCAAAAGTTATGCCGAAATCACAAAGGTCGTAATGTTACAATTTAGTCAATAAAGGCCTACTACTGGAGCGTAACGGAATGCTTTGACGGTCGCCGCTCGGACCCACAACCGTCCAGAGACTTGGGGGAGACCTCCCCTTAAAGATGGATTCACATCGATCGAGTATGTCGAACGTCAGCCCACTCGCTCAAACTTAAGGGTTCAAAAGTTCTGCTGAAATCACATAGGTCGTCATGTTACAATTTAGTCAATAAAGGCCTACTACTGGAGCGAAACTGAATGCTTTGACGGTCGCCGCTCGGCCGCACAACCGTCCAGAGACTTGGGGGAGACCTCCCCTGAAAGGTAGATTCACAAAGATCGAGTGTGTCAAACATCAGCCCACTAGCTCAAACTTAAGGGTTCAAAAGTTCTGCCGAAATCACATAGGTTGTCATGTTACAATTTAGTCAATAAAGGCCTACTACTAGAGCCAAACGGAATGCTTTGACGCTAGCCTTTTGGCCGCACGACCTCCCAGAGGGTTGGAAGAGACCTCATCTGAAAGTTGGATTCACAACGACCGAGTGTGTCGAATCTCAGCCCACTCGCTCAAACTTAAGGGTTCAAAAGTTATGCCGAAATCACATAGGTCGTAATGTTACAATTTAGTCAATAAAGGCCTACTACTGGAGCGTAACGGAATGCTTTGACGGTCGCCGCTCGGACCCACAACCGTCCAGAGACTTGGGGGAGACCTCCCCTGAAAGGTGGATTCACAAAGATCGAGTGTGTCGAACGTCAGCCCACTAGCTCAAACTTAAGGGTTCAAAAGTTCTGCCGAAATCACATAGGTTGTCATGTTACAATTTAGTCAATAAAGGCCTACTACTGGAGCGAAACGGAATGCTTTGACGCTAGCCTTTCGGCCGCACGACCTCCGAGAGGCTTGGAAGAGACCTCATCTGAAAGGTGGATTCACAACGTTCGAGTGTGAATAACGTCAGCCCACAAGCTCAAACTTAAGGGTTCAAAAGTTCTGCCGAAATCAAATAGGTCGTCATGTTACAATTTAGTCAATAAAGGCCTACTACTGGAGCGAAAAGGAATGCTTTGACGCAAGCCTTTCGGCCGCACGACCTCCGAGAGGCTTGTAAACGACCTCGTCGGAAAGGTGGATTCACAACGATCGAGTGTGTCGAATTTCAGCCCACTCGCTCAAACTTAAGGGTTCAAAAGTTATGCCGAAATCACAAAGGTCGTAATGTTACAATTTAGTCAATAAAGGCCTACTACTGGAGCGTAACAGAATGCTTTGACGGTCGCCGCTCGGACCCACAACCTTCCAGAGACTTGGGGGAGACCTCCCCTTAAAGGTGGATTCACAAAGATCGAGTGTGTCGAACGTCAGCCCACTAGCTCAAACTTAAGGGTTCAAAAGTTATGCCGAAATCACATAGGTCGTAATGTTACAATTTAGTCAATAAAGGCCTACTACTGGAGCGAAACTGAATGCTTTGACGGTCGCCGCTCGGCCCCACAACCGTCCAGAGACTTGGGGGAGACCTCCCCTGAAAGGTGGATTCACAAAGATCGAGTGTGTCGAACGTCAGCCCACTAGCTCAAACTTAAGGGTTCAAAACTTCTGCCGAAATCACATAGGTCGTCATGTTACAATTTAGTCAATAAAGGCCAACTACTGGAGCGAAACGGAATGCTTTGACGCTAGGCTTTGGGCCGCACGACCTCCGAGAGTCTTGGAAGAGACCTCATCTGAAAGGTGGACTCACAACGATCGAGTGTGTCGAATGTCAGCCCACTCGCTCAAACGTAAGGGTTCAAAAGTTATGCCGAAATCACAAAGGTCGTAATGTTACAATTTAGTCAATAAAGGCCTACTACTGGAGCGTAACGGAATGCTTTGACGGTCGCCGCTCGGACCCACAACCGTCCAGAGACTTGGGGGAGACCTCCCCTTAAAGGTGGATTCACATCGATCGAGTATGTCGAACGTCAGCCCACTCGCTCAAACTTAAGGGTTCAAAAGTTCTGCTGAAATCACATAGGTCGTCATGTTACAATTTAGTCAATAAAGGCCTACTACTGGAGCGAAACTGAATGCTTTGACGGTCGCCGCTCGGCCGCACAACCGTCCAGAGACTTGGGGGAGACCTCCCCTGAAAGGTAGATTCACAAAGATCGAGTGTGTCAAACGTCAGCCCACTAGCTCAAACTTAAGGCTTCAAAAGTTCTGCCGAAATCACATAGGTTGTCATGTTACAATTTAGTCAAAAAAGGCCTACTACTAGAGCCAAACGGAATGCTTTGACGCTAGCCTTTTGGCCGCACGACCTCCCAGAGGGTTGGAAGAGACCTCATCTGAAAGTTGGATTCACAACGACCGAGTGTGTCGAATCTCAGCCCACTCGCTCAAACTTAAGGGTTCAAAAGTTATGCCGAAATCACATAGGTCGTAATGTTACAATTTAGTCAATAAAGGCCTACTACTGGAGCGTAACGGAATGCTTTGACGGTCGCCGCTCGGACCCACAACCGTCCAGAGACTTGGGGGAGACCTCCCCTGAAAGGTGGATTCACAAAGATCGAGTGTGTCGAACGTCAGCCCACTAGCTCAAACTTAAGGGTTCAAAAGTTCTGCCGAAATCACATAGGTTGTCATGTTACAATTTAGTCAATAAAGGCCTACTACTGGAGCGAAACGGAATGCTTTGACGCTAGCCTTTCGGCCGCACGACCTCCGAGAGGCTTGGAAGAGACCTCATCTGAAAGGTGGATTCACAACGTTCGAGTGTGAATAACGTCAGCCCACAAGCTCAAACTTAAGGGTTCAAAAGTTCTGCCGAAATCAAATAGGTCGTCATGTTACAATTTAGTCAATAAAGGCCTACTACTGGAGCGAAAAGGAATGCTTTGACGCAAGCCTTTCGGCCGCACGACCTCCGAGAGGCTTGTAAACGACCTCGTCGGAAAGGTGGATTCACAACGATCGAGTGTGTCGAATTTCAGCCCACTCGCTCAAACTTAAGGGTTCAAAAGTTATGCCGAAATCACAAAGGTCGTAATGTTACAATTTAGTCAATAAAGGCCTACTACTGGAGCGTAACAGAATGCTTTGACGGTCGCCGCTCGGACCCACAACCTTCCAGAGACTTGGGGGAGACCTCCCCTTAAAGGTGGATTCACAAAGATCGAGTGTGTCGAACGTCAGCCCACTAGCTCAAACTTAAGGGTTCAAAAGTTATGCCGAAATCACATAGGTCGTAATGTTACAATTTAGTCAATAAAGGCCTACTACTGGAGCGAAACTGAATGCTTTGACGGTCGCCGCTCGGCCCCACAACCGTCCAGAGACTTGGGGGAGACCTCCCCTGAAAGGTGGATTCACAAAGATCGAGTGTGTCGAACGTCAGCCCACTAGCTCAAACTTAAGGGTTCAAAACTTCTGCCGAAATCACATAGGTCGTCATGTTACAATTTAGTCAATAAAGGCCAACTACTGGAGCGAAACGGAATGCTTTGACGCTAGGCTTTGGGCCGCACGACCTCCGAGAGTCTTGGAAGAGACCTCATCTGAAAGGTGGACTCACAACGATCGAGTGTGTCGAATGTCAGCCCACTCGCTCAAACGTAAGGGTTCAAAAGTTATGCCGAAATCACAAAGGTCGTAATGTTACAATTTAGTCAATAAAGGCCTACTACTGGAGCGTAACGGAATGCTTTGACGGTCGCCGCTCGGACCCACAACCGTCCAGAGACTTGGGGGAGACCTCCCCTTAAAGGTGGATTCACATCGATCGAGTATGTCGAACGTCAGCCCACTCGCTCAAACTTAAGGGTTCAAAAGTTCTGCTGAAATCACATAGGTCGTCATGTTACAATTTAGTCAATAAAGGCCTACTACTGGAGCGAAACTGAATGCTTTGACGGTCGCCGCTCGGCCGCACAACCGTCCAGAGACTTGGGGGAGACCTCCCCTGAAAGGTAGATTCACAAAGATCGAGTGTGTCAAACGTCAGCCCACTAGCTCAAACTTAAGGGTTCAAAAGTTCTGCCGAAATCACATAGGTTGTCATGTTACAATTTAGTCAATAAAGGCCTACTACTAGAGCCAAACGGAATGCTTTGACGCTAGCCTTTTGGCCGCACGACCTCCCAGAGGGTTGGAAGAGACCTCATCTGAAAGTTGGATTCACAACGACCGAGTGTGTCGAATCTCAGCCCACTCGCTCAAACTTAAGGGTTCAAAAGTTATGCCGAAATCACATAGGTCGTAATGTTACAATTTAGTCAATAAAGGCCTACTACTGGAGCGTAACGGAATGCTTTGACGGTCGCCGCTCGGACCCACAACCGTCCAGAGACTTGGGGGAGACCTCCCCTGAAAGGTGGATTCACAAAGATCGAGTGTGTCGAACGTCAGCCCACTAGCTCAAACTTAAGGGTTCAAAAGTTCTGCCGAAATCACATAGGTTGTCATGTTACAATTTAGTCAATAAAGGCCTACTACTGGAGCGAAACGGAATGCTTTGACGCTAGCCTTTCGGCCGCACGACCTCCGAGAGGCTTGGAAGAGACCTCATCTGAAAGGTGGATTCACAACGTTCGAGTGTGAATAACGTCAGCCCACAAGCTCAAACTTAAGGGTTCAAAAGTTCTGCCGAAATCAAATAGGTCGTCATGTTACAATTTAGTCAATAAAGGCCTACTACTGGAGCGAAAAGGAATGCTTTGACGCAAGCCTTTCGGCCGCACGACCTCCGAGAGGCTTGTAAACGACCTCGTCTGAAAGGTGGATTCACAACGATCGAGTGTGTCGAATTTCAGCCCACTCGCTCAAACTTAAGGGTTCAAAAGTTATGCCGAAATCACAAAGGTCGTAATGTTACAATTTAGTCAATAAAGGCCTACTACTGGAGCGTAACAGAATGCTTTGACGGTCGCCGCTCGGACCCACAACCGTCCAGAGACTTGGGGGAGACCTCCCCTTAAAGGTGGATTCACAAAGATCGAGTGTGTCGAACGTCAGCCCACTAGCTCAAACTTAAGGGTTCAAAAGTTATGCCGAAATCACATAGGTCGTAATGTTACAATTTAGTCAATAAAGGCCTACTACTGGAGCGAAACTGAATGCTTTGACGGTCGCCGCTCGGCCCCACAACAGTCCAGAGACTTGGGGGAGACCTCCCCTGAAAGGTGGATTCACAAAGATCGAGTGTGTCGAACGTCAGCCCACTAGCACAAACTTAAGGGTTCAAAACTTCTGCCGAAATCACATAGGTCGTCATGTTACAATTTAGTCAATAAAGGCCAACTACTGGAGCGAAACGGAATGCTTTGACGCTAGGCTTTGGGCCGCACGACCTCCGAGAGTCTTGGAAGAGACCTCATCTGAAAGGTGGACTCACAACGATCGAGTGTGTCGAATGTCAGCCCACTCGCTCAAACGTAAGGGTTCAAAAGTTATGCCGAAATCACAAAGGTCGTAATGTTACAATTTAGTCAATAAAGGCCTACTACTGGAGCGTAACGGAATGCTTTGACGGTCGCCGCTCGGACCCACAACCGTCCAGAGACTTGGGGGAGACCTCCCCTTAAAGATGGATTCACATCGATCGAGTATGTCGAACGTCAGCCCACTCGCTCAAACTTAAGGGTTCAAAAGTTCTGCTGAAATCACATAGGTCGTCATGTTACAATTTAGTCAATAAAGGCCTACTACTGGAGCGAAACTGAATGCTTTGACGGTCGCCGCTCGGCCGCACAACCGTCCAGAGACTTGGGGGAGACCTCCCCTGAAAGGTAGATTCACAAAGATCGAGTGTGTCAAACATCAGCCCACTAGCTCAAACTTAAGGGTTCAAAAGTTCTGCCGAAATCACATAGGTTGTCATGTTACAATTTAGTCAATAAAGGCCTACTACTAGAGCCAAACGGAATGCTTTGACGCTAGCCTTTTGGCCGCACGACCTCCCAGAGGGTTGGAAGAGACCTCATCTGAAAGTTGGATTCACAACGACCGAGTGTGTCGAATCTCAGCCCACTCGCTCAAACTTAAGGGTTCAAAAGTTATGCCGAAATCACATAGGTCGTAATGTTACAATTTAGTCAATAAAGGCCTACTACTGGAGCGTAACGGAATGCTTTGACGGTCGCCGCTCGGACCCACAACCGTCCAGAGACTTGGGGGAGACCTCCCCTGAAAGGTGGATTCACAAAGATCGAGTGTGTCGAACGTCAGCCCACTAGCTCAAACTTAAGGGTTCAAAAGTTCTGCCGAAATCACATAGGTTGTCATGTTACAATTTAGTCAATAAAGGCCTACTACTGGAGCGAAACGGAATGCTTTGACGCTAGCCTTTCGGCCGCACGACCTCCGAGAGGCTTGGAAGAGACCTCATCTGAAAGGTGGATTCACAACGTTCGAGTGTGAATAACGTCAGCCCACAAGCTCAAACTTAAGGGTTCAAAAGTTCTGCCGAAATCAAATAGGTCGTCATGTTACAATTTAGTCAATAAAGGCCTACTACTGGAGCGAAAAGGAATGCTTTGACGCAAGCCTTTCGGCCGCACGACCTCCGAGAGGCTTGTAAACGACCTCGTCGGAAAGGTGGATTCACAACGATCGAGTGTGTCGAATTTCAGCCCACTCGCTCAAACTTAAGGGTTCAAAAGTTATGCCGAAATCACAAAGGTCGTAATGTTACAATTTAGTCAATAAAGGCCTACTACTGGAGCGTAACAGAATGCTTTGACGGTCGCCGCTCGGACCCACAACCGTCCAGAGACTTGGGGGAGACCTCCCCTTAAAGGTGGATTCACAAAGATCGAGTGTGTCGAACGTCAGCCCACTAGCTCAAACTTAAGGGTTCAAAAGTTATGCCGAAATCACATAGGTCGTAATGTTACAATTTAGTCAATAAAGGCCTACTACTGGAGCGAAACTGAATGCTTTGACGGTCGCCGCTCGGCCCCACAACCGTCCAGAGACTTGGGGGAGACCTCCCCTGAAAGGTGGATTCACAAAGATCGAGTGTGTCGAACGTCAGCCCACTAGCTCAAACTTAAGGGTTCAAAACTTCTGCCGAAATCACATAGGTCGTCATGTTACAATTTAGTCAATAAAGGCCAACTACTGGAGCGAAACGGAATGCTTTGACGCTAGGCTTTGGGCCGCACGACCTCCGAGAGTCTTGGAAGAGACCTCATCTGAAAGGTGGACTCACAACGATCGAGTGTGTCGAATGTCAGCCCACTCGCTCAAACGTAAGGGTTCAAAAGTTATGCCGAAATCACAAAGGTCGTAATGTTACAATTTAGTCAATAAAGGCCTACTACTGGAGCGTAACGGAATGCTTTGACGGTCGCCGCTCGGACCCACAACCGTCCAGAGACTTGGGGGAGACCTCCCCTTAAAGGTGGATTCACATCGATCGAGTATGTCGAACGTCAGCCCACTCGCTCAAACTTAAGGGTTCAAAAGTTCTGCTGAAATCACATAGGTCGTCATGTTACAATTTAGTCAATAAAGGCCTACTACTGGAGCGAAACTGAATGCTTTGACGGTCGCCGCTCGGCCGCACAACCGTCCAGAGACTTGGGGGAGACCTCCCCTGAAAGGTAGATTCACAAAGATCGAGTGTGTCAAACGTCAGCCCACTAGCTCAAACTTAAGGGTTCGAAAGTTCTGCCGAAATCACATAGGTTGTCATGTTACAATTTAGTCAAAAAAGGCCTACTACTAGAGCCAAACGGAATGCTTTGACGCTAGCCTTTTGGCCGCACGACCTCCCAGAGGGTTGGAAGAGACCTCATCTGAAAGTTGGATTCACAACGACCGAGTGTGTCGAATCTCAGCCCACTCGCTCAAAGTTAAGGGTTCAAAAGTTATGCCGAAATCACATAGGTCGTAATGTTACAATTTAGTCAATAAAGGCCTACTACTGGAGCGTAACGGAATGCTTTGACGGTCGCCGCTCGGACCCACAACCGTCCAGAGACTTGGGGGAGACCTCCCCTGAAAGGTGGATTCACAAAGATCGAGTGTGTCGAACGTCAGCCCACTAGCTCAAACTTAAGGGTTCAAAAGTTCTGCCGAAATCACATAGGTTGTCATGTTACAATTTAGTCAATAAAGGCCTACTACTGGAGCGAAACGGAATGCTTTGACGCTAGCCTTTCGGCCGCACGACCTCCGAGAGGCTTGGAAGAGACCTCATCTGAAAGGTGGATTCACAACGTTCGAGTGTGAATAACGTCAGCCCACAAGCTCAAACTTAAGGGTTCAAAAGTTCTGCCGAAATCAAATAGGTCGTCATGTTACAATTTAGTCAATAAAGGCCTACTACTGGAGCGAAAAGGAATGCTTTGACGCAAGCCTTTCGGCCGCACGACCTCCGAGAGGCTTGTAAACGACCTCGTCTGAAAGGTGGATTCACAACGATCGAGTGTGTCGAATTTCAGCCCACTCGCTCAAACTTAAGGGTTCAAAAGTTATGCCGAAATCACAAAGGTCGTAATGTTACAATTTAGTCAATAAAGGCCTACTACTGGAGCGTAACAGAATGCTTTGACGGTCGCCGCTCGGACCCACAACCGTCCAGAGACTTGGGGGAGACCTCCCCTTAAAGGTGGATTCACAAAGATCGAGTGTGTCGAACGTCAGCCCACTAGCTCAAACTTAAGGGTTCAAAAGTTATGCCGAAATCACATAGGTCGTAATGTTACAATTTAGTCAATAAAGGCCTACTACTGGAGCGAAACTGAATGCTTTGACGGTCGCCGCTCGGCCCCACAACCGTCCAGAGACTTGGGGGAGACCTCCCCTGAAAGGTGGATTCACAAAGATCGAGTGTGTCGAACGTCAGCCCACTAGCTCAAACGTAAGGGTTCAAAACTTCTGCCGAAATCACATAGGTCGTCATGTTACAATTTAGTCAATAAAGGCCAACTACTGGAGCGAAACGGAATGCTTTGACGCTAGGCTTTGGGCCGCACGACCTCCGAGAGTCTTGGAAGAGACCTCATCTGAAAGGTGGACTAACAACGATCGAGTGTGTCGAATGTCAGCCCACTCGCTCAAACGTAAGGGTTCAAAAGTTATGCCGAAATCACAAAGGTCGTAATGTTACAATTTAGTCAATAAAGGCCTACTACTGGAGCGTAACGGAATGCTTTGACGGTCGCCGCTCGGACCCACAACCGTCCAGAGACTTGGGGGAGACCTCCCCTTAAAGGTGGATTCACATCGATCGAGTATGTCGAACGTCAGCCCACTCGCTCAAACTTAAGGGTTCAAAAGTTCTGCTGAAATCACATAGGTCGTCATGTTACAATTTAGTCAATAAAGGCCTACTACTGGAGCGAAACTGAATGCTTTGACGGTCGCCGCTCGGCCGCACAACCGTCCAGAGACTTGGGGGAGACCTCCCCTGAAAGGTAGATTCACAAAGATCGAGTGTGTCAAACGTCAGCCCACTAGCTCAAACTTAAGGGTTCAAAAGTTCTGCCGAAATCACATAGGTTGTCATGTTACAATTTAGTCAAAAAAGGCCTACTACTAGAGCCAAACGGAATGCTTTGACGCTAGCCTTTTGGCCGCACGACCTCCCAGAGGGTTGGAAGAGACCTCATCTGAAAGTTGGATTCACAACGACCGAGTGTGTCGAATCTCAGCCCACTCGCTCAAACTTAAGGGTTCAAAAGTTATGCCGAAATCACATAGGTCGTAATGTTACAATTTAGTCAATAAAGGCCTACTACTGGAGCGTAACGGAATGCTTTGACGGTCGCCGCTCGGACCCACAACCGTCCAGAGACTTGGGGGAGACCTCCCCTGAAAGGTGGATTCACAAAGATCGAGTGTGTCGAACGTCAGCCCACTAGCTCAAACTTAAGGGTTCAAAAGTTCTGCCGAAATCACATAGGTTGTCATGTTACAATTTAGTCAATAAAGGCCTACTACTGGAGCGAAACGGAATGCTTTGACGCTAGCCTTTCGGCCGCACGACCTCCGAGAGGCTTGGAAGAGACCTCATCTGAAAGGTGGATTCACAACGTTCGAGTGTGAAGAACGTCAGCCCACGAGCTCAAACTTAAGGGTTCAAAAGTTCTGCCGAAATCACATAGGTCGTCATGTTACAATTTAGTCAATAAAGGCCTACTACTGGAGCGAAACGGAATGCTTTGACGCTAGCCTTTTTGCCGCACGACCTCCGAGAGTCTTGGAAGAGACCTCATCTGAAAGGTGGATTCACAACGATCGAGTGTGTCGAATGTCAGCCCACTCGCTCAAACTTAAGGGTTCAAAAGTTATGCCGAATTCACATAGGTCGTAATGTTACAATTTATTCAATAAAGGCCTACTACTGGAGCGTAACGGAATGCTTTGACGGTCGCCGCTCGGCCCCACAACCGTCCAGAGACTTGGGGGAGACCTCCCCTGAAAGGTGGATTCACAATGATCGAGTGTGTCGAACGTCAACCCATTAATTCAAACTTAAGGGTTCAAAAGTTCTGCCGAAATCACATAGGTTGTCATGTTACAATTTAGTCAAAAAAGGCCTACTACTGGAGCGAAAAGGAATGCTTTGACGCAAGCCTTTCGGCCGCACGACCTCCGAGAGGCTTGTAAAACACCTCGTCTGAAAGGTGGATTCACAAAGATCGAGTGAGTCGAACGTCAGCCCACTAGCTCAAACTTAAGGGTTCAAAAGTTATGCCGAAATCACATAGGTCGTCATGTTACAATTTAGTCAATAAAGGCCTACTACTGGAGCGAAACTGAATGCTTTGACGGTCGCCGCTCGGCCCCACAACCGTCCAGAGACTTGGGGGAGACCTCCCCTGAAAGGTGGATTCACAAAGATCGAGTGTGTCGAACGTCAGCCCACTAGCTCAAACTTAAGGGTTCAAAAGTTCTGCCTAAATCACATAGGTCGTCATGTTACAATTTAGTCAATAAAGGCCAACTACTGGAGCGAAACGGAATGCTTTGACGCTAGGCTTTGGGCCGCACGACCTCCGAGAGTCTTGGAAGAGACCTCATCTGAAACGTGGACTCACAACGATCGAGTGTGTCGAATGTCAGCCCACTCGCTCAAACGTAAGGGTTCAAAAGTTATGCCGAAATCACAAAGGTCGTAATGTTACAATTTAGTCAATAAAGGCCTACTACTGGAGCGTAACGGAATGCTTTGACGGTCGCCGCTCGGACCCACAACCGTCCAGAGACTTGGGGGAGACCTCCCCTTAAAGGTGGATTCACATCGATCGAGTATGTCGAACGTCAGCCCACTCGCTCAAACTTAAGGGTTCAAAAGTTCTGCTGAAATCACATAGGTCGTCATGTTACAATTTAGTCAATAAAGGCCTACTACTGGAGCGAAACTGAATGCTTTGACGGTCGCCGCTCGGCCGCACAACCGTCCAGAGACTTGGGGGAGACCTCCCCTGAAAGGTAGATTCACAAAGATCGAGTGTGTCAAACGTCAGCCCACTAGCTCAAACTTAAGGGTTCAAAAGTTCTGCCGAAATCACATAGGTTGTCATGTTACAATTTAGTCAATAAAGGCCTACTACTAGAGCCAAACGGAATGCTTTGACGCTAGCCTTTTGGCCGCACGACCTCCCAGAGGGTTGGAAGAGACCTCATCTGAAAGTTGGATTCAAAACGACCGAGTGTGTCGAATCTCAGCCCACTCGCTCAAACTTAAGGGTTCAAAAGTTATGCCGAAATCACATAGGTCGTAATGTTACAATTTATTCACTAAAGGCCTACTACTGGAGCGTAACGGAATGCTTTGACGGTCGCCGCTCGGCCCCACAACCATCCAGAGACTTGGGGGAGACCTCCCCTGAAAGGTGGATTCACAATGATCGAGTGTGTCGAACGTCAACCCATTAGTTCAAACTTAAGGGTTCAAAAGTTCTGCCGAAATCACATAGGTTGTCATTTTACAATTTAGTCAAAAAAGGCCTACTACTGGAGCGAAAAGGAATGCTTTGACGCAAGCCTTTCGGCCGCACGACCTCCGAGAGGCTTGTAAAACACCTCGTCTGAAAGGTGGATTCACAAAGATCGAGTGTGTCGAACGTCAGCCCACTAGCTCAAACTTAAGGGTTCAAAAGTTCTGCCTAAATCACATAGGTCGTCATGTTACAATTTAGTCAATAAAGGCCTACTACTGGAGCGTAACGGAATGCTTTGACGGTCGCCGCTCGGACCCACAACCGTCCAGAGACTTGGGGGAGACCTCCCCTGAAAGGTGGATTCACAAAGATCGAGTGTGTCGAACGTCAGCCCACTAGCTCAAACTTAAGGGTTCAAAAGTTCTGCCGAAATCACATAGGTTGTCATGTTACAATTTAGTCAATAAAGGCCTACTACTGGAGCGAAACGGAATGCTTTGACGCTAGCCTTTCGGCCGCACGACCTCCGAGAGGCTTGGAAGAGACCTCATCTGAAAGGTGGATTCACAACGTTCGAGTGTGAAGAACGTCAGCCCACGAGCTCAAACTTAAGGGTTCAAAAGTTCTGCCGAAATCACATAGGTCGTCATGTTACAATTTAGTCAATATTGGCCAACTACTGGAGCGAAACGGAATGCTTTGACGCTAGGCTTTTGGCCGCACGACCTCCGAGAGTCTTGGAAGAGACCTCATCTGAAAGGTGGATTCACAATGATCGAGTCTGTCGAATGTCAGCCCACTCGCTCAAACGTAAGGGTTCAAAAGTTATGCAGAAATCACATAGGTCGTAATGTTACAAATTATTCAATAAAGGCCTACTACTGGAGCGTAACGGAATGCTTTGACGGTCGCCGCTCGGCCCCACAACCGTCCAGAGACTTGGGGTAGACCTCCCCTGAAAGGTGGATTCACAATGATCGAGTGTGGCGAACGTCAACCCATTAGTTAAAATTAAGGGTTCAAAAGTTCTGCCGAAATTACATAGGTTGTCATGTTACAATTTAGTCAATAAAGGCCTACTACTGGAGCCAAACGGAATGCTTTGACGCTAGCCTTTTGGCCGCACGACCTCCGAGATGCTTGGAAGAGACCTCATCTGAAAGTTGGATTCACAACGATCGAGTGTGTCGAACGTCAGCCCACTAGCTCAAACTTAAGGGTTCAAAACTTCTGCCGAAATCACATAGGTCGTCATGTTACAATTTAGTCAATAAAGGCTAACTACTGGAGCGAAACGGAATGCTTTGACGCTAGGCTTTGGGCCGCACGACCTCCGAGAGTCTTGGAAGAGACCTCATCTGAAAGGTGGACTCACAACGATCGAGTGTGTCGAATGTCAGCCCACTCGCTCAAACGTAAGGGTTCAAAAGTTATGCCGAAATCACAAAGGTCGTAATGTTACAATTTAGTCAATAAAGGCCTACTACTGGAGCGTAACGGAATGCTTTGACGGTCGCCGCTCGGACCCACAACCGTCCAGAGACTTGGGGGAGACCTCCCCTTAAAGGTGGATTCACATCGATCGAGTATGTCGAACGTCAGCCCACTCGCTCAAACTTAAGGGTTCAAAAGTTCTGCTGAAATCACATAGGTCGTCATGTTACAATTTAGTCAATAAAGGCCTACTACTGGAGCGAAACTGAATGCTTTGACGGTCGCCGCTCGGCCGCACAACCGTCCAGAGACTTGGGGGAGACCTCCCCTGAAAGGTAGATTCACAAAGATCGAGTGTGTCAAACGTCAGCCCACTAGCTCAAACTTAAGGGTTCAAAAGTTCTGCCGAAATCACATAGGTTGTCATGTTACAATTTAGTCAATAAAGGCCTACTACTAGAGCCAAACGGAATGCTTTGACGCTAGCCTTTTGGCCGCACGACCTCCCAGAGGGTTGGAAGAGACCTCATCTGAAAGTTGGATTCACAACGACCGAGTGTGTCGAATCTCAGCCCACTCGCTCAAACTTAAGGGTTCAAAAGTTATGCCGAAATCACATAGGTCGTAATGTTACAATTTAGTCAATAAAGGCCTACTACTGGAGCGTAACGGAATGCTTTGACGGTCGCCGCTCGGACCCACAACCGTCCAGAGACTTGGGGGAGACCTCCCCTGAAAGGTGGATTCACAAAGATCGAGTGTGTCGAACGTCAGCCCACTAGCTCAAACTTAAGGGTTCAAAAGTTCTGCCGAAATCACATAGGTTGTCATGTTACAATTTAGTCAATAAAGGCCTACTACTGGAGCGAAACGGAATGCTTTGACGCTAGCCTTTCGGCCGCACGACCTCCGAGAGGCTTGGAAGAGACCTCATCTGAAAGGTGGATTCACAACGTTCGAGTGTGAAGAACGTCAGCCCACGAGCTCAAACTTAAGGGTTCAAAAGTTCTGCCGAAATCACATAGGTCGTCATGTTACAATTTAGTCAATAAAGGCCTACTACTGGAGCGAAACGGAATGCTTTGACGCTAGCCTTTTTGCCGCACGACCTCCGAGAGTCTTGGAAGAGACCTCATCTGAAAGGTGGATTCACAACGATCGAGTGTGTCGAATGTCAGCCCACTCGCTCAAACTTAAGGGTTCAAAAGTTATGCCGAAATCACAAAGGTCGTAATGTTACAATTTAGTCAATAAAGGCCTACTACTGGAGCGTAACAGAATGCTTTGACGGTCGCCGCTCGGACCCACAACCGTCCAGAGACTTGGGGGAGACCTCCCCTGAAAGGTGGATTCACAATGATCGAGTGTGTCGAACGTCAACCCATTAATTCAAACTTAAGGGTTCAAAAGTTCTGCCGAAATCACATAGGTTGTCATGTTACAATTTAGTCAAAAAAGGCCTACTACTGGAGCGAAAAGGAATGCTTTGACGCAAGCCTTTCGGCCGCACGACCTCCGAGAGGCTTGTAAAACACCTCGTCTGAAAGGTGGATTCACAAAGATCGAGTGAGTCGAACGTCAGCCCACTAGCTCAAACTTAAGGGTTCAAAAGTTATGCCGAAATCACATAGGTCGTCATGTTACAATTTAGTCAATAAAGGCCTACTACTGGAGCGAAACTGAATGCTTTGACGGTCGCCGCTCGGCCCCACAACCGTCCAGAGACTTGGGGGAGACCTCCCCTGAAAGGTGGATTCACAAAGATCGAGTGTGTCGAACGTCAGCCCACTAGCTCAAACTTAAGGGTTCAAAAGTTCTGCCTAAATCACATAGGTCGTCATGTTACAATTTAGTCAATAAAGGCCAACTACTGGAGCGAAACGGAATGCTTTGACGCTAGGCTTTGGGCCGCACGACCTCCGAGAGTCTTGGAAGAGACCTCATCTGAAAGGTGGACTCACAACGATCGAGTGTGTCGAATGTCAGCCCACTCGCTCAAACGTAAGGGTTCAAAAGTTATGCCGAAATCACATAGGTCGTCATGTTACAATTTAGTCAATAAAGGCCTACTACTGGAGCGAAACTGAATGCTTTGACGGTCGCCGCTCGGCCCCACAACCGTCCAGAGACTTGGGGGAGACCTCCCCTTAAAGGTGGATTCACATCGATCGAGTATGTCGAACGTCAGCCCACTCGCTCAAACTTAAGGGTTCAAAAGTTCTGCTGAAATCACATAGGTCGTCATGTTACAATTTAGTCAATAAAGGCCTACTACTGGAGCGAAACTGAATGCTTTGACGGTCGCCGCTCGGCCGCACAACCGTCCAGAGACTTGGGGGAGACCTCCCCTGAAAGGTAGATTCACAAAGATCGAGTGTGTCAAACGTCAGCCCACTAGCTCAAACTTAAGGGTTCAAAAGTTCTGCCGAAATCACATAGGTTGTCATGTTACAATTTAGTCAATAAAGGCCTACTACTAGAGCCAAACGGAATGCTTTGACGCTAGCCTTTTGGCCGCACGACCTCCCAGAGGGTTGGAAGAGACCTCATCTGAAAGTTGGATTCACAACGACCGAGTGTGTCGAATCTCAGCCCACTCGCTCAAACTTAAGGGTTCAAAAGTTATGCCGAAATCACATAGGTCGTAATGTTACAATTTAGTCAATAAAGGCCTACTACTGGAGCGTAACGGAATGCTTTGACGGTCGCCGCTCGGACCCACAACCGTCCAGAGACTTGGGGGAGACCTCCCCTGAAAGGTGGATTCACAATGATCGAGTGTGTCGAACGTCAGCCCACTAGCTCAAACTTAAGGGTTCAAAAGTTCTGCCGAAATCACATAGGTTGTCATGTTACAATTTAGTCAATAAAGGCCTACTACTGGAGCGAAACGGAATGCTTTGACGCTAGCCTTTCGGCCGCACGACCTACGAGAGGCTTGGAAGAGACCTCATCTGAAAGGTGGATTCACAACGTTCGAGTGTGAAGAACGTCAGCCCACGAGCTCAAACTTAAGGGTTCAAAAGTTCTGCCGAAATCACATAGGTCGTCATGTTACAATTTAGTCAATAAAGGCCTACTACTGGAGCGAAACGGAATGCTTTGACGCTAGCCTTTTTGCCGCACGACCTCCGAGAGTCTTGGAAGAGACCTCATTTGAAAGGTGGATTCACAACGATCGAGTGTGTCGAATGTCAGCCCACTCGCTCAAACTTAAGGGTTCAAAAGTTATGCCGAAATCACAAAGGTCGTAATGTTACAATTTAGTCAATAAAGGCCTACTACTGGAGCGTAACAGAATGCTTTGACGGTCGCCGCTCGGACCCACAACCGTCCAGAGACTTGGGGGAGACCTCCCCTTAAAGGTGGAATCACAAAGATCGAGTGTGTCGAACGTCAGCCCACTAGCTCAAACTTAAGGGTTCAAAAGTTATGCCGAAATCACATAGGTCGTAATGTTACAATTTAGTCAATAAAGGCCTACTACTGGAGCGAAACTGAATGCTTTGACGGTCGCCGCTCGGCCCCACAACCGTCCAGAGACTTGGGGGAGACCTCCCCTGAAAGGTGGATTCACAAAGATCGAGTGTGTCGAACGTCAGCCCACTAGCTCAAACTTAAGGGTTCAAAACTTCTGCCGAAATCACATAGGTCGTCATGTTACAATTTAGTCAATAAAGGCCAACTACTGGAGCGAAACGGAATGCTTTGACGCTAGGCTTTGGGCCGCACGACCTCCGAGAGTCTTGGAAGAGACCTCATCTGAAAGGTGGACTCACAACGATCGAGTGTGTCGAATGTCAGCCCACTCCCTCAAACGTAAGGGTTCAAAAGTTATGCCGAAATCACAAAGGTCCTAATGTTACAATTTAGTCAATAAAGGCCTACTACTGGAGCGTAACGGAATGCTTTGACGGTCGCCGCTCGGACCCACAACCGTCCAGAGACTTGGGGGAGACCTCCCCTGAAAGGTAGATTCACAAAGATCGAGTGTGTCAAACGTCAGCCCACTAGCTCAAACTTAAGGGTTCAAAAGTTCTGCCGAAATCACATAGGTTGTCATGTTACAATTTAGTCAATAAAGGCCTACTACTAGAGCCAAACGGAATGCTTTGACGCTAGCCTTTTGGCCGCACGACCTCCCAGAGGGTTGGAAGAGACCTCATCTGAAAGTTGGATTCACAACGACCGAGTGTGTCGAATCTCAGCCCACTCGCTCAAACTTAAGGGTTCAAAAGTTATGCCGAAATCACATAGGTCGTAATGTTACAATTTAGTCAATAAAGGCCTACTACTGGAGCGTAACGGAATGCTTTGACGGTCGCCGCTCGGACCCACAACCGTCCAGAGACTTGGGGGAGACCTCCCCTGAAAGGTGGATTCACAAAGATCGAGTGTGTCGAACGTCAGCCCACTAGCTCAAACTTAAGGGTTCAAAAGTTCTGCCGAAATCACATAGGTTGTCATGTTACAATTTAGTCAATAAAGGCCTACTACTGGAGCGAAACGGAATGCTTTGACGCTAGCCTTTCGGCCGCACGACCTACGAGAGGCTTGGAAGAGACCTCATCTGAAAGGTGGATTCACAACGTTCGAGTGTGAAGAACGTCAGCCCACGAGCTCAAACTTAAGGGTTCAAAAGTTCTGCCGAAATCACATAGGTCGTCATGTTACAATTTAGTCAATAAAGGCCTACTACTGGAGCGAAACGGAATGCTTTGACGCTAGCCTTTTTGCCGCACGACCTCCGAGAGTCTTGGAAGAGACCTCATTTGAAAGGTGGATTCACAACGATCGAGTGTGTCGAATGTCAGCCCACTCGCTCAAACTTAAGGGTTCAAAAGTTATGCCGAAATCACATAGGTCGTAATGTTACAATTTATTCAATAAAGGCCTACTACTGGAGCGTAACGGAATGCTTTGACGGTCGCCGCTCGGCCCCACAACCGTCCAGAGACTTGGGGGAGACCTCCCCTGAAAGGTGGATTCACAATGATCGAGTGTGTCGAACGTCAACCCATTAGTTCAAACTTAAGGGTTCAAAAGTTCTGCCGAAATCACATAGGTTGTCATGTTACAATTTAGTCAAAAAAGGCCTACTACTGGAGCGAAAAGGAATGCTTTGACGCAAGCCTTTCGGCCGCACGACCTCCGAGAGGCTTGTAAAACACCTCGTCTGAAAGGTGGATTCACAAAGATCGAGTGAGTCGAACGTCAGCCCACTAGCTCAAACTTAAGGGTTCAAAAGTTATGCCGAAATCACATAGGTCGTCATGTTACAATTTAGTCAATAAAGGCCTACTACTGGAGCGAAACTGAATGCTTTGACGGTCGCCGCTCGGCCCCACAACCGTCCAGAGACTTGGGGGAGACCTCCCCTGAAAGGTGGATTCACAAAGATCGAGTGTGTCGAACGTCAGCCCACTAGCTCAAACTTAAGGGTTCAAAAGTTCTGCCTAAATCACATAGGTCGTCATGTTACAATTTAGTCAATAAAGGCCAACTACTGGAGCGAAACGGAATGCTTTGACGCTAGGCTTTTGGCCGCACGACCTCCGAGAGTCTTGGAAGAGACCTCATCTGAAAGGTGGATTCACAACAATCGAGTGTGTCGAACGTCAGCCCACTAGCTCAAACTTAAGGGTTCAAAAGTTCTGCCGAAATCACATAGGTTGTCATGTTACAATTTAGTCAATAAAGGCCTACTACTGGAGCGAAACGGAATGCTTTGACGCTAGCCTTTCGGCCGCACGACCTCCGAGAGGATTGGAAGAGACCTCATCTGAAAGGTGGATTCACAACGTTCGAGTGTGAAGAACGTCAGCCCACGAGCTCAAACTTAAGGGTTCAAAAGTTCTGCCGAAATCACATAGGTCGTCATGTTACAATTTAGTCAATATTGGCCAACTACTGGAGCGAAACGGAATGCTTTGACGGTAGGCTTTTGGCCGCACGACCTCCGAGAGTCTTGGAAGAGACCTCATCTGAAAGGTGGATTCACAATGATCGAGTCTGTCGAATGTCAGCCCACTCGCTCAAACGTAAGGGTTCAAAAGTTATGCAGAAATCACATAGGTCGTAATGTTACAAATTATTCAATAAAGGCCTACTACTGGAGCGTAACGGAATGCTTTGACGGTCGCCGCTCGGCCCCACAACCGTCCAGAGACTTGGGGTAGACCTCCCCTGAAAGGTGGATTCACAATGATCGAGTGTGGCGAACGTCAACCCATTAGTTCAAATTTAAGGGTTCAAAAGTTCTGCCGAAATTACATAGGTTGTCATGTTACAATTTAGTCAATAAAGGCCTACTACTGGAGCCAAACGGAATGCTTTGACGCTAGCCTTTTGGCCGCACGACCTCCGAGATGCTTGGAAGAGACCTCATCTGAAAGTTGGATTCACAACGATCGAGTGTGTCGAATGTCAGCCCACTCGCTCAAACTTAAGGGTTCAAAAGTTATGCCGAAATCACAAAGGTCGTAATGTTACAATTTAGTCAAAAAAGGCCTACTACTTGAGCGTAACGGAATGCTTTGACGGTCGCCGCTCGGATCCACAACCGTCCAGAGACTTAGGGGAGACCTCCCCTTAAAGGTGGATTCACATCGATCGAGTATGTCGAACGTCAGCCCACTCGCTCAAACTTAAGGGTTCAAAAGTTCTGCCGAAATCAAATAGGTCGTCATGTTACAATTTAGTCAATAAAGGCCTACTACTGGAGCGAAAAGGAATGCTTTGACGCAAGCCTTTCGGCCGCACGACCTCCGAGAGGCTTGTAAATGACCTCGTCTGAAAGGTGGATTCACAACGATCGAGTGTGTCGAATTTCAGCCCACTCGCTCAAACTTAAGGGTTCAAAAGTTATGCCGAAATCACAAAGGTCGTAATGTTACAATTTAGTCAATAAAGGCCTACTACTGGAGCGTAACAGAATGCTTTGACGGTCGCCGCTCGGACCCACAACCGTCCAGAGACTTGGGGGAGACCTCCCCTTAAAGGTGGATTCACAAAGATCGAGTGTGTCGAACGTCAGCCCACTAGCTCAAACTTAAGGGTTCAAAAGTTATGCCGAAATCAAATAGGTCGTAATGTTACAATTTAGTCAATAAAGGCCTACTACTGGAGCGAAACTGAAAGCTTTGACGGTCGCCGCTCGGCCCCACAACCGTCCAGAGACTTGGGGGAGACCTCCCCTGAAAGGTGGATTCACAAAGATCGAGTGTGTCGAACGTCAGCCCACTAGCTCAAACTTAAGGGTTCAAAAGTTCTGCCGAAATCACATAGGTTGTCATGTTACAATTTAGTCAAAAAAGGCCTAATACTGGAGCGAAAAGGAATGCTTTGACGCAAGCCTTTCGGCCGCACGACCTCCGAGAGGCTTGTAAAACACCTCGTCTGAAAGGTGGATTCACAAAGATCGAGTGAGTCGAACGTCAGCCCACTAGCTCAAACTTAAGGGTTCAAAAGTTATGCCGAAATCACATAGGTCGTCATGTTACAATTTAGTCAATAAAGGCCTACTACTGGAGCGAAACTGAATGCTTTGACGGTCGCCGCTCGGCCCCACAACCGTCCAGAGACTTGGGGGAGACCTCCCCTGAAAGGTGGATTCACAAAGATCGAGTGTGTCGAACGTCAGCCCACTAGCTCAAACTTAAGGGTTCAAAAGTTCTGCCTAAATCACATAGGTCGTCATGTTACAATTTAGTCAATAAAGGCCAACTACTGGAGCGAAACGGAATGCTTTGACGCTAGGCTTTTGGCCGCACGACCTCCGAGAGTCTTGGAAGAGACCTCATCTGAAAGGTGGATTCACAACGATCGAGTGTGTCGAATGTCAGCCCACTCGCTCAAACGTAAGGGTTCAAAAGTTATGCCGAAATCACATAGGTCGTAATGTTACAATTTAGTCAATAAAGGCCTACTACTGGAGCGAAACTGAATGCTTTGACGGTCGCCGCTCGGCCCCACAACCGTCCAGAGACTTGGGGGAGACCTCCCCTGAAAGGTGGATTCACAAAGATCGAGTGTGTCGAACGTCAGCCCACTAGCTCAAACTTAAGGGTTCAAAACTTCTGCCGAAATCACATAGGTCGTCATGTTACAATTTAGTCAATAAAGGCCAACTACTGGAGCGAAACGGAATGCTTTGACGCTAGCCTTTTGGCCGCACGACCTCCGAGAGTCTTGGAAGAGACCTCATCTGAAAGGTGGACTCACAACGATCGAGTGTGTCGAATGTCAGCCCACTCGCTCAAACGTAAGGGTTCAAAAGTTATGCCGAAATCACAAAGGTCGTAATGTTACAATTTAGTCAATAAAGGCCTACTACTGGAGCGTAACGGAATGCTTTGACGGTCGCCGCTCGGACCCACAACCGTCCAGAGACTTGGGGGAGACCTCCCCTGAAAGGTGGATTCACAACGATCGAGTGTGTCGAACGTCAGCCCACTAGCTCAAACTTAAGGGTTCAAAAGTTCTGCCGAAATCACATAGGTTGTCTTGTTACAATTTAGTCAATAAAGGCCTACTACTAGAGCCAAACGGAATGCTTTGATGCTAGCCTTTTGGCCGCACGACCTCCCAGAGGGTTGGAAGAGACCTCATCTGAAAGTTGGATTCACAACGACCGAGTGTGTCGAATCTCAGCCCACTCGCTCAAACTTAAGGGTTCAAAAGTTATGCCGAAATCACATAGGTCGTAATGTTACAATTTAGTCAATAAAGGCCTACTACTGGAGCGAAAAGGAATGCTTTGACGCAAGCCTTTCGGCCGCACGACCTCCGAGAGGCTTGTAAACGACCTCGTCTGAAAGGTGGATTCACAACGATCGAGTGTGTCGAATTTCAGCCCACTCGCTCAAACTTAAGGGTTCAAAAGTTATGCCGAAATCACAAAGGTCGTAATGTTACAATTTAGTCAATAAAGGCCTACTACTGGAGCGTAACAGAATGCTTTGACGGTCGCCGCTCGGACCCACAACCGTCCAGAGACTTGGGGGAGACCTCCCCTTAAAGGTGGAATCACAAAGATCGAGTGTGTCGAACGTCAGCCCACTAGCTCAAACTTAAGGGTTCAAAAGTTATGCCGAAATCACATAGGTCGTAATGTTACAATTTAGTCAATAAAGGCCTACTACTGGAGCGAAACTGAATGCTTTGACGGTCGCCGCTCGGCCCCACAACCGTCCAGAGACTTGGGGGAGACCTCCCCTGAAAGGTGGATTCACAAAGATCGAGTGTGTCGAACGTCAGCCCACTAGCTCAAACTTAAGGGTTCAAAACTTCTGCCGAAATCACATAGGTCGTCATGTTACAATTTAGTCAATAAAGGCCAACTACTGGAGCGAAACGGAATGCTTTGACGCTAGGCTTTGGGCCGCACGACCTCCGAGAGTCTTGGAAGAGACCTCATCTGAAAGGTGGACTCACAACGATCGAGTGTGTCGAATGTCAGCCCACTCGCTCAAACGTAAGGGTTCAAAAGTTATGCCGAAATCACAAAGGTCGTAATGTTACAATTTAGTCAATAAAGGCCTACTACTGGAGCGTAACGGAATGCTTTGACGGCTAGGCTTTGGGCCGCACGACCGTCCGAGAGTCTTGGAGAGACCTCCTCTTAAAGGTGGACTCACATCGATCGAGTATGTCGAATGTCAGCCCACTCGCTCAAACGTAAGGGTTCAAAAGTTATGCCTGAAATCACATAGGTCGTCATGTTACAATTTAGTCAATAAAGGCCTACTACTGGAGCGAAACTGAATGCTTTGACGGTCGCCGCTCGGCCGCACAACCGTCCAGAGACTTGGGGGAGACCTCCCCTGAAAGGTAGATTCACAAAGATCGAGTGTGTCAAACGTCAGCCCACTAGCTCAAACTTAAGGGTTCAAAAGTTCTGCCGAAATCACATAGGTTGTCATGTTACAATTTAGTCAATAAAGGCCTACTACTAGAGCCAAACGGAATGCTTTGACGCTAGCCTTTTGGCCGCACGACCTCCCAGAGGGTTGGAAGAGACCTCATCTGAAAGTTGGATTCACAACGACCGAGTGTGTCGAATCTCAGCCCACTCGCTCAAACTTAAGGGTTCAAAAGTTATGCCGAAATCACATAGGTCGTAATGTTACAATTTAGTCAATAAAGGCCTACTACTGGAGCGTAACGGAATGCTTTGACGGTCGCCGCTCGGACCCACAACCGTCCAGAGACTTGGGGGAGACCTCCCCTGAAAGGTGGATTCACAAAGATCGAGTGTGTCGAACGTCAGCCCACTAGCTCAAACTTAAGGGTTCAAAAGTTCTGCCGAAATCACATAGGTTGTCATGTTACAATTTAGTCAATAAAGGCCTACTACTGGAGCGAAACGGAATGCTTTGACGCTAGCCTTTCGGCCGCACGACCCACGAGAGGCTTGGAAGAGACCTCATCTGAAAGGTGGATTCACAACGTTCGAGTGTGAAGAACGTCAGCCCACGAGCTCAAACTTAAGGGTTCAAAAGTTCTGCCGAAATCACATAGGTCGTCATGTTACAATTTAGTCAATAAAGGCCTACTACTGGAGCGAAACGGAATGCTTTGACGCTAGCCTTTTTGCCGCACGACCTCCGAGAGTCTTGGAAGAGACCTCATCTGAAAGGTGGATTCACAACGATCGAGTGTGTCGAATGTCAGCCCACTCGCTCAAACTTAAGGGTTCAAAAGTTATGCCGAAATCACATAGGTCGTAATGTTACAATTTATTCAATAAAGGCCTACTACTGGAGCGTAACGGAATGCTTTGACGGTCGCCGCTCGGCCCCACAACCGTCCAGAGACTTGGGGGAGACCTCCCCTGAAAGGTGGATTCACAATGATCGAGTGTGGCGAACGTCAACCCATTAGTTCAAACTTAAGGGTTCAAAAGTTCTGCCGAAATCACATAGGTTGTCATGTTACAATTTAGTCAAAAAAGGCCTACTACTGGAGCGAAAAGGAATGCTTTGACGCAAGCCTTTCGGCCGCACGACCTCCGAGAGGCTTGTAAAACACCTCGTCTGAAAGGTGGATTCACAAAGATCGAGTGAGTCGAACGTCAGCCCACTAGCTCAAACTTAAGGGTTCAAAAGTTATGCCGAAATCACATAGGTCGTCATGTTACAATTTAGTCAATAAAGGCCTACTACTGGAGCGAAACTGAATGCTTTGACGGTCGCCGCTCGGCCCCACAACCGTCCAGTGACTTGGGGGAGACCTCCCCTGAAAGGTGGATTCACAAAGATCGAGTGTGTCGAACGTCAGCCCACTAGCTCAAACTTAAGGGTTCAAAAGTTCTGCCTAAATCACATAGGTCGTCATGTTACAATTTAGTCAATAAAGGCCAACTACTGGAGCGAAACGGAATGCTTTGACGCTAGGCTTTTGGCCGCACGACCTCCGAGAGTCTTGGAAGAGACCTCATCTGAAAGGTGGATTCACAACAATCGAGTGTGTCGAACGTCAGCCCACTAGCTCAAACTTAAGGGTTCAAAAGTTCTGCCGAAATCACATAGGTTGTCATGTTACAATTTAGTCAATAAAGGCCTACTACTGGAGCGAAACGGAATGCTTTGACGCTAGCCTTTCGGCCGCACGACCTCCGAGAGGATTGGAAGAGACCTCATCTGAAAGGTGGATTCACAACGTTCGAGTGTGAAGAACGTCAGCCCACGAGCTCAAACTTAAGGGTTCAAAAGTTCTGCCGAAATCACATAGGTCGTCATGTTACAATTTAGTCAATATTGGCCAACTACTGGAGCGAAACGGAATGCTTTGACGGTAGGCTTTTGGCCGCACGACCTCCGAGAGTCTTGGAAGAGACCTCATCTGAAAGGTGGATTCACAATGATCGAGTCTGTCGAATGTCAGCCCACTCGCTCAAACGTAAGGGTTCAAAAGTTATGCAGAAATCACATAGGTCGTAATGTTACAAATTATTCAATAAAGGCCTACTACTGGAGCGTAACGGAATGCTTTGACGGTCGCCGCTCGGCCCCACAACCGTCCAGAGACTTGGGGTAGACCTCCCCTGAAAGGTGGATTCACAACGATCGAGTGTGTCGAATGTCAGCCCACTCGCTCAAACTTAAGGGTTCAAAAGTTATGCCGAAATCACAAAGGTCGTAATGTTACAATTTAGTCAAAAAAGGCCTACTACTTGAGCGTAACGGAATGCTTTGACGGTCGCCGCTCGGATCCACAACCGTCCAGAGACTTAGGGGAGACCTCCCCTTAAAGGTGGATTCACATCGATCGAGTATGTCGAACGTCAGCCCACTCGCTCAAACTTAAGGGTTCAAAAGTTCTGCCGAAATCAAATAGGTCGTCATGTTACAATTTAGTCAATAAAGGCCTACTACTGGAGCGAAAAGGAATGCTTTGACGCAAGCCTTTCGGCCGCACGACCTCCGAGAGGCTTGTAAACGACCTCGTCTGAAAGGTGGATTCACAACGATCGAGTGTGTCGAATTTCAGCCCACTCGCTCAAACTTAAGGGTTCAAAAGTTATGCCGAAATCACAAAGGTCGTAATGTTACAATTTAGTCAATAAAGGCCTACTACTGGAGCGTAACAGAATGCTTTGACGGTCGCCGCTCGGACCCACAACCGTCCAGAGACTTGGGGGAGACCTCCCCTTAAAGGTGGATTCACAAAGATCGAGTGTGTCGAACGTCAGCCCACTAGCTCAAACTTAAGGGTTCAAAAGTTATGCCGAAATCAAATAGGTCGTAATGTTACAATTTAGTCAATAAAGGCCTACTACTGGAGCGAAACTGAATGCTTTGACGGTCGCCGCTCGGCCCCACAACCGTCCAGAGACTTGGGTGAGACCTCCCCTGAAAGGTGGATTCACAAAGATCGAGTGTGTCGAACGTCAGCCCACTAGCTCAAACTTAAGGGTTCAAAAGTTCTGCCGAAATCACATAGGTTGTCATGTTACAATTTAGTCAAAAAAGGCCTAATACTGGAGCGAAAAGGAATGCTTTGACGCAAGCCTTTCGGCCGCACGACCTCCGAGAGGCTTGTAAAACACCTCGTCTGAAAGGTGGATTCACAAAGATCGAGTGACTCGAACGTCAGCCCACTAGCTCAAACTTAAGGGTTCAAAAGTTATGCCGAAATCACATAGGTCGTCATGTTACAATTTAGTCAATAAAGGCCTACTACTGGAGCGAAACTGAATGCTTTGACGGTCGCCGCTCGGCCCCACAAACGTCCAGAGACTTGGGGGAGACCTCCCCTGAAAGGTGGATTCACAAAGATCGAGTGTGTCGAACGTCAGCCCACTAGCTCAAACTTAAGGGTTCAAAAGTTCTGCCTAAATCACATAGGTCGTCATGTTACAATTTAGTCAATAAAGGCCAACTACTGGAGCGAAACGGAATGCTTTGACGCTAGGCTTTTGGCCGCACGACCTCCGAGAGTCTTGGAAGAGACCTCATCTGAAAGGTGGATTCACAACGATCGAGTGTGTCGAATGTCAGCCCACTCGCTCAAACGTAAGGGTTCAAAAGTTATGCCGAAATCACATAGGTCGTCATGTTACAATTTAGTCAATAAAGGCCTACTACTGGAGCGTAACGGAATGCTTTGACGGTCGCCGCTCGGACCCACAACCGTCCAGAGACTTGGGGGAGACCTCCCCTGAAAGGTGGATTCACAAAGATCGAGTGTGTCGAACGTCAGCCCACTAGCTCAAACTTAAGGGTTCAAAAGTTCTGCCGAAATCACATAGGTTGTCATGTTACAATTTAGTCAATAAAGGCCTACTACTGGAGCGAAACGGAATGCTTTGACGCTAGCCTTTCGGCCGCACGACCTCCGAGAGGATTGGAAGAGACCTCATCTGAAAGGTGGATTCACAACGTTCGAGTGTGAAGAACGTCAGCCCACGAGCTCAAACTTAAGGGTTCAAAAGTTCTGCCGAAATCACATAGGTCGTCATGTTACAATTTAGTCAATATTGGCCAACTACTGGAGCGAAACGGAATGCTTTGACGGTAGGCTTTTGGCAGCACGACCTCCGAGAGTCTTGGAAGAGACCTCATCTGAAAGGTGGATTCACAATGATCGAGTCTGTCGAATGTCAGCCCACTCGCTCAAACGTAAGGGTTCAAAAGTTATGCAGAAATCACATAGGTCGTAATGTTACAAATTATTCAATAAAGGCCTACTACTGGAGCGTAACGGAATGCTTTGACGGTCGCCGCTCGGCCCCACAACCGTCCAGAGACTTGGGGTAGACCACCCCTGAAAGGTGGATTCACAATGATCGAGAGTGGCGAACGTCAACCCATTAGTTCAAATTTAAGGGTTCAAAAGTTCTGCCGAAATTACATAGGTTGTCATGTTACAATTTAGTCAATAAAGGCCTACTACTGGAGCCAAACGGAATGCTTTGACGCTAGCCTTTTGGCCGCACGACCTCCGAGATGCTTGGAAGAGACCTCATCTGAAAGTTGGATTCACAACGATCGAGTGTGTCAAATGTCAGCCCACTCGCTCAAACTTAAGGGTTCAAAAGTTATGCCGAAATCACAAAGGTCGTAATGTTACAATTTAGTCAAAAAAGGCCTACTACTTGAGCGTAACGGAATGCTTTGACGGTCGCCGCTCGGACCCACAACCGTCCAGAGACTTGGGGGAGACCTCCCCTTAAAGGTGGATTCACATCGATCGAGTATGTCGAACGTCAGCCCACTCGCTCAAACTTAAGGGTTCAAAAGTTCTGCCGAAATCAAATAGGTCGTCATGTTACAATTTAGTCAATAAAGGCCTACTACTGGAGCGAAAAGGAATGCTTTGACGCAAGCCTTTCGGCCGCACGACCTCCGAGAGGCTTGTAAACGACCTCGTCTGAAAGGTGGATTCACAACGATCGAGTGTGTCGAATTTCAGCCCACTCGCTCAAACTTAAGGGTTCAAAAGTTATGCCGAAATCACAAAGGTCGTAATGTTACAATTTAGTCAATAAAGGCCTACTACTGGAGCGTAACAGAATGCTTTGACGGTCGCCGCTCGGACCCACAACCGTCCAGAGACTTGGGGGAGACCTCCCCTTAAAGGTGGATTCACAAAGATCGAGTGTGTCGAACGTCAGCCCACTAGCTCAAACTTAAGGGTTCAAAAGTTATGCCGAAATCAAATAGGTCGTAATGTTACAATTTAGTCAATAAAGGCCTACTACTGGAGCGAAACTGAATGCTTTGACGGTCGCCGCTCGGCCCCACAACCGTCCAGAGACTTGGGGGAGACCTCCCCTGAAAGGTGGATTCACAAAGATCGAGTGTGTCGAACGTCAGCCCACTAGCTCAAACTTAAGGGTTCAAAACTTCTGCCGAAATCACATAGGTCGTCATGTTACAATTTAGTCAATAAAGGCCAACTACTGGAGCGAAACGGAATGCTTTGACGCTAGGCTTTGGGCCGCACGACCTCCGAGAGTCTTGGAAGAGACCTCATCTGAAAGGTGGACTCACAACGATCGAGTGTGTCGAATGTCAGCCCACTCGCTCAAACGTAAGGGTTCAAAAGTTATGCCGAAATCACAAAGGTCGTAATGTTACAATTTAGTCAATAAAGGCCTACTACTGGAGCGTAACGGAATGCTTTGACGGTCGCCGCTCGGACCCACAACCGTCCAGAGACTTGGGGGAGACCTCCCCTTAAAGGTGGATTCACATCGATCGAGTATGTCGAACGTCAGCCCACTCGCTCAAACTTAAGGGTTCAAAAGTTCTGCTGAAATCACATAGGTCGTCATGTTACAATTTAGTCAATAAAGGCCTACTACTGGAGCGAAACTGAATGCTTTGACGGTCGCCGCTCGGCCGCACAACCGTCCAGAGACTTGGGGGAGACCTCCCCTGAAAGGTAGATTCACAAAGATCGAGTGTGTCAAACGTCAGCCCACTAGCTCAAACTTAAGGGTTCAAAAGTTCTGCCGAAATCACATAGGTTGTCATGTTACAATTTAGTCAATAAAGGCCTACTACTAGAGCCAAACGGAATGCTTTGACGCTAGCCTTTTGGCCGCACGACCTCCCAGAGGGTTGGAAGAGACCTCATCTGAAAGTTGGATTCACAACGACCGAGTGTGTCGAATCTCAGCCCACTCGCTCAAACTTAAGGGTTCAAAAGTTATGCCGAAATCACATAGGTCGTAATGTTACAATTTAGTCAATAAAGGCCTACTACTGGAGCGTAACGGAATGCTTTGACGGTCGCCGCTCGGACCCACAACCGTCCAGAGACTTGGGGGAGACCTCCCCTGAAAGGTGGATTCACAAAGATCGAGTGTGTCGAACGTCAGCCCACTAGCTCAAACTTAAGGGTTCAAAAGTTCTGCCGAAATCACATAGGTTGTCATGTTACAATTTAGTCAATAAAGGCCTACTACTGGAGCGAAACGGAATGCTTTGACGCTAGCCTTTCGGCCGCACGACCTCCGAGAGGCTTGGAAGAGACCTCATCTGAAAGGTGGATTCACAACGTTCGAGTGTGAAGAACGTCAGCCCACGAGCTCAAACTTAAGGGTTCAAAAGTTCTGCCGAAATCACATAGGTCGTCATGTTACAATTTAGTCAATATTGGCCAACTACTGGAGCGAAACGGAATGCTTTGACGCTAGGCTTTTGGCCGCACGACCTCCGAGAGTCTTGGAAGAGACCTCATCTGAAAGGTGGATTCACAATGATCGAGTCTGTCGAATGTCAGCCCACTCGCTCAAACGTAAGGGTTCAAAAGTTATGCAGAAATCACATAGGTCGTAATGTTACAAATTATTCAATAAAGGCCTACTACTGGAGCGTAACGGAATGCTTTGACGGTCGCCGCTCGGCCCCACAACCGTCTAGAGACTTGGGGTAGATCTCCCCTGAAAGGTGGATTCACAATGATCGAGTGTGGCGAACGTCAACCCATTAGTTCAAATTTAAGGCTTCAAAAGTTCTGCCGAAATTACATAGGTTGTCATGTTACAATTTAGTCAATAAAGGCCTACTACTGGAGCCAAACGGAATGCTTTGACGGTAGCCTTTTGGCCGCACGACCTCCGAGAAGCTTGGAAGAGACCTCATCTGAAAGTTGGATTCACAACGATCGAGTGTGTCGAATGTCAGCCCACTCGCTCAAACTTAAGGGTTCAAAAGTTATGCCGAAATCACAAAGGTCGTAATGTTACAATTTAGTCAAAAAAGGCCTACTACTTGAGCGTAACGGAATGCTTTGACGGTCGCCGCTCGGACCCACAACCGTCCAGAGACTTGGGGGAGACCTCCCCTGAAAGGTGGATTCACAAAGATCGAGTGTGTCGAACGTCAGCCCACTAGCTCAAACTTAAGGGTTCAAAACTTCTGCCAAAATCACATAGGTCGTCATGTTACAATTTAGTCAATAAAGGCCAACTACTGGAGCGAAACGGAATGCTTTGACGCTAGGCTTTGGGCCGCACGACCTCCGAGAGTCTTGGAAGAGACCTCATCTGAAAGGTGGACTCACAACGATCGAGTGTGTCGAATGTCAGCCCACTCGCTCAAACGTAAGGGTTCAAAAGTTATGCCGAAATCACAAAGGTCGTAATGTTACAATTTAGTCAATAAAGGCCTACTACTGGAGCGTAACGGAATGCTTTGACGGTCGCCGCTCGGACCCACAACCGTCCAGAGACTTGGGGGAGACCTCCCCTTAAAGGTGGATTCACATCGATCGAGTATGTCGAACGTCAGCCCACTCGCTCAAACTTAAGGGTTCAAAAGTTCTGCTGAAATCACATAGGTCGTCATGTTACAATTTAGTCAATAAAGGCCTACTACTGGAGCGAAACTGAATGCTTTGACGGTCGCCGCTCGGCCGCACAACCGTCCAGAGACTTGGGGGAGACCTCCCCTGAAAGGTAGATTCACAAAGATCGAGTGTGTCAAACGTCAGCCCACTAGCTCAAACTTAAGGGTTCAAAAGTTCTGCCGAAATCACATAGGTTGTCATGTTACAATTTAGTCAATAAAGGCCTACTACTAGAGCCAAACGGAATGCTTTGACGCTAGCCTTTTGGCCGCACGACCTCCCAGAGGGTTGGAAGAGACCTCATCTGAAAGTTGGATTCACAACGACCGAGTGTGTCGAATCTCAGCCCACTCGCTCAAACTTAAGGGTTCAAAAGTTATGCCGAAATCACATAGGTCGTAATGTTACAATTTAGTCAATAAAGGCCTACTACTGGAGCGTAACGGAATGCTTTGACGGTCGCCCCTCGGACCCACAACCGTCCAGAGACTTGGGGGAGACCTCCCCTGAAAGGTGGATTCACAAAGATCGAGTGTGTCGAACGTCAGCCCACTAGCTCAAACTTAAGGGTTCAAAAGTTCTGCCGAAATCACATAGGTTGTCATGTTACAATTTAGTCAATAAAGGCCTACTACTGGAGCGAAACGGAATGCTTTGATGCTAGCTTTTCGGCCGCACGACCTCCGAGAGGCTTGGAAGAGACCTCATCTGAAAGGTGGATTCACAACGTTCGAGTGTGAAGAACGTCAGCCCACGAGCTCAAACTTAAGGGTTCAAAAGTTCTGCCGAAATCACATAGGTCGTCATGTTACAATTTAGTCAATATTGGCCAACTACTGGAGCGAAACGGAATGCTTTGACGCTAGGCTTTTGGCCGCACGACCTCCGAGAGTCTTGGAAGAGACCTCATCTGAAAGGTGGATTCACAATGATCGAGTCTGTCGAATGTCAGCCCACTCGCTCAAACGTAAGGGTTCAAAAGTTATGCAGAAATCACATAGGTCGTAATGTTACAAATTATTCAATAAAGGCCTACTACTGGAGCGTAACGGAATGCTTTGACGGTCGCCGCTCGGCCCCACAACCGTCCAGAGACTTGGGGTAGATCTCCCCTGAAAGGTGGATTCACAATGATCGAGTGTGGCGAACGTCAACCCATTAGTTCAAATTTAAGGGTTCAAAAGTTCTGCCGAAATTACATAGGTTGTTATGTTACAATTTAGTCAATAAAGGCCTACTACTGGAGCCAAACGGAATGCTTTGACGGTAGCCTTTTGGCCGCACGACCTCCGAGAAGCTTGGAAGAGACCTCATCTGAAAGTTGGATTCACAACGATCGAGTGTGTCGAATGTCAGCCCACTCGCTCAAACTTAAGGGTTCAAAAGTTATGCCGAAATAACAAAGGTCGTAATGTTACAATTTAGTCAAAAAAGGCCTACTACTTGAGCGTAACGGAATGCTTTGACGGTCGCCGCTCGGACCCACAACCGTCCAGAGACTTGGGGGAGACCTACCCCTTAAAGGTGGATTCACATCGATCGAGTATGTCGAACGTCAGCCCACTCGCTCAAACTTAAGGGTTCAAAAGTTCTGCCGAAATCAAATAGGTCGTCATGTTACAATTTAGTCAATAAAGGCCTACTACTGGAGCGAAAAGGAATGCTTTGACGCAAGCCTTTCGGCCGCACGACCTCCGAGAGGCTTGTAAACGACCTCGTCTGAAAGGTGGATTCACAACGATCGAGTGTGTCGAATTTCAGCCCACTCGCTCAAACTTAAGGGTTCAAAAGTTATGCCGAAATCACAAAGGTCGTAATGTTACAATTTAGTCAATAAAGGCCTACTACTGGAGCGTAACAGAATGCTTTGACGGTCGCCGCTCGGACCCACAACCGTCCAGAGACTTGGGGGAGACCTCCCCTTAAAGGTGGATTCACAAAGATCGAGTGTGTCGAACGTCAGCCCACTAGCTCAAACTTAAGGGTTCAAAAGTTATGCCGAAATCAAATAGGTCGTAATGTTACAATTTAGTCAATAAAGGCCTACTACTGGAGCGAAACTGAATGCTTTGACGGTCGCCGCTCGGCCCCACAACCGTCCAGAGACTTGGGGGAGACCTCCCCTGAAAGGTGGATTCACAAAGATCGAGTGTGTCGAACGTCAGCCCACTAGCTCAAACTTAAGGGTTCAAAACTTCTGCCGAAATCACATAGGTCGTCATGTTACAATTTAGTCAATAAAGGCCAACTACTGGAGCGAAACGGAATGCTTTGACGCTAGGCTTTGGGCCGCACGACCTCCGAGAGTCTTGGAAGAGACCTCATCTGAAAGGTGGACTCACAACGATCGAGTGTGTCGAATGTCAGCCCACTCGCTCAAACGTAAGGGTTCAAAAGTTATGCCGAAATCACAAAGGTCGTAATGTTACAATTTAGTCAATAAAGGCCTACTACTGGAGCGTAACGGAATGCTTTGACGGTCGCCGCTCGGACCCACAACCGTCCAGAGACTTGGGGGAGACCTCCCCTTAAAGGTGGATTCACATCGATCGAGTATGTCGAACGTCAGCCCACTCGCTCAAACTTAAGGGTTCAAAAGTTCTGCTGAAATCACATAGGTCGTCATGTTACAATTTAGTCAATAAAGGCCTACTACTGGAGCGAAACTGAATGCTTTGACGGTCGCCGCTCGGCCGCACAACCGTCCAGAGACTTGGGGGAGACCTCCCCTGAAAGGTAGATTCACAAAGATCGAGTGTGTCAAACGTCAGCCCACTAGCTCAAACTTAAGGGTTCAAAAGTTCTGCCGAAATCACATAGGTTGTCATGTTACAATTTAGTCAATAAAGGCCTACTACTAGAGCCAAACGGAATGCTTTGACGCTAGCCTTTTGGCCGCACGACCTCCCAGAGGGTTGGAAGAGACCTCATCTGAAAGTTGGATTCACAACGACCGAGTGTGTCGAATCTCAGCCCACTCGCTCAAACTTAAGGGTTCAAAAGTTATGCCGAAATCACATAGGTCGTAATGTTACAATTTAGTCAATAAAGGCCTACTACTGGAGCGTAACGGAATGCTTTGACGGTCGCCGCTCGGACCCACAACCGTCCAGAGACTTGGGGGAGACCTCCCCTGAAAGGTGGATTCACAAAGATCGAGTGTGTCGAACGTCAGCCCACTAGCTCAAACTTAAGGGTTCAAAAGTTCTGCCGAAATCACATAGGTTGTCATGTTACAATTTAGTCAATAAAGGCCTACTACTGGAGCGAAACGGAATGCTTTGACGCTAGCCTTTCGGCCGCACGACCTCCGAGAGGCTTGGAAGAGACCTCATCTGAAAGGTGGATTCACAACGTTCGAGTGTGAAGAACGTCAGCCCACGAGCTCAAACTTAAGGGTTCAAAAGTTATGCCGAAATCACATAGGTCGTCATCTTACAATTTAGTCAATAAAGGCGTACTACTGGAGCGAAACTGAATGCTTTGACGGTCGCCGCTCGGCCCCACAACCGTCCAGAGACTTGGGGGAGACCTGCCCTGAAAGGTGGATTCACAAAGATCGAGTGTGTCGAACGTCAGCCCACTAGCTCAAACTTAAGGGTTCAAAAGTTCTGCCGAAATCACATAGGTTGTCATGTTACAATTTAGTCAATAAAGGCCTACGACTGGAGCCAAACAGAATGCTTTGATGCTACCCTTTTGGCCGCACGACCTCCGAGAGGGTTGGAAGAGACCTCATCTGAAAGGTGGATTCACAACGACCGAGTGTGTCGAATGTCAGCCCACTCGCTCAAACTTAAGGGTTCAAAAGTTATGCCGAAATCACATAGGTCGTAATGTTACAATTTAGTCAATAAAGGCCTACTACTGGAGCGTAACTGAATGCTTTGACGGTCGCCGCTCGGCCCCACAACCGTCCAGAGACTTGGGGGAGACCTCCCCTTAAAGGTGGATTCACAACGATCGAGTGTGTCGAATGTCAACCCACTCGCTCAAACGTAAGGGTTCAAAAGTTATGCCGAAATCACATAGGTCGTAATGTTACAATTTATTCAATAAAGGCCTACTACTGGAGCGTAACGGAATGCTTTGACGGTCGCCGCTCGGCCCCACAACCGTCCAGAGACTTGGGGGAGACTTCCCCTTAAAGGTGGATTCACATCGATCGAGTATGTCGAACGTCAGCCCACTCGCTCAAACTTAAGGGTTCAAAAGTTCTGCCGAAATCACATAGGTCGTCATGTTACAATTTAGTCAATAAAGGCCTACTACTGGAGCGAAACGGAATGCTTTGACGCTAGCCTTTCGGCCGCACGACCTCCGAGAGTCTTGGAAGAGACCTCATCTGAAAGGTGGATTCACAAAGATCGAGTGTGTCGAATGTCAACCCACTCGCTCAAACGTAAGGGTTCAAAAGTTATGCCGAAATCACATAGGTCGTAATGTTAAAATTTATTCAATAAAGGCCTACTACTGGAGCGTAACTGAATGCTTTGACGGTCGCCGCTCGGCCCCACAACCGTCCAGAGACTTGGGGGAGACCTCCCCTGAAAGGTGGATTCACAAAGATCAAGTTTGTCGTACGTCAGCCCACTAGCTCAAACTTAAGGGTTCAAAGGTTCTGCCGAAATCACATAGGTCGTCATGTTACAATTTAGTCAATAAAGGCCAACTACTGGAGCGTAACGCAATGCTTTGACGCTAGGCTTTTGGCCGGCACGACCTCCCGAGAGTCTTGGAAGAGACCTCATCTGAAAGGTGGATTCACAACGACCGAGTGTGTCGAATGTCAGCCCACTCGCTCAAACTTAAGGGTTCAAAAGTTATGCCGAAATCACATAGGTCGTAATGTTACAATTTAGTCAATAAAGGCCTACTACTGGAGCGTAACTGAATGCTTTGACGGTCGCCGCTCGGCCCCACAACCGTCCAGAGACTTGGGGGAGACCTCCCCTTAAAGGTGGATTCACATCGATCGAGTATGTCGAACGTCAGCCCACTCGCTCAAACTTAAGGGTTCAAAAGTTCTGCCGAAATCACATAGGTCGTCATGTTACAATTTAGTCAATAAAGGCCTACTACTGGAGCGAAACGGAATGCTTTGACGCTAGCCTTTCGGCCGCACGACCTCCGAGAGTCTTGGAAGAGACCTCATCTGAAAGGTGGATTCACAAAGATCGAGTGTGTCGAATGTCAACCCACTCGCTCAAACGTAAGGGTTCAAAAGTTATGCCGAAATCACATAGGTCGTAATGTTAAAATTTATTCAATAAAGGCCTACTACTGGAGCGTAACTGAATGCTTTGACGGTCGCCGCTCGGCCCCACAACCGTCCAGAGACTTGGGGGAGACCTCCCCTGAAAGGTGGATTCACAATGATCGAGTGTGGCGAACGTCAACCCATTAGTTCAAACTTAAGGGTTCAAAGGTTCTGCCGAAATTACATAGGTTGTCATGTTACAATTTAGTCAATAAAGGCCTACAACTGGAGCCAAACGGAATGCTTTGACGCTAGCCTTTTGGCCGCACGACCTCCCAGAGGGTTGGAAGAGACCTCATCTGAAAGGTGGATTCACAACGATCGAGTGTGTCGAATGTCAGCCCACTCGCTCAAACTTAAGGGTTCAAAAGTTCTGCCGAAATCACATAGGTCGTCATGTTACAATTTAGTCAATAAAGGCCTACTACTGGAGCGTAACTGAATGCTTTGACAGTCGCCGCTCGGCCCCACAACCGTCCAGAGACTTGGGGGAGACCTCCCCTTAAAGGTGGATTCACATCGATCGAGTGTGTCGAACGTCAGCCCACTCGCTCAAACTTAAGGGTTCAAAGTTCTGCCGAAATCACATAGGTCGTCATGTTACAATTTAGTCAATAAAGGCCTACTACTGGAGCGAAAAGGAATACTTTGACGCAAGCCTTTCGGCCGCACGACCTCCGAGAGGCTTGGAAGAGACCTCGTCTGAAAGGTGGATTCACAAAGATCGAGTGTGTCGAACGTCAGCCCACTAGCTCAAACTTAAGGGTTCAAAAGTTATGCCGAAATCACATAGGTCGTCATCTTACAATTTATTCAATAAAGGCGTACTACTGGAGCGAAACTGAATGCTTTGACGGTCGCCGCTCGGCCCCACAACCGTCCAGAGACTTGGGGGAGACCTCCCCTGAAAGGTGGATTCACAAAGATCGAGTGTGTCGAACGTCAGCCCACTAGCTCAAACTTAAGGGTTCAAAGGTTCTGCCGAAATTACATAGGTTGTCATGTTACAATTTAGTCAATAAAGGCCTACTACTGGAGCCAAACGGAATGCTTTGACGCTAGCCTTTTGGCCGCACGACCTCCGAGAGGGTTGGAAGAGACCTCATCTGAAAGGTGGATTCACAACGACCGAGTGTGTCGAATGTCAGCCCACTCGCTCAAACTTAAGGGTTCAAAAGTTCTGCCGAAATCACATAGGTCGTCATGTTACAATTTAGTCAATAAAGGCCTACTACTGGAGCGAAACTGAATGCTTTGACGGTCGCCGCTTGGTCCCACAACCGTCCAGAGACTTGGGGAAGATCTCACCTGAAAGGTGGATTCACTTCGATCGAGTATGTCGAACGTCAGCCCACTAGCTCAAACTTAATGGTTCAAAAGTTCTGCCGAAATCACATAGGTCGTCATGTTACAATTTAGTCAATAAAGGCCTACTACTGGAGCGAAACGGAATGCTTTGACGCAAGCCTTTCGGCCGCACGACCTCCGAGAGGCTTGGAAGAGACCTCGTCTGAAAGGTGGATTCACAAAGATCGAGTGTGTCGAACGTCAGCCCACTCGCTCAAACTTAAGGGTTCAAAAGTTCTGCCGAAATCACATAGGTCGTCATGTTACAATTTAGTCAATAAAGGCCAACTACTGGAGCGAAACGGAATGCTTTGACGCGAGGCTTTTGGACGGACGACCTCCGAGAGTCTTGGAAGAGACCTCATCTGAAAGGTGGATTCACAACGATCGAGTGTGTCGAATGTCAACCCACTCGCTCAAACGTAAGGGTTCAAAAGTTATGCCGAAATCACATAGGTCGTAATGTTACAATTTATTCAATAAAGGCCTACTACTGGAGCGTAACGGAATGCTTTGACGGTCGCCGCTCGGCCCCACAACCGTCCAGAGACTTGGGAGACACCTCCCCTGAAAGGTGGATTCACAAAGATCGAGTGTGTCGAACGTCAGACCACTAGCTCAAACTTAAGGGTTCAAAAGTTCTGCCGAAATCACATAGGTTGTCATGTTACAATTTAGTTAATAAAGGCCTTCTACTGGAGCCAAACAGAATGCTTTGACGCTAGCCTTTTGGCCGCACGACCTCCGAGAGGGTTGGAAAAGACCTCATCTGAAAGGTGGATTCACAACGACCGAGTGTGTCGAATGTAACTGCGTAACTGAATGCTTTGACGGTCGCCGCTCGGCCCCACAACCGTCCAGAGACTTGGGGGAGACCTCCCCTTAAAGGTGGATTCACAAAGATCGATTGTGTCGAACGTCAGCCCACTAACTCAAACTTAAGGGTTCAAAAGTTCTGCCGAAATCACATAGGTCGTCATGTTACAATTTAATCAATAAAGGCCTACTACTGGAGCGAAACGGAATGCTTTGATGGTCGCCGCTCGGCCCCACAACCGTCCAGAGACTTGGGGGAGACCTCCCCTGAAAGGTGGATTCACAAAGATCGAGTGTGTCATAAGTCAGCCCACTAGCTCAAACTTAAGGGTTCAAAGGTTCTGCCGAAATAACATAGGTTGTCATGTTACAATTTAAAGGCCTACTACTGGAGCGAAAAGGAATGCTTTGACGCAAGCCTTTCGGCCGCACGACCTCCGAGAGGCTTGTAAAAGACCTCGTCTGAAAGGTGGATTCACAACGATCGAGTGTGTCGAATGTCAGCCCACTCGCTCAAACTTAAGGTTTCAAAAGTTATGCCGAAATCACATAGGTCGTAATGTCACAATTTAGTCAATAAAGGCCTACTACTGGAGCGTAACGGAATGCTTTGACGGTCGCCGCTCGGCCCCACAACCGTCCAGAGACTTGGGGGAGACTTCCCCTTAAAGGTGGATTCACATCGATCGAGTATGTCGAACGTCAGCCCACTCGCTCAAACTTAAGGGTTCAAAAGTTCTGCCGAAATCACATAGGTCGTCATGTTACAATTTAGTCAATAAAGGCCTACTACTGGAGCGAAACGGAATGCTTTGACGCTAGCCTTTCGGCCGCACGACCTCCGAGAGTCTTGGAAGAGACCTCATCTGAAAGGTGGATTCACAAAGATCGAGTGTGTCGAATGTCAACCCACTCGCTCAAACGTAAGGGTTCAAAAGTTATGCCGAAATCACATAGGTCGTAATGTTAAAATTTATTCAATAAAGGCCTACTACTGGAGCGTAACTGAATGCTTTGACGGTCGCCGCTCGGCCCCACAACCGTCCAGAGACTTGGGGGAGACCTCCCCTGAAAGGTGGATTCACAATGATCGAGTGTGGCGAACGTCAACCCATTAGTTCAAACTTAAGGGTTCAAAGGTTCTGCCGAAATTACATAGGTTGTCATGTTACAATTTAGTCAATAAAGGCCTACTACTGGAGCCAAACGGAATGCTTTGACGCTAGCCTTTTGGCCGCACGACCTCCCAGAGGGTTGGAAGAGACCTCATCTGAAAGTTGGATTCACAACGACCGAGTGTGTCGAATGTCAGCCCACTCGCTCAAACTTAAGGGTTCAAAAGTTCTGCCGAAATCACATAGTTCGTAATGTTACAATTTAGTCAATAAAGGCCTACTACTGGAGCGAAACCGAATGCTTTGACAGTCGCCGCTCGGCTGCACAACCGTCCAGAGACTTGGGGGAGACCTCCCCTGAAAGGTAGATTCACAAAGATCGAGTGTGTCGAACGTCAGCCCACTAGCTCAAACTTAAGGGTTCAAAAGTTCTGCCGAAATCACATAGGTCGTCATGTTACAATTTAGTCAATAAAGGCCTACTACTGGAGCGTAACTGAATGCTTTGACAGTCGCCGCTCGGCCCCACAACCGTCCAGAGACTTGGGGGAGACCTCCCCTTAAAGGTGGATTCACATCGAAGGAGTGTGTCGAACGTCAGCCCACTCGCTCAAACTTAAGGGTTCCAAAGTTCTGCCGAAATCACATAGGTCGTCATGTTACAATTTAGTCAATAAAGGCCTACTACTGGAGCGAAAAGGAATACTTTGACGCAAGCCTTTCGGCCGCACGACCTCCGAGAGGCTTGGAAGAGACCTCGTCTGAAAGGTGGATTCACAAAGATCGAGTGTGTCGAACGTCAGCCCACTAACTCAAACTTAAGGGTTCAAAAGTTATGCCGAAATCACATAGGTCGTCATCTTACAATTTAGTCAATAAAGGCGTACTACTGGAGCGAAACTGAATGCTTTGACGGTCGCCGCTCGGCCCCACAACCGTCCAGAGACTTGGGGGAGACCTCCCCTGAAAGGTGGATTCACAAAGATCGAGTGTGTCGAACGTCAGCCCACTAGCTCAAACTTAAGGGTTCAAAAGTTCTGCCGAAATCACATAGGTTGTCATGTTACAATTTAGTCAATAAAGGCCTACTACTGGAGCCAAACAGAATGCTTTGACGCTAGCCTTTTGGCCGCACGACCTCCGAGAGGGTTGGAAGAGACCTCATCTGAAAGGTGGATTCACAACGACCGAGTGTGTCGAATGTCAGCCCACTCGCTCAAACTTAAGGGTTCAAAAGTTATGCCGAAATCACATAGGTCGTCATGTTACAATTTAGTCAATAAAGGCCTACTACTGGAGCGAAACGGAATGCTTTGACGCAAGCCTTTCGGCCGCACGACCTCCGAGAGGCTTGTAAAAGACCTCGTCTGAAAGGTGGATTCACAACGATCGAGTGTGTCGAATGTCAGCCCACTCGCTCAAACTTAAGGTTTCAAAAGTTATGCCGAAATCACATAGGTCGTAATGTCACAATTTAGTCAATAAAGGCCTACTACTGGAGCGTAACGGAATGCTTTGACGGTCGCCGCTCGGCCCCACAACCGTCCAGAGACTTGGGGGAGACTTCCCCTTAAAGGTGGATTCACATCGATCGAGTATGTCGAACGTCAGCCCACTCGCTCAAACTTAAGGGTTCAAAAGTTCTGCCGAAATCACATAGGTCGTCATGTTACAATTTAGTCAATAAAGGCCTACTACTGGAGCGAAACGGAATGCTTTGACGCTAGCCTTTCGGCCGCACGACCTCCGAGAGTCTTGGAAGAGACCTCATCTGAAAGGTGGATTCACAAAGATCGAGTGTGTCGAATGTCAACCCACTCGCTCAAACGTAAGGGTTCAAAAGTTATGCCGAAATCACATAGGTCGTAATGTTAAAATTTATTCAATAAAGGCCTACTACTGGAGCGTAACTGAATGCTTTGACGGTCGCCGCTCGGCCCCACAACCGTCCAGAGACTTGGGGGAGACCTCCCCTGAAAGGTGGATTCACAATGATCGAGTGTGGCGAACGTCAACCCATTAGTTCAAACTTAAGGGTTCAAAGGTTCTGCCGAAATTACATAGGTTGTCATGTTACAATTTAGTCAATAAAGGCCTACTACTGGAGCCAAACGGAATGCTTTGACGCTAGCCTTTTGGCCGCACGACCTCCCAGAGGGTTGGAAGAGACCTCATCTGAAAGTTGGATTCACAACGACCGAGTGTGTCGAATGTCAGCCCACTCGCTCAAACTTAAGGGTTCAAAAGTTCTGCCGAAATCACATAGTTCGTAATGTTACAATTTAGTCAATAAAGGCCTACTACTGGAGCTAAACCGAATGCTTTGACAGTCGCCGCTCGGCTGCACAACCGTCCAGAGACTTGGGGGAGACCTCCCCTGAAAGGTAGATTCACAAAGATCGAGTGTGTCGAACGTCAGCCCACTAGCTCAAACTTAAGGGTTCAAAAGTTCTGCCGAAATCACATAGGTCGTCATGTTACAATTTAGTCAATAAAGGCCTACTACTGGAGCGTAACTGAATGCTTTGACAGTCGCCGCTCGGCCCCACAACCGTCCAGAGACTTGGGGGAGACCTCCCCTTAAAGGTGGATTCACATCGAAGGAGTGTGTCGAACGTCAGCCCACTCGCTCAAACTTAAGGGTTCCAAAGTTCTGCCGAAATCACATAGGTCGTCATGTTACAATTTAGTCAATAAAGGCCTACTACTGGAGCGAAAAGGAATACTTTGACGCAAGCCTTTCGGCCGCACGACCTCCGAGAGGCTTGGAAGAGACCTCGTCTGAAAGGTGGATTCACAAAGATCGAGTGTGTCGAACGTCAGCCCACTAACTCAAATTTAAGGGTTCAAAAGTTCTGCCGAAATTACATAGGTTGTCATGTTACAATTTAGTCAATAAAGGCCTACTACTGGAGCCAAACGGAATGCTTTGACGCTAGCCTTTTGGCCGCACGACCTCCGAGATGCTTGGAAGAGACCTCATCTGAAAGTTGGATTCACAACGATCGAGTGTGTCGAATGTCAGCCCACTCGCTCAAACTTAAGGGTTCAAAAGTTATGCCGAAATCACAAAGGTCGTAATGTTACAATTTAGTCAATAAAGGCCTACTACTGGAGCGTAACGGAATGCTTTGACGGTCGCCGCTCGGCCCCACAACCGTCCAGAGACTTGGGGGAGACCTCCCCTTAAAGGTGGATTCACATCGATCGAGTATGTCGAACGTCAGCCCACTCGCTCAAACTTAAGGGTTCAAAAGTTCTGCCGAAATCACATAGGTCGTCATGTTACAATTTAGTCAATAAAGGCCTACTACTGGAGCGTAACGGAATGCTTTGACGGTCGCCGCTCGGCCCCACAACCGTCCAGAGACTTGGGGGAGACCTCCCCTTAAAGGTGGATTCACATCGATCGAGTGTGTCGAACGTCAGCCGACTCGCTCAAACTTAAGGGTTCAAAAGTTCTGCCGAAATCACATAGGTCGTCATGTTACAATTTAGTCAATAAAGGCCTACTACTGGAGCGAAAAGGAATGCTTTGACGCAAGCCTTTCGGCCACACGACCTCCGAGAGGCTTGTAAAAGACCTCGTCTGAAAAGTGGATTCACAAAGATTGAGTGAGTCGAACGTCAGCCCACTAGCTCAAACTTAAGCTTTCAAAAGTTATGCCGAAATCACATAGGTCGTCATGTTACAATTTAGTCAATAAAGGCCGACTACTGGAGCGAAACTGAATGCTTTGACGGTCGCCGCTCGGCCCCACAACTGTCCAGAGACTTGGGGGAGACCTCCCCTGAAAGGTGGATTCACAAAGATCGAGTGTGTCGAACGTCAGCCCACTAGCTCAAACTTAAGGGTTCGAAAGTTCTGCTGAAATCACATAGGTCGTCATGTTACAATTTAGTCAATAAAGGCCTACTACTGGAGCGAAACGGAATGCTTTGACGCTAGCCTTTTGGCCGCACGACCTCCGAGAGGCTTGGAAGAGACCTCATCTGAAAGGTGGATTCACAACGATCGAGTGTGAAGAACGTCACCCCACGAGCTCAAACTTAAGGGTTCAAAAGTTCTGCCGAAATCACATAGGTCGTCATGTTACAATTTAGTCAAAATAGGCCTACTACTGGAGCGAAAAGGAATGCTTTGACCGTCGCCGCTCGGCCCCACAACCGTCCAGACACTTGGGGGAGACCTCCCCTGAAAGGTGGATTCACAAAGATCGAGTGTGTCGAACGTCAGCCCACTCGCTCAAACTTAAGGGTTCAAAAGTTCTGCCGAAATCACATAGGTTGTCATGTTACAATTTAGTCAATAAAGGCCTACTACTGGAGCCAAACAGAATGCTTTGACGCAAGCCTTTTGGCCCCACAACCGTCCAGAGACTTGGGGGAGACCTCTCCTTAAAGGTGGATTCACATCGATCGAGTATGTCGAACGTCAGCCCACTCGCTCAAACTTAAGGGTTCAAAAGTTCTGCCGAAATCACATAGGTCGTCATGTTACAATTTAGTCAATAAAGGCCTACTACTGGAGCGAAACGGAATGCTTTGACGCTAGCCTTTCGGCCGCACGACCTCCGATAGGCTTGTTAGAGACCTCGTCTGAAAGGTGGATTCACAAAGATCGAGTGTGTCGAACGTCAGCCCACTAACTCAAACTTAAGGGTTCAAAAGTTATGCCGAAATCACTTAGGTCGTCATGTTACAATTTAGTCAATAAAGGCCTACTACTGGAGAGTAACTGAATGCTTTGACGGTCGCCGCTCGGCCCCACAACCGTCCAGAGACTTGGGGGGGAGCCTCCCCTTAAAGGTGGATTCACACCGATCGAGTATGTCGAACGTCAGCCCACTCGCTCAAACTTAAGGGTTCAAAAGTTCTGCCGAAATTACATAGGTCGTCATGTTACAATTTAGTCAATAAAGGCCTACTACTGGAGCGTAACTGAATGCTTTGACGGTCGCCGCTCGGCCCCACAACCGTCCAGAGACTTGGGGGAGACCTCCCCTGAAAGGTGGATTCACAATGATCGAGTGTGGCGAACGTCAACCCATTAGTTCAAACTTAAGGGTTCAAAGGTTCTGCCGAAATTACATAGGTTGTCATGTTACAATTTAGTCAATAAAGGCCTACTACTGGAGCCAAACGGAATGCTTTGACGCTAGCCTTTTGGCCGCACGACCTCCCAGAGGGTTGGAAGAGACCTCATCTGAAAGTTGGATTCACAACGACCGAGTGTGTCGAATGTCAGCCCACTCGCTCAAACTTAAGGGTTCAAAAGTTATGCCGAAATCACATAGTTCGTAATGTTACAATTTAGTCAATAAAGGCCTACTACTGGAGCGTAACTGAATGCTTTGACGGTCGCCGCTCGGCCCCACAACCGTCCAGAGACTTGGGGGAGACCTCCCCTGAAAGGTGGATTCACAAAGATCGAGTGTGTCGAACGTCAGCCCACTCGCTCAAACTTAAGGGTTCAAAAGTTCTGCCGAAATCACATAGGTTGTCATGTTACAATTTAGTCAATAAAGGCCTACTACTGGAGCGAAACCGAATGCTTTGACAGTCGCCGCTCGGCTGCACAACCGTCCAGAGACTTGGGGGAGACCTCCCCTGAAAGGTAGATTCACAAAGATCGAGTGTGTCAAACGTCAGCCCACTAGCTCAAACTTAAGGGTTCAAAAGTTCTGCCGAAATCACATAGGTCGTCATGTTACAATTTAGTCAATAAAGGCCTACTACTGGAGCGTAACTGAATGCTTTGACAGTCGCCGCTCGGCCCCACAACCGTCCAGAGACTTGGGGGAGACCTCCCCTTAAAGGTGGATTCACATCGAAGGAGTGTGTCGAACGTCAGCCCACTCGCTCAAACTTAAGGGTTCCAAAGTTCTGCCGAAATCACATAGGTCGTCATGTTACAATTTAGTCAATAAAGGCCTACTACTGGAGCGAAAAGGAATACTTTGACGCAAGCCTTTCGGCCGCACGACCTCCGAGAGGCTTGGAAGAGACCTCGTCTGAAAGGTGGATTCACAAAGATCGAGTGTGTCGAACGTCAGCCCACTAACTCAAACTTAAGGGTTCAAAAGTTATGCCGAAATCACATAGGTCGTCATCTTACAATTTAGTCAATAAAGGCGTACTACTGGAGCGAAACTGAATGCTTTGACGGTCGCCGCTCGGCCCCACAACCGTCCAGAGACTTGGGGGAGACCTCCCCTGAAAGGTGGATTCACAAAGATCGAGTGTGTCGAACGTCAGCCCACTAGCTCAAACTTAAGGGTTCAAAAGTTCTGCCGAAATCACATAGGTTGTCATGTTACAATTTAGTCAATAAAGGCCTACTACTGGAGCCAAACAGAATGCTTTGACGCTAGCCTTTTGGCCGCACGACCTCCGAGAGGGTTGGAAGAGACCTCATCTGAAAGGTGGATTCACAACGACCGAGTGTGTCGAATGTCAGCCCACTCGCTCAAACTTAAGGGTTCAAAAGTTATGCCGAAATCACATAGGTCGTAATGTTACAATTTAGTCAATAAAGGCCTACTACTGGAGCGTAACGGAATGCTTTGACGGTCGCCGCTCGGCCCCACAACCGTCCAGAGACTTGGGGGAGACCTCCCCTTAAAGGTGGATTCACATCGATCGAGTATGTCGAACGTCAGCCCACTCGCTCAAACTTAAGGGTTCAAAAGTTCTGCCGAAATCACATAGGTCGTCATGTTACAATTTAGTCAATAAAGGCCTACTACTAGAGCGTAACGGAATGCTTTGACGGTCGCCGCTCGGCCCCACAACCGTCCAGAGACTTGGGGGAGACCTCCCCTTAAAGGTGGATTCACATCGATCGAGTGTGTCGAACGTCAGCCGACTCGCTCAAACTTAAGGGTTCAAAAGTTCTGCCGAAATCACATAGGTCGTCATGTTACAATTTAGTCAATAAAGGCCTACTACTGGAGCGAAAAGGAATGCTTTGACGCAAGCCTTTCGGCCACACGACCTCCGAGAGGCTTGTAAAAGACCTCGTCTGAAAAGTGGATTCACAAAGATTGAGTGAGTCGAACGTCAGCCCACTAGCTCAAACTTAAGCGTTCAAAAGTTATACCGAAATCACATAGGTCGTCATGTTACAATTTAGTCAATAAAGGCCGACTACTGGAGCGAAACTGAATGCTTTGACGGTCGCCGCTCGGCCCCACAACTGTCCAGGGACTTGGGGGAGACCTCCCCTGAAAGGTGGATTCACAAAGATCGAGTGTGTCGAACGTCAGCCCACTAGCTCAAACTTAAGGGTTCGAAAGTTCTGCTGAAATCACATAGGTCGTCATGTTACAATTTAGTCAATAAAGGCCTACTACTGGAGCGAAACGGAATGCTTTGACGCTAGCCTTTTGGCCGCACGACCTCCGAGAGGCTTGGAAGAGACCTCATCTGAAAGGTGGATTCACAACGATCGAGTGTGTCGAATGTCAACCCACTCGCTCAAACGTAAGGGTTCAAAAGTTATGCCGAAATCACATAGGTCGTAATGTTACAATTTATTCAATAAAGGCCTACTACTGGAGCGTAACGGAATGCTTTGACGGTCGCCGCTCGGCCCCACAACCGTCCAGAGACTTGGGAGACACCTCCCCTGAAAGGTGGATTCACAAAGATCGAGTGTGTCGAACGTCAGCCCACTAGCTCAAACTTAAGGGTTCAAAAGTTCTGCCGAAATCACATAGGTTGTCATGTTACAATTTAGTTAATAAAGGCCTACTACTGGAGCCAAACAGAATGCTTTGACGCTAGCCTTTTGGCCGCACGACCTCCGAGAGGGTTGGAAAAGACCTCATCTGAAAGGTGGATTCACAACGACCGAGTGTGTCGAATGTAACTGCGTAACTGAATGCTTTGACGGTCGCCGCTCGGCCCCACAACCGTCCAGAGACTTGGGGGAGACCTCCCCTTAAAGGTGGATTCACAAAGATCGATTGTGTCGAACGTCAGCCCACTAACTCAAACTTAAGGGTTCAAAAGTTCTGCCGAAATCACATAGGTCGTCATGTTACAATTTAATCAATAAAGGCCTACTACTGGAGCGAAACGGAATGCTTTGATGGTCGCCGCTCGGCCCCACAACCGTCCAGAGACTTGGGGGAGACCTCCCCTGAAAGGTGGATTCACAAAGATCGAGTGTGTCATAAGTCAGCCCACTAGCTCAAACTTAAGGGTTCAAAGGTTCTGCCGAAATAACATAGGTTGTCATGTTACAATTTAAAGGCCTACTACTGGAGCGAAAAGGAATGCTTTGACGCAAGCCTTTCGGCCGCACGACCTCCGAGAGGCTTGTAAAAGACCTCGTCTGAAAGGTGGATTCACAACGATCGAGTGTGTCGAATGTCAGCCCACTCGCTCAAACTTAAGGTTTCAAAAGTTATGCCGAAATCACATAGGTCGTAATGTCACAATTTAGTCAATAAAGGCCTACTACTGGAGCGTAACGGAATGCTTTGACGGTCGCCGCTCGGCCCCACAACCGTCCAGAGACTTGGGGGAGACTTCCCCTTAAAGGTGGATTCACATCGATCGAGTATGTCGAACGTCAGCCCACTCGCTCAAACTTAAGGGTTCAAAAGTTCTGCCGAAATCACATAGGTCGTCATGTTACAATTTAGTCAATAAAGGCCTACTACTGGAGCGAAACGGAATGCTTTGACGCTAGCCTTTCGGCCGCACGACCTCCGAGAGTCTTGGAAGAGACCTCATCTGAAAGGTGGATTCACAAAGATCGAGTGTGTCGAATGTCAACCCACTCGCTCAAACGTAAGGGTTCAAAAGTTATGCCGAAATCACATAGGTCGTAATGTTAAAATTTATTCAATAAAGGCCTACTACTGGAGCGTAACTGAATGCTTTGACGGTCGCCGCTCGGCCCCACAACCGTCCAGAGACTTGGGGGAGACCTCCCCTGAAAGGTGGATTCACAATGATCGAGTGTGGCGAACGTCAACCCATTAGTTCAAACTTAAGGGTTCAAAGGTTCTGCCGAAATTACATAGGTTGTCATGTTACAATTTAGTCAATAAAGGCCTACTACTGGAGCCAAACGGAATGCTTTGACGCTAGCCTTTTGGCCGCACGACCTCCCAGAGGGTTGGAAGAGACCTCATCTGAAAGTTGGATTCACAACGACCGAGTGTGTCGAATGTCAGCCCACTCGCTCAAACTTAAGGGTTCAAAAGTTATGCCGAAATCACATAGTTCGTAAGTTACAATTTAGTCAATAAAGGCCTACTACTGGAGCGTAACTGAATGCTTTGACGGTCGCCGCTCGGCCCCACAACCGTCCAGAGACTTGGGGGAGACTTCCCCTTAAAGGTGGATTCACATCGATCGAGTATGTCGAACGTCAGCCCACTCGCTCAAACTTAAGGGTTCAAAAGTTCTGCCGAAATCACATAGGTCGTCATGTTACAATTTAGTCAATAAAGGCCTACTACTGGAGCGAAACGGAATGCTTTGACGCTAGCCTTTCGGCCGCACGACCTCCGAGAGTCTTGGAAGAGACCTCATCTGAAAGGTGGATTCACAAAGATCGAGTGTGTCGAATGTCAACCCACTCGCTCAAACGTAAGGGTTCAAAAGTTATGCCGAAATCACATAGGTCGTAATGTTAAAATTTATTCAATAAAGGCCTACTACTGGAGCGTAACTGAATGCTTTGACGGTCGCCGCTCGGCCCCACAACCGTCCAGAGACTTGGGGGAGACCTCCCCTGAAAGGTGGATTCACAATGATCGAGTGTGGCGAACGTCAACCCATTAGTTCAAACTTAAGGGTTCAAAGGTTCTGCCGAAATTACATAGGTTGTCATGTTACAATTTAGTCAATAAAGGCCTACTACTGGAGCCAAACGGAATGCTTTGACGCTAGCCTTTTGGCCGCACGACCTCCCAGAGGGTTGGAAGAGACCTCATCTGAAAGTTGGATTCACAACGACCGAGTGTGTCGAATGTCAGCCCACTCGCTCAAACTTAAGGGTTCAAAAGTTATGCCGAAATCACATAGTTCGTAATGTTACAATTTAGTCAATAAAGGCCTACTACTGGAGCGTAACTGAATGCTTTGACGGTCGCCGCTCGGCCCCACAACCGTCCAGAGACTTGGGGGAGACCTCCCCTTAAAGGTGGATTCACATCGATCGAGTATGTCGAATGTCAGCCCACTCGCTCAAACTTAAGGGTTCAAAAGTTCTGCCGAAATCACATAGGTCGTCATGTTACAATTTAATCAATAAAGGCCTACTACTGGAGCGAAATGGAATGCTTTGATGGTCGCCGCTCGGCCCCACAACCGTCCAGAGACTTGGGGGAGACCTCCCCTGAAAGGTGGATACACAAAGATCGAGTGTGTCATAAGTCAGCCCACTAGCTCAAATTTAAGGGTTCAAAGGTTCTGCCGAAATCACATAGGTTGTCATGTTACAATTTAAAGGCCTACTACTGGAGCGAAAAGGAATGCTTTGACGCAAGCCTTTCGGCCCCACGACCTCCGAGAGGCTTGTAAAAGACCTCGTCTGAAAGGTGGATTCACATCGATCGAGTATGTCGAACGTCAGCCCACTCGCTCAAACTTAAGGGTTCAAAAGTTCTGCCGAAATCACATAGGTCGTCATGTTACAATTTAGTCAATAAAGGCCTACTACTGGAGCGTAACTGAATGCTTTGACAGTCGCCGCTCGGCCCCACAACCGTCCAGAGACTTGGGGGAGACCTCCCCTTAAAGGTGGATTCACATCGAAGGAGTGTGTCGAACGTCAGCCCACTCGCTCAAACTTAAGGGTTCCAAAGTTCTGCCGAAATCACATAGGTCGTCATGTTACAATTTAGTCAATAAAGGCCTACTACTGGAGCGAAAAGGAATACTTTGACGCAAGCCTTTCGGCCGCACGACCTCCGAGAGGCTTGGAAGAGACCTCGTCTGAAAGGTGGATTCACAAAGATCGAGTGTGTCGAACGTCAGCCCACTAACTCAAACTTAAGGGTTCAAAAGTTATGCCGAAATCACATAGGTCGTCATCTTACAATTTAGTCAATAAAGGCGTACTACTGGAGCGAAACTGAATGCTTTGACGGTCGCCGCTCGGCCCCACAACCGTCCAGAGACTTGGGGGAGACCTCCCCTGAAAGGTGGATTCACAAAGATCGAGTGTGTCGAACGTCAGCCCACTAGCTCAAACTTAAGGGTTCAAAAGTTCTGCCGAAATCACATAGGTTGTCATGTTACAATTTAGTCAATAAAGGCCTACTACTGGAGCCAAACAGAATGCTTTGACGCTAGCCTTTTGGCCGCACGACCTCCGAGAGGGTTGGAAGAGACCTCATCTGAAAGGTGGATTCACAACGACCGAGTGTGTCGAATGTCAGCCCACTCGCTCAAACTTAAGGGTTCTAAAGTTATGCCGAAATCACATAGGTCGTCATGTTACAATTTACTCAATAAAGGCCTACTACTGGAGCGAAACTGAATGCTTTGACGGTCGCCGCTCGGCCCCACAACCGTCCAGACACTTGGGGGAGACCTCCCCTGAAAGGTGGATTCACAAAGATCGAGTGTGTCGAACGTCAGCCCACTCGCTCAAACTTAAGGGTTCAAAAGTTCTGCCGAAATCACATAGGTCGTCATGTTACAATTTAGTCAATAAAGGCCAACTACTGGAGCGAAACGGAATGCTTTGACGCGAGGCTTTTGGCCGGACGACCTCCGAGAGTCTTGGAAGAGACCTCATCTGAAAGGTGGATTCACAACGATCGAGTGTGTCGAATGGCAACCCACTCGCTCAAACGTAAGGGTTCAAAAGTTATGCCGAAATCACATAGGTCGTAATGTTACAATTTATTCAATAAAGGCCTACTACTGGAGCGTAACGGAATGCTTTGACGGTCGCCGCTCGGCCCCACAACCGTCCAGAGACGTGGGGGAGACCTCCCCTGAAAGGTGGATTCACAAAGATCGAGTGTGTCGAACGTCAGCCCACTAGCTCAAACTTAAGGGTTCAAAAGTTCTGCCGAAATCACATAGGTTGTCATGTTACAATTTAGTTAATAAAGGCCTACTACTGGAGCCAAACAGAATGCTTTGACGCTAGCCTTTTGGCCGCACGACCTCCGAGAGGGTTGGAAAAGACCTCATCTGAAAGGTGGATTCACAACGACCGAGTGTGTCGAATGTAACTGCGTAACTGAATGCTTTGACGGTCGCCGCTCGGCCCCACAACCGTCCAGAGACTTGGGGGAGACCTCCCCTGAAAGGTGGATTCACAATGATCGAGTATGTCTAACGTCAGCCAACTCGCTCAAACTTAGGGGTTCAAAAGTTCTGCCGAAATCACATAGGTCGTCATGTTACAATTTAGTCAATAAAGGCCTACTACTGGAGCGTAACTGAATGCTTTGACAGTCGCCGCTCGGCCCCACAACCGTCCAGAGACTTGGGGGAGACCTCCCCTTAAAGGTGGATTCACATCGAAGGAGTGTGTCGAACGTCAGCCCACTCGCTCAAACTTAAGGGTTCCAAAGTTCTGCCGAAATCACATAGGTCGTCTTGTTACAATTTAGTCAATAAAGGCCTACTACTGGAGCGAAAAGGAATACTTTGACGCAAGCCTTTCGGCCGCACGACCTCCGAGAGGCTTGGAAGAGACCTCGTCTGAAAGGTGGATTCACAAAGATCGAGTGTGTCGAACGTCAGCCCACTAACTCAAACTTAAGGGTTCAAAAGTTATGCCGAAATCACATAGGTCGTCATCTTTCAATTTAGTCAATAAAGGCGTACTACTGGAGCGAAACTGAATGCTTTGACGGTCGCCGCTCGGCCCCACAACCGTCCAGAGACTTGGGGGAGACCTCCCCTGAAAGGTGGATTCACAAAGATCGAGTGTGTCGAACGTCAACCCATTAGTTCAAACTTAAGGGTTCAAAAGTTCTGCCGAAATCACATAGGTTGTCATGTTACAATTTAGTCAATAAAGGCCTACTACTGGAGCCAAACAGAATGCTTTGACGCTAGCCTTTTGGCCGCACGACCTCCGAGAGGGTTGGAAGAGACCTCATCTGAAAGGTGGATTCACAACGACCGAGTGTGTCGAATGTCAGCCCACTCGCTCAAACTTAAGGGTTCAAAAGTTATGCCGAAATCACATAGGTCGTAATGTTACAATTTAGTCAATAAAGGCCTCCTACTGGAGCGTAACTGAATGCTTTGACGGTCGCCGCTCGGCCCCACAACCGTCCAGAGACTTGGGGGAGACCTCCCCTTAAAGGTGGATTCACAACGATCGAGTGTGTCGAATGTCAACCCACTCGCTCAAACGTAAGGGTTCAAAAGTTATGCCGAAATCACATAGGTCGTAATGTTACAATTTATTCAATAAAGGCCTACTACTGGAGCGTAACGGAATGCTTTGACGGTCGCCGCTCGGCCCCACAACCGTCCAGAGACTTGGGGGAGACCTCCCCTGAAAGGTGGATTCACAATGATCGAGTGTGGCGAACGTCAACCCATTAGTTCAAACTTAAGGGTTCAAAAGTTCTGCCGAAATTACATAGGTTGTCATTTTACAATTTAGTCAATAAAGGCCTACTACTGGAGCGTAACTGAATGCTTTGACGGTCGCCGCTCGGCCCCACAACCGTCCAGAGACTTGGGGGAGACCTCCCCTTAAAGGTGGATTCACATCGATCGAGTATGTCGAACGTCAGCCCACTCGCTCAAACTTAAGGGTTCAAAAGTTCTGCCGAAATCACATAGGTCGTCATGTTACAATTTAGTCAATAAAGGCCTACTACTGGAGCGAAACAGAATGCTTTGATGGTCGCCGCTCGGCCCCACAACCGTCCAGAGACTTGGGGGAGACCTCCCCTGAAAGGTGGATTCACAAAGATCAAGTGTGTCGTACGTCAGCCCACTAGCTCAAACTTAAGGGTTCAAAAGTTCTGCCGAAATCACATAGGTCGTCATGTTACAATTTAGTCAATAAAGGCCAACTACTGGAGCGTAACGGAATGCTTTGACGCTAGGCTTTTAGCCGGACGACCTCCGAGAGTCTTGGAAGAGACCTCATCTGAAAGGTGGATTCACAACGACCGAGTGTGTCGAATGTCAGCCCACTCGCTCAAACTTAAGGGTTCAAAAGTTATGCCGAAATCACATAGGTCGTAATGTTACAATTTAGTCAATAAAGGCCTACTACTGGAGCGTAACTGAATGCTTTGACGGTCGCCGCTCGGCCCCACAACCGTCCAGAGACTTGGGGGAGACCTCCCCTTAAAGGTGGATTCACATCGATCGAGTATGTCGAACGTCAGCCCACTCGCTCAAACTTAAGGGTTCAAAAGTTCTGCCGAAATCACATAGGTCGTCATGTTACAATTTAGTCAATAAAGGCCTACTACTGGAGCGAAAAGGAATGGTTTGACGCAAGCCTTTCGGCCGCACGACCTCTGAGAGGCTTGGAAGAGACCTCGTCTGAAAGGTGGATTCACAAAGATCGAGTGTGTCGAACGTCAGCCCACTAACTCAAACTTAAGGGTTCAAAAGTTCTGCCGAAATCACATAGGTCGTCATGTTACAATTTAATCAATAAAGGCCTACTACTGGAGCGAAACGGAATGCTTTGATGGTCTTGGGGGAGACCTCCCCTGAAAGGTGGATACACAAAGATCGAGTGTGTCATAAGTCAGCCCACTAGCTCAAATTTAAGGGTTCAAAGGTTCTGCCGAAATCACATAGGTTGTCATGTTACAATTTAAAGGCCTACTACTGGAGCGAAAAGGAATGCTTTGACGCAAGCCTTTCGGCCCCACGACCTCCGAGAGGCTTGTAAAAGACCTCGTCTGAAAGGTGGATTCACATCGATCGAGTATGTCGAACGTCAGCCCACTCGCTCAAACTTAAGGGTTCAAAAGTTCTGCCGAAATCACATAGGTCGTCATGTTACAATTTAGTCAATAAAGGCCTACTACTGGAGCGTAACTGAATGCTTTGACAGTCGCCGCTCGGCCCCACAACCGTCCAGAGACTTGGGGGAGACCTCCCCTTAAAGGTGGATTCACATCGAAGGAGTGTGTCGAACGTCAGCCCACTCGCTCAAACTTAAGGGTTCCAAAGTTCTGCCGAAATCACATAGGTCGTCATGTTACAATTTAGTCAATAAAGGCCTACTACTGGAGCGAAAAGGAATACTTTGACGCAAGCCTTTCGGCCGCACGACCTCCGAGAGGCTTGGAAGAGACCTCGTCTGAAAGGTGGAGTCAGAAAGATCGAGTGTGTCGAACGTCAGCCCACTAACTCAAACTTAAGGGTTCAAAAGTTATGCCGAAATCACAAAGGTCGTCATCTTACAATTTAGTCAATAAAGGCGTACTACTGGAGCGAAACTGAATGCTTTGACGGTCGCCGCTCGGCCCCACAACCGTCCAGAGACTTGGGGGAGACCTCCCCTGAAAGGTGGATTCACAAAGATCGAGTGTGTCGAACGTCAGCCCACTAGCTCAAACTTAAGGGTTCAAAAGTTCTGCCGAAATCACATAGGTTGTCATGTTACAATTTAGTCAATAAAGGCCTACTACTGGAGCCAAACAGAATGCTTTGACGCTAGCCTTTTGGTCGCACGACCTCCGAGAGGGTTGGAAGAGACCTCATCTGAAAGGTGGATTCACAACGACCGAGTGTGTCGAATGTCAGCCCACTCGCTCAAACTTAAGGGTTCAAAAGTTATGCCGAAATCACATAGTTCGTAATGTTACAATTTAGTCAATAAAAGCCTACTACTGGAGCGTAACTGAATGCTTTGACGGTCGCCGCTCGGCCCCACAACCGTCCAGAGACTTGGGGGAGACCTCCCCTTAAAGGTGGATTCACAAAGATCGAGTGTGTCGAACGTCAGCCCACTAGCTCAAACTTAAGGGTTCAAAAGTTCTGCCGAAATCACATAGGTCGTCATGTTACAATTTAGTCAATAAAGGCCTACTACTGGAGCGAAACTGAATGCTTTGACGGTCGCCGCTCGGCTGCACAACCGTCCAGAGACTTGGGGGAGACCTCCCCTGAAAGGTAGATTCACAAAGATCGAGTGTGTCGAACGTCAGCCCACTAGCTCAAACTTAAGGGTTCAAAAGTTCTGCCGAAATCACATAGGTCGTCATGTTACAATTTAGTCAATAAACGCCTACTACTGGAGCGTAACTGAATGCTTTGACGGTCGCCGCTCGGCCCCACAACCGTCCAGAGACTTGGGGGAGACCTCCCCTTAAAGGTGGATTCACATCGATCGAGTATGTCGAACGTCAGCCCACTCGCTCAAACTTAAGGGTTCAAAAGTTCTGCCGAAATCACATAGGTCGTCATGTTACAATTTAGTCAATAAAGGCCTACTACTGGAGCGAAACGGAATGCTTTGATGGTCGCCGCTCGGCCCCACAACCGTCCAGAGACTTGGGGGAGACCTCCCCTGAAAGGTGGATTCACAAAGATCAAGTGTGTCGTACGTCAGCCCACTAGCTCAAACTTAAGGGTTCAAAAGTTCTGCCGAAATCACATAGGTCGTCATGTTACAATTTAGTCAATAAAGGCCAACTACTGGAGCGTAACGGAATGCTTTGACGCTAGGCTTTTGGCCGGACGACCTCCGAGAGTCTTGGAAGAGACCTCATCTGAAAGGTGGATTCACAACGACCGAGTGTGTCGAATGTCAGCCCACTCGCTCAAACTTAAGGGTTCAAAAGTTATGCCGAAATCACATAGTTCGTAATGTTACAATTTAGTCAATAAAGGCCTACTACTGGAGCGTAACTGAATGCTTTGACGGTCGCCGCTCGGCCCCACAACCGTCCAGAGACTTGGGGGAGACCTCCCCTTAAAGGTGGATTCACATCGATCGAGTATGTCGAACGTCAGCCCACTCGCTCAAACTTAAGGGTTCAAAAGTTCTGCCGAAATCACATAGGTCGTCATGTTACAATTTAGTCAATAAAGGCCTACTACTGGAGCGAAAAGGAATGCTTTGACGCAAGCCTTTCGGCCGCACGACCTCCGAGAGGCTTGGAAGAGACCTCGTCTGAAAGGTGGATTCACAAAGATCGAGTGTGTCGAACGTCAGCCCACTAGCTCAAACTTAAGGGTTCAAAAGTTCTGCCGAAATCACATAGGTCGTCATGTTACAATTTAGTCAATAAAGGCCAACTACTGGAGCGAAACGGAATGCTTTGAAGCGAGGCTTTTGGCCGGACGACCTCCGAGAGTCTTGGAAGAGACCTCATCTGAAAGGTGGATTCACAACGATCGAGTGTGTCGAATGTCAACCCACTCGCTCAAACGTAAGGGTTCAAAAGTTATGCCGAAATCACATAGGTCGTAATGTTACAATTTAGTTAATAAAGGCCTACTACTGGAGCCAAACAGAATGCTTTGACGCTAGCCTTTTGGCCGCACGACCTCCGAGAGGGTTGGAAAAGACCTCATCTGAAAGGTGGATTCACAACGACCGAGTGTGTCGAATGTAACTGCGTAACTGAATGCTTTGACGGTCGCCGCTCAGCCCCACAACCGTCCAGAGACTTGGGGGAGACCTCCCCTGAAAGGTGGATTCACAAAGATCGAGTGTGTCGAACGTCAGCCCACTAGCTCAAACTTAAGGGTTCAAAAGTTCTGCCGAAATCACATAGGTTGTCATGTTACAATTTAGTTAATAAAGGCCTACTACTGGACCCAAACAGAATGCTTTGACGCTAGCCTTTTGGCCGCACGACCTCCGAGAGGGTTGGAAGAGACCTCATCTGAAAGGTGGATTCACAACGACCGAGTGTGTCGAATGTCAGCCCACTCGCTCAAACTTAAGGGTTCAAAAGTTATGCCGAAATCACATAGGTCGTAATGTTACAATTTAGTCAATAAAGGCCTACTACTGGAGCGTAACTGAATGCTTTGACGGTCGCCGCTCGGCCCCACAACCGTCCAGAGACTTGGGGGAGACCTCCCCTTAAAGGTGGATTCACAATGATCGAGTGTGGCGAACGTCAACCCATTAATTCAAATTTAAGGGTTCAAAAGTTCTGCCGAAATTACATAGGTTGTCATGTTACAATTTAGTCAATAAAGGCCTACTACTGGAGCCAAACGGAATGCTTTGACGCTAGCCTTTTGGCCGCACGACCTCCGAGATGCTTGGAAGAGACCTCATCTGAAAGTTGGATTCACAACGATCGAGTGTGTCGAATGTCAGCCCACTCGCTCAAACTTAAGGGTTCAAAAGTTATGCCGAAATCACAAAGGTCGTAATGTTACAATTTAGTCAATAAAGGCCTACTACTGGAGCGTAACGGAATGCTTTGACGGTCGCCGCTCGGCCCCACAACCGTCCAGAGACTTGGGGGAGACCTCCCCTTAAAGGTGGATTCACATCGATCGAGTATGTCGAACGTCAGCCCACTCGCTCAAACTTAAGGGTTCAAAAGTTCTGCCGAAATCACATAGGTCGTCATGTTACAATTTAGTCAATAAAGGCCTACTACTAGAGCGTAACGGAATGCTTTGACGGTCGCCGCTCGGCCCCACAACCGTCCAGAGACTTGGGGGAGACCTCCCCTTAAAGGTGGATTCACATCGATCGAGTGTGTCGAACGTCAGCCGACTCGCTCAAACTTAAGGGTTCAAAAGTTCTGCCGAAATCACATAGGTCGTCATGTTACAATTTAGTCAATAAAGGCCTACTACTGGAGCGAAAAGGAATGCTTTGACGCAAGCCTTTCGGCCACACGACCTCCGAGAGGCTTGTAAAAGACCTCGTCTGAAAAGTGGATTCACAAAGATTGAGTGAGTCGAACGTCAGCCCACTAGCTAAAACTTAAGCGTTCAAAAGTTATGCCGAAATCACATAGGTCGTCATGTTACAATTTAGTCAATAAAGGCCGACTACTGGAGCGAAACTGAATGCTTTGACGGTCGCCGCTCGGCCCCACAACTGTCCAGGGACTTGGGGGAGACCTCCCCTGAAAGGTGGATTCACAAAGATCGAGTGTGTCGAACGTCAGCCCACTAGCTCAAACTTAAGGGTTCGAAAGTTCTGCTGAAATCACATAGGTCGTCATGTTACAATTTAGTCAATAAAGGCCTACTACTGGAGCGAAACGGAATGCTTTGACGCTAGCCTTTTGGCCGCACGACCTCCGAGAGGCTTGGAAGAGACCTCATCTGAAAGGTGGATTCACAACGATCGAGTGTGAAGAACGTCACCCCACGAGCTCAAACTTAAGGGTTCAAAAGTTCTGCCGAAATCACATAGGTCGTCATGTTACAATTTAGTCAAAATAGGCCTACTACTGGAGCGAAACGGAATGCTTTGACGCGAGGCTTTTGGACGGACGACCTCCGAGAGTCTTGGAAGAGACCTCATCTGAAAGGTGGATTCACAACGATCGAGTGTGTCGAATGTCAACCCACTCGCTCAAACGTAAGGGTTCAAAAGTTATGCCGAAATCACATAGGTCGTAATGTTACAATTTATTCAATAAAGGCCTACTACTGGAGCGTAACGGAATGCTTTGACGGTCGCCGCTCGGCCCCACAACCGTCCAGAGACTTGGGAGACACCTCCCCTGAATGGTGGATTCACAAAGATCGAGTGTGTCGAACGTCAGCCCACTAGCTCAAACTTAAGGGTTCAAAAGTTCTGCCGAAATCACATAGGTTGTCATGTTACAATTTAGTTAATAAAGGCCTACTACTGGAGCCAAACAGAATGCTTTGACGCTAGCCTTTTGGCCGCACGACCTCCGAGAGGGTTGGAAAAGACCTCATCTGAAAGGTGGATTCACAACGACCGAGTGTGTCGAATGTAACTGCGTAACTGAATGCTTTGACGGTCGCCGCTCGGCCCCACAACCGTCCAGAGACTTGGGGGAGACCTCCCCTTAAAGGTGGATTCACAAAGATCGATTGTGTCGAACGTCAGCCCACTAACTCAAACTTAAGGGTTCAAAAGTTCTGCCGAAATCACATAGGTCGTCATGTTACAATTTAATCAATAAAGGCCTACTACTGGAGCGAAACGGAATGCTTTGATGGTCGCCGCTCGGCCCCACAACCGTCCAGAGACTTGGGGGAGACCTCCCCTGAAAGGTGGATTCACAAAGATCGAGTGTGTCATAAGTCAGCCCACTAGCTCAAACTTAAGGGTTCAAAGGTTCTGCCGAAATAACATAGGTTGTCATGTTACAATTTAAAGGCCTACTACTGGAGCGAAAAGGAATGCTTTGACGCAAGCCTTTCGGCCGCACGACCTCCGAGAGGCTTGTAAAAGACCTCGTCTGAAAGGTGGATTCACAACGATCGAGTGTGTCGAATGTCAGCCCACTCGCTCAAACTTAAGGTTTCAAAAGTTATGCCGAAATCACATAGGTCGTAATGTCACAATTTAGTCAATAAAGGCCTACTACTGGAGCGTAACGGAATGCTTTGACGGTCGCCGCTCGGCCCCACAACCGTCCAGAGACTTGGGGGAGACTTCCCCTTAAAGGTGGATTCACATCGATCGAGTATGTCGAACGTCAGCCCACTCGCTCAAACTTAAGGGTTCAAAAGTTCTGCCGAAATCACATAGGTCGTCATGTTACAATTTAGTCAATAAAGGCCTACTACTGGAGCGAAACGGAATGCTTTGACGCTAGCCTTTCGGCCGCACGACCTCCGAGAGTCTTGGAAGAGACCTCATCTGAAAGGTGGATTCACAAAGATCGAGTGTGTCGAATGTCAACCCACTCGCTCAAACGTAAGGGTTCAAAAGTTATGCCGAAATCACATAGGTCGTAATGTTAAAATTTATTCAATAAAGGCCTACTACTGGAGCGTAACTGAATGCTTTGACGGTCGCCGCTCGGCCCCACAACCGTCCAGAGACTTGGGGGAGACCTCCCCTGAAAGGTGGATTCACAATGATCGAGTGTGGCGAACGTCAACCCATTAGTTCAAACTTAAGGGTTCAAAGGTTCTGCCGAAATTACATAGGTTGTCATGTTACAATTTAGTCAATAAAGGCCTACTACTGGAGCCAAACGGAATGCTTTGACGCTAGCCTTTTGGCCGCACGACCTCCCAGAGGGTTGGAAGAGACCTCATCTGAAAGTTGGATTCACAACGACCGAGTGTGTCGAATGTCAGCCCACTCGCTCAAACTTAAGGGTTCAAAAGTTATGCCGAAATCACATAGTTCGTAAGTTACAATTTAGTCAATAAAGGCCTACTACTGGAGCATAACTGAATGCTTTGACGGTCGCCGCTCGGCCCCACAACCGTCCAGAGACTTGGGGGAGACTTCCCCTTAAAGGTGGATTCACATCGATCGAGTATGTCGAACGTCAGCCCACTCGCTCAAACTTAAGGGTTCAAAAGTTCTGCCGAAATCACATAGGTCGTCATGTTACAATTTAGTCAATAAAGGCCTACTACTGGAGCGAAACGGAATGCTTTGACGCTAGCCTTTCGGCCGCACGACCTCCGAGAGTCTTGGAAGAGACCTCATCTGAAAGGTGGATTCACAAAGATCGAGTGTGTCGAATGTCAACCCACTCGCTCAAACGTAAGGGTTCAAAAGTTATGCCGAAATCACATAGGTCGTAATGTTAAAATTTATTCAATAAAGGCCTACTACTGGAGCGTAACTGAATGCTTTGACGGTCGCCGCTCGGCCCCACAACCGTCCAGAGACTTGGGGGAGACCTCCCCTGAAAGGTGGATTCACAATGATCGAGTGTGGCGAACGTCAACCCATTAGTTCAAACTTAAGGGTTCAAAGGTTCTGCCGAAATTACATAGGTTGTCATGTTACAATTTAGTCAATAAAGGCCTACAACTGGAGCCAAACGGAATGCTTTGACGCTAGCCTTTTGGCCGCACGACCTCCCAGAGGGTTGGAAGAGACCTCATCTGAAAGTTGGATTCACAACGACCGAGTGTGTCGAATGTCAGCCCACTCGCTCAAACTTAAGGGTTCAAAAGTTATGCCGAAATCACATAGTTCGTAAGTTACAATTTAGTCAATAAAGGCCTACTACTGGAGCGTAACTGAATGCTTTGACGGTCGCCGCTCGGCCCCACAACCGTCCAGAGACTTGGGGGAGACTTCCCCTTAAAGGTGGATTCACATCGATCGAGTATGTCGAACGTCAGCCCACTCGCTCAAACTTAAGGGTTCAAAAGTTCTGCCGAAATCACATAGGTCGTCATGTTACAATTTAGTCAATAAAGGCCTACTACTGGAGCGAAACGGAATGCTTTGACGCTAGCCTTTCGGCCGCACGACCTCCGAGAGTCTTGGAAGAGACCTCATCTGAAAGGTGGATTCACAAAGATCGAGTGTGTCGAATGTCAACCCACTCGCTCAAACGTAAGGGTTCAAAAGTTATGCCGAAATCACATAGGTCGTAATGTTAAAATTTATTCAATAAAGGCCTACTACTGGAGCGTAACTGAATGCTTTGACGGTCGCCGCTCGGCCCCACAACCGTCCAGAGACTTGGGGGAGACCTCCCCTGAAAGGTGGATTCACAATGATCGAGTGTGGCGAACGTCAACCCATTAGTTCAAACTTAAGGGTTCAAAGGTTCTGCCGAAATTACATAGGTTGTCATGTTACAATTTAGTCAATAAAGGCCTACTACTGGAGCCAAACGGAATGCTTTGACGCTAGCCTTTTGGCCGCACGACCTCCCAGAGGGTTGGAAGAGACCTCATCTGAAAGTTGGATTCACAACGACCGAGTGTGTCGAATGTCAGCCCACTCGCTCAAACTTAAGGGTTCAAAAGTTATGCCGAAATCACATAGTTCGTAATGTTACAATTTAGTCAATAAAGGCCTACTACTGGAGCGTAACTGAATGCTTTGACGGTCGCCGCTCGGCCCCACAACCGTCCAGAGACTTGGGGGAGATCTCCCCTTAAAGGTGGATTCACATCGATCGAGTATGTCGAACGTCAGCCCACTCGCTCAAACTTAAGGGTTCAAAAGTTCTGCCGAAATCACATAGGTCGTCATGTTACAATTTAGTCAATAAAGGCCTACTACTGGAGCGAAAAGGAATGCTTTGACGCAAGCCTTTCGGCCGCACGACCTCCGAGAGGCTTGGAAGAGACCTCGTCTGAAAGGTGGATTCACAAAGATCGAGTGTGTCGAACGTCAGCCCACTCGCTCAAACTTAAGGGTTCAAAAGTTCTGCCGAAATCACATAGGTCGTCATGTTACAATTTAGTCAATAAAGGCCAACTACTGGAGCGAAACGGAATGCTTTGACGCGAGGCTTTTGGACGGACGACCTCCGAGAGTCTTGGAAGAGACCTCATCTGAAAGGTGGATTCACAACGATCGAGTGTGTCGAATGTCAACCCACTCGCTCAAACGTAAGGGTTCAAAAGTTATGCCGAAATCACATAGGTCGTAATGTTACAATTTATTCAATAAAGGCCTACTACTGGAGCGTAACGGAATGCTTTGACGGTCGCCGCTCGGCCCCACAACCGTCCAGAGACTTGGGAGACACCTCCCCTGAAAGGTGGATTCACAAAGATCGAGTGTGTCGAACGTCAGACCACTAGCTCAAACTTAAGGGTTCAAAAGTTCTGCCGAAATCACATAGGTTGTCATGTTACAATTTAGTTAATAAAGGCCTTCTACTGGAGCCAAACAGAATGCTTTGACGCTAGCCTTTTGGCCGCACGACCTCCGAGAGGGTTGGAAAAGACCTCATCTGAAAGGTGGATTCACAACGACCGAGTGTGTCGAATGTAACTGCGTAACTGAATGCTTTGACGGTCGCCGCTCGGCCCCACAACCGTCCAGAGACTTGGGGGAGACCTCCCCTTAAAGGTGGATTCACAAAGATCGATTGTGTCGAACGTCAGCCCACTAACTCAAACTTAAGGGTTCAAAAGTTCTGCCGAAATCACATAGGTCGTCATGTTACAATTTAATCAATAAAGGCCTACTACTGGAGCGAAACGGAATGCTTTGATGGTCGCCGCTCGGCCCCACAACCGTCCAGAGACTTGGGGGAGACCTCCCCTGAAAGGTGGATTCACAAAGATCGAGTGTGTCATAAGTCAGCCCACTAGCTCAAACTTAAGGGTTCAAAGGTTCTGCCGAAATAACATAGGTTGTCATGTTACAATTTAAAGGCCTACTACTGGAGCGAAAAGGAATGCTTTGACGCAAGCCTTTCGGCCGCACGACCTCCGAGAGGCTTGTAAAAGACCTCGTCTGAAAGGTGGATTCACAACGATCGAGTGTGTCGAATGTCAGCCCACTCGCTCAAACTTAAGGTTTCAAAAGTTATGCCGAAATCACATAGGTCGTAATGTCACAATTTAGTCAATAAAGGCCTACTACTGGAGCGTAACGGAATGCTTTGACGGTCGCCGCTCGGCCCCACAACCGTCCAGAGACTTGGGGGAGACTTCCCCTTAAAGGTGGATTCACATCGATCGAGTATGTCGAACGTCAGCCCACTCGCTCAAACTTAAGGGTTCAAAAGTTCTGCCGAAATCACATAGGTCGTCATGTTACAATTTAGTCAATAAAGGCCTACTACTGGAGCGAAACGGAATGCTTTGACGCTAGCCTTTCGGCCGCACGACCTCCGAGAGTCTTGGAAGAGACCTCATCTGAAAGGTGGATTCACAAAGATCGAGTGTGTCGAATGTCAACCCACTCGCTCAAACGTAAGGGTTCAAAAGTTATGCCGAAATCACATAGGTCGTAATGTTAAAATTTATTCAATAAAGGCCTACTACTGGAGCGTAACTGAATGCTTTGACGGTCGCCGCTCGGCCCCACAACCGTCCAGAGACTTGGGGGAGACCTCCCCTGAAAGGTGGATTCACAATGATCGAGTGTGGCGAACGTCAACCCATTAGTTCAAACTTAAGGGTTCAAAGGTTCTGCCGAAATTACATAGGTTGTCATGTTACAATTTAGTCAATAAAGGCCTACTACTGGAGCCAAACGGAATGCTTTGACGCTAGCCTTTTGGCCGCACGACCTCCCAGAGGGTTGGAAGAGACCTCATCTGAAAGTTGGATTCACAACGACCGAGTGTGTCGAATGTCAGCCCACTCGCTCAAACTTAAGGGTTCAAAAGTTCTGCCGAAATCACATAGTTCGTAATGTTACAATTTAGTCAATAAAGGCCTACTACTGGAGCGAAACCGAATGCTTTGACAGTCGCCGCTCGGCTGCACAACCGTCCAGAGACTTGGGGGAGACCTCCCCTGAAAGGTAGATTCACAAAGATCGAGTGTGTCGAACGTCAGCCCACTAGCTCAAACTTAAGGGTTCAAAAGTTCTGCCGAAATCACATAGGTCGTCATGTTACAATTTAGTCAATAAAGGCCTACTACTGGAGCGTAACTGAATGCTTTGACAGTCGCCGCTCGGCCCCACAACCGTCCAGAGACTTGGGGGAGACCTCCCCTTAAAGGTGGATTCACATCGAAGGAGTGTGTCGAACGTCAGCCCACTCGCTCAAACTTAAGGGTTCCAAAGTTCTGCCGAAATCACATAGGTCGTCATGTTACAATTTAGTCAATAAAGGCCTACTACTGGAGCGAAAAGGAATACTTTGACGCAAGCCTTTCGGCCGCACGACCTCCGAGAGGCTTGGAAGAGACCTCGTCTGAAAGGTGGATTCACAAAGATCGAGTGTGTCGAACGTCAGCCCACTAACTCAAACTTAAGGGTTCAAAAGTTATGCCGAAATCACATAGGTCGTCATCTTACAATTTAGTCAATAAAGGCGTACTACTGGAGCGAAACTGAATGCTTTGACGGTCGCCGCTCGGCCCCACAACCGTCCAGAGACTTGGGGGAGACCTCCCCTGAAAGGTGGATTCACAAAGATCGAGTGTGTCGAACGTCAGCCCACTAGCTCAAACTTAAGGGTTCAAAAGTTCTGCCGAAATCACATAGGTTGTCATGTTACAATTTAGTCAATAAAGGCCTACTACTGGAGCCAAACAGAATGCTTTGACGCTAGCCTTTTGGCCGCACGACCTCCGAGAGGGTTGGAAGAGACCTCATCTGAAAGGTGGATTCACAACGACCGAGTGTGTCGAATGTCAGCCCACTCGCTCAAACTTAAGGGTTCAAAAGTTATGCCGAAATCACATAGGTCGTCATGTTACAATTTAGTCAATAAAGGCCTACTACTGGAGCGAAACGGAATGCTTTGACGCAAGCCTTTCGGCCGCACGACCTCCGAGAGGCTTGTAAAAGACCTCGTCTGAAAGGTGGATTCACAACGATCGAGTGTGTCGAATGTCAGCCCACTCGCTCAAACTTAAGGTTTCAAAAGTTATGCCGAAATCACATAGGTCGTAATGTCACAATTTAGTCAATAAAGGCCTACTACTGGAGCGTAACGGAATGCTTTGACGGTCGCCGCTCGGCCCCACAACCGTCCAGAGACTTGGGGGAGACTTCCCCTTAAAGGTGGATTCACATCGATCGAGTATGTCGAACGTCAGCCCACTCGCTCAAACTTAAGGGTTCAAAAGTTCTGCCGAAATCACATAGGTCGTCATGTTACAATTTAGTCAATAAAGGCCTACTACTGGAGCGAAACGGAATGCTTTGACGCTAGCCTTTCGGCCGCACGACCTCCGAGAGTCTTGGAAGAGACCTCATCTGAAAGGTGGATTCACAAAGATCGAGTGTGTCGAATGTCAACCCACTCGCTCAAACGTAAGGGTTCAAAAGTTATGCCGAAATCACATAGGTCGTAATGTTAAAATTTATTCAATAAAGGCCTACTACTGGAGCGTAACTGAATGCTTTGACGGTCGCCGCTCGGCCCCACAACCGTCCAGAGACTTGGGGGAGACCTCCCCTGAAAGGTGGATTCACAATGATCGAGTGTGGCGAACGTCAACCCATTAGTTCAAACTTAAGGGTTCAAAGGTTCTGCCGAAATTACATAGGTTGTCATGTTACAATTTAGTCAATAAAGGCCTACTACTGGAGCCAAACGGAATGCTTTGACGCTAGCCTTTTGGCCGCACGACCTCCCAGAGGGTTGGAAGAGACCTCATCTGAAAGTTGGATTCACAACGACCGAGTGTGTCGAATGTCAGCCCACTCGCTCAAACTTAAGGGTTCAAAAGTTCTGCCGAAATCACATAGTTCGTAATGTTACAATTTAGTCAATAAAGGCCTACTACTGGAGCGAAACCGAATGCTTTGACAGTCGCCGCTCGGCTGCACAACCGTCCAGAGACTTGGGGGAGACCTCCCCTGAAAGGTAGATTCACAAAGATCGAGTGTGTCGAACGTCAGCCCACTAGCTCAAACTTAAGGGTTCAAAAGTTCTGCCGAAATCACATAGGTCGTCATGTTACAATTTAGTCAATAAAGGCCTACTACTGGAGCGTAACTGAATGCTTTGACAGTCGCCGCTCGGCCCCACAACCGTCCAGAGACTTGGGGGAGACCTCCCCTTAAAGGTGGATTCACATCGAAGGAGTGTGTCGAACGTCAGCCCACTCGCTCAAACTTAAGGGTTCCAAAGTTCTGCCGAAATCACATAGGTCGTCATGTTACAATTTAGTCAATAAAGGCCTACTACTGGAGCGAAAAGGAATACTTTGACGCAAGCCTTTCGGCCGCACGACCTCCGAGAGGCTTGGAAGAGACCTCGTCTGAAAGGTGGATTCACAAAGATCGAGTGTGTCGAACGTCAGCCCACTAACTCAAATTTAAGGGTTCAAAAGTTCTGCCGAAATTACATAGGTTGTCATGTTACAATTTAGTCAATAAAGGCCTACTACTGGAGCCAAACGGAATGCTTTGACGCTAGCCTTTTGGCCGCACGACCTCCGAGATGCTTGGAAGAGACCTCATCTGAAAGTTGGATTCACAACGATCGAGTGTGTCGAATGTCAGCCCACTCGCTCAAACTTAAGGGTTCAAAAGTTATGCCGAAATCACAAAGGTCGTAATGTTACAATTTAGTCAATAAAGGCCTACTACTGGAGCGTAACGGAATGCTTTGACGGTCGCCGCTCGGCCCCACAACCGTCCAGAGACTTGGGGGAGACCTCCCCTTAAAGGTGGATTCACATCGATCGAGTATGTCGAACGTCAGCCCACTCGCTCAAACTTAAGGGTTCAAAAGTTCTGCCGAAATCACATAGGTCGTCATGTTACAATTTAGTCAATAAAGGCCTACTACTGGAGCGTAACGGAATGCTTTGACGGTCGCCGCTCGGCCCCACAACCGTCCAGAGACTTGGGGGAGACCTCCCCTTAAAGGTGGATTCACATCGATCGAGTGTGTCGAACGTCAGCCGACTCGCTCAAACTTAAGGGTTCAAAAGTTCTGCCGAAATCACATAGGTCGTCATGTTACAATTTAGTCAATAAAGGCCTACTACTGGAGCGAAAAGGAATGCTTTGACGCAAGCCTTTCGGCCACACGACCTCCGAGAGGCTTGTAAAAGACCTCGTCTGAAAAGTGGATTCACAAAGATTGAGTGAGTCGAACGTCAGCCCACTAGCTCAAACTTAAGCTTTCAAAAGTTATGCCGAAATCACATAGGTCGTCATGTTACAATTTAGTCAATAAAGGCCGACTACTGGAGCGAAACTGAATGCTTTGACGGTCGCCGCTCGGCCCCACAACTGTCCAGAGACTTGGGGGAGACCTCCCCTGAAAGGTGGATTCACAAAGATCGAGTGTGTCGAACGTCAGCCCACTAGCTCAAACTTAAGGGTTCGAAAGTTCTGCTGAAATCACATAGGTCGTCATGTTACAATTTAGTCAATAAAGGCCTACTACTGGAGCGAAACGGAATGCTTTGACGCTAGCCTTTTGGCCGCACGACCTCCGAGAGGCTTGGAAGAGACCTCATCTGAAAGGTGGATTCACAACGATCGAGTGTGAAGAACGTCACCCCACGAGCTCAAACTTAAGGGTTCAAAAGTTCTGCCGAAATCACATAGGTCGTCATGTTACAATTTAGTCAAAATAGGCCTACTACTGGAGCGAAAAGGAATGCTTTGACCGTCGCCGCTCGGCCCCACAACCGTCCAGACACTTGGGGGAGACCTCCCCTGAAAGGTGGATTCACAAAGATCGAGTGTGTCGAACGTCAGCCCACTCGCTCAAACTTAAGGGTTCAAAAGTTCTGCCGAAATCACATAGGTTGTCATGTTACAATTTAGTCAATAAAGGCCTACTACTGGAGCCAAACAGAATGCTTTGACGCAAGCCTTTTGGCCCCACAACCGTCCAGAGACTTGGGGGAGACCTCTCCTTAAAGGTGGATTCACATCGATCGAGTATGTCGAACGTCAGCCCACTCGCTCAAACTTAAGGGTTCAAAAGTTCTGCCGAAATCACATAGGTCGTCATGTTACAATTTAGTCAATAAAGGCCTACTACTGGAGCGAAACGGAATGCTTTGACGCTAGCCTTTCGGCCGCACGACCTCCGATAGGCTTGTTAGAGACCTCGTCTGAAAGGTGGATTCACAAAGATCGAGTGTGTCGAACGTCAGCCCACTAACTCAAACTTAAGGGTTCAAAAGTTATGCCGAAATCACTTAGGTCGTCATGTTACAATTTAGTCAATAAAGGCCTACTACTGGAGAGTAACTGAATGCTTTGACGGTCGCCGCTCGGCCCCACAACCGTCCAGAGACTTGGGGGGGAGCCTCCCCTTAAAGGTGGATTCACACCGATCGAGTATGTCGAACGTCAGCCCACTCGCTCAAACTTAAGGGTTCAAAAGTTCTGCCGAAATTACATAGGTCGTCATGTTACAATTTAGTCAATAAAGGCCTACTACTGGAGCGTAACTGAATGCTTTGACGGTCGCCGCTCGGCCCCACAACCGTCCAGAGACTTGGGGGAGACCTCCCCTGAAAGGTGGATTCACAATGATCGAGTGTGGCGAACGTCAACCCATTAGTTCAAACTTAAGGGTTCAAAGGTTCTGCCGAAATTACATAGGTTGTCATGTTACAATTTAGTCAATAAAGGCCTACTACTGGAGCCAAACGGAATGCTTTGACGCTAGCCTTTTGGCCGCACGACCTCCCAGAGGGTTGGAAGAGACCTCATCTGAAAGTTGGATTCACAACGACCGAGTGTGTCGAATGTCAGCCCACTCGCTCAAACTTAAGGGTTCAAAAGTTATGCCGAAATCACATAGTTCGTAATGTTACAATTTAGTCAATAAAGGCCTACTACTGGAGCGTAACTGAATGCTTTGACGGTCGCCGCTCGGCCCCACAACCGTCCAGAGACTTGGGGGAGACCTCCCCTGAAAGGTGGATTCACAAAGATCGAGTGTGTCGAACGTCAGCCCACTCGCTCAAACTTAAGGGTTCAAAAGTTCTGCCGAAATCACATAGGTTGTCATGTTACAATTTAGTCAATAAAGGCCTACTACTGGAGCGAAACCGAATGCTTTGACAGTCGCCGCTCGGCTGCACAACCGTCCAGAGACTTGGGGGAGACCTCCCCTGAAAGGTAGATTCACAAAGATCGAGTGTGTCAAACGTCAGCCCACTAGCTCAAACTTAAGGGTTCAAAAGTTCTGCCGAAATCACATAGGTCGTCATGTTACAATTTAGTCAATAAAGGCCTACTACTGGAGCGTAACTGAATGCTTTGACAGTCGCCGCTCGGCCCCACAACCGTCCAGAGACTTGGGGGAGACCTCCCCTTAAAGGTGGATTCACATCGAAGGAGTGTGTCGAACGTCAGCCCACTCGCTCAAACTTAAGGGTTCCAAAGTTCTGCCGAAATCACATAGGTCGTCATGTTACAATTTAGTCAATAAAGGCCTACTACTGGAGCGAAAAGGAATACTTTGACGCAAGCCTTTCGGCCGCACGACCTCCGAGAGGCTTGGAAGAGACCTCGTCTGAAAGGTGGATTCACAAAGATCGAGTGTGTCGAACGTCAGCCCACTAACTCAAACTTAAGGGTTCAAAAGTTATGCCGAAATCACATAGGTCGTCATCTTACAATTTAGTCAATAAAGGCGTACTACTGGAGCGAAACTGAATGCTTTGACGGTCGCCGCTCGGCCCCACAACCGTCCAGAGACTTGGGGGAGACCTCCCCTGAAAGGTGGATTCACAAAGATCGAGTGTGTCGAACGTCAGCCCACTAGCTCAAACTTAAGGGTTCAAAAGTTCTGCCGAAATCACATAGGTTGTCATGTTACAATTTAGTCAATAAAGGCCTACTACTGGAGCCAAACAGAATGCTTTGACGCTAGCCTTTTGGCCGCACGACCTCCGAGAGGGTTGGAAGAGACCTCATCTGAAAGGTGGATTCACAACGACCGAGTGTGTCGAATGTCAGCCCACTCGCTCAAACTTAAGGGTTCAAAAGTTATGCCGAAATCACATAGGTCGTAATGTTACAATTTAGTCAATAAAGGCCTACTACTGGAGCGTAACGGAATGCTTTGACGGTCGCCGCTCGGCCCCACAACCGTCCAGAGACTTGGGGGAGACCTCCCCTTAAAGGTGGATTCACATCGATCGAGTATGTCGAACGTCAGCCCACTCGCTCAAACTTAAGGGTTCAAAAGTTCTGCCGAAATCACATAGGTCGTCATGTTACAATTTAGTCAATAAAGGCCTACTACTAGAGCGTAACGGAATGCTTTGACGGTCGCCGCTCGGCCCCACAACCGTCCAGAGACTTGGGGGAGACCTCCCCTTAAAGGTGGATTCACATCGATCGAGTGTGTCGAACGTCAGCCGACTCGCTCAAACTTAAGGGTTCAAAAGTTCTGCCGAAATCACATAGGTCGTCATGTTACAATTTAGTCAATAAAGGCCTACTACTGGAGCGAAAAGGAATGCTTTGACGCAAGCCTTTCGGCCACACGACCTCCGAGAGGCTTGTAAAAGACCTCGTCTGAAAAGTGGATTCACAAAGATTGAGTGAGTCGAACGTCAGCCCACTAGCTCAAACTTAAGCGTTCAAAAGTTATACCGAAATCACATAGGTCGTCATGTTACAATTTAGTCAATAAAGGCCGACTACTGGAGCGAAACTGAATGCTTTGACGGTCGCCGCTCGGCCCCACAACTGTCCAGGGACTTGGGGGAGACCTCCCCTGAAAGGTGGATTCACAAAGATCGAGTGTGTCGAACGTCAGCCCACTAGCTCAAACTTAAGGGTTCGAAAGTTCTGCTGAAATCACATAGGTCGTCATGTTACAATTTAGTCAATAAAGGCCTACTACTGGAGCGAAACGGAATGCTTTGACGCTAGCCTTTTGGCCGCACGACCTCCGAGAGGCTTGGAAGAGACCTCATCTGAAAGGTGGATTCACAACGATCGAGTGTGTCGAATGTCAACCCACTCGCTCAAACGTAAGGGTTCAAAAGTTATGCCGAAATCACATAGGTCGTAATGTTACAATTTATTCAATAAAGGCCTACTACTGGAGCGTAACGGAATGCTTTGACGGTCGCCGCTCGGCCCCACAACCGTCCAGAGACTTGGGAGACACCTCCCCTGAAAGGTGGATTCACAAAGATCGAGTGTGTCGAACGTCAGCCCACTAGCTCAAACTTAAGGGTTCAAAAGTTCTGCCGAAATCACATAGGTTGTCATGTTACAATTTAGTTAATAAAGGCCTACTACTGGAGCCAAACAGAATGCTTTGACGCTAGCCTTTTGGCCGCACGACCTCCGAGAGGGTTGGAAAAGACCTCATCTGAAAGGTGGATTCACAACGACCGAGTGTGTCGAATGTAACTGCGTAACTGAATGCTTTGACGGTCGCCGCTCGGCCCCACAACCGTCCAGAGACTTGGGGGAGACCTCCCCTTAAAGGTGGATTCACAAAGATCGATTGTGTCGAACGTCAGCCCACTAACTCAAACTTAAGGGTTCAAAAGTTCTGCCGAAATCACATAGGTCGTCATGTTACAATTTAATCAATAAAGGCCTACTACTGGAGAGAAACGGAATGCTTTGATGGTCGCCGCTCGGCCCCACAACCGTCCAGAGACTTGGGGGAGACCTCCCCTGAAAGGTGGATTCACAAAGATCGAGTGTGTCATAAGTCAGCCCACTAGCTCAAACTTAAGGGTTCAAAGGTTCTGCCGAAATAACATAGGTTGTCATGTTACAATTTAAAGGCCTACTACTGGAGCGAAAAGGAATGCTTTGACGCAAGCCTTTCGGCCGCACGACCTCCGAGAGGCTTGTAAAAGACCTCGTCTGAAAGGTGGATTCACAACGATCGAGTGTGTCGAATGTCAGCCCACTCGCTCAAACTTAAGGTTTCAAAAGTTATGCCGAAATCACATAGGTCGTAATGTCACAATTTAGTCAATAAAGGCCTACTACTGGAGCGTAACGGAATGCTTTGACGGTCGCCGCTCGGCCCCACAACCGTCCAGAGACTTGGGGGAGACTTCCCCTTAAAGGTGGATTCACATCGATCGAGTATGTCGAACGTCAGCCCACTCGCTCAAACTTAAGGGTTCAAAAGTTCTGCCGAAATCACATAGGTCGTCATGTTACAATTTAGTCAATAAAGGCCTACTACTGGAGCGAAACGGAATGCTTTGACGCTAGCCTTTCGGCCGCACGACCTCCGAGAGTCTTGGAAGAGACCTCATCTGAAAGGTGGATTCACAAAGATCGAGTGTGTCGAATGTCAACCCACTCGCTCAAACGTAAGGGTTCAAAAGTTATGCCGAAATCACATAGGTCGTAATGTTAAAATTTATTCAATAAAGGCCTACTACTGGAGCGTAACTGAATGCTTTGACGGTCGCCGCTCGGCCCCACAACCGTCCAGAGACTTGGGGGAGACCTCCCCTGAAAGGTGGATTCACAATGATCGAGTGTGGCGAACGTCAACCCATTAGTTCAAACTTAAGGGTTCAAAGGTTCTGCCGAAATTACATAGGTTGTCATGTTACAATTTAGTCAATAAAGGCCTACTACTGGAGCCAAACGGAATGCTTTGACGCTAGCCTTTTGGCCGCACGACCTCCCAGAGGGTTGGAAGAGACCTCATCTGAAAGTTGGATTCACAACGACCGAGTGTGTCGAATGTCAGCCCACTCGCTCAAACTTAAGGGTTCAAAAGTTATGCCGAAATCACATAGTTCGTAAGTTACAATTTAGTCAATAAAGGCCTACTACTGGAGCGTAACTGAATGCTTTGACGGTCGCCGCTCGGCCCCACAACCGTCCAGAGACTTGGGGGAGACTTCCCCTTAAAGGTGGATTCACATCGATCGAGTATGTCGAACGTCAGCCCACTCGCTCAAACTTAAGGGTTCAAAAGTTCTGCCGAAATCACATAGGTCGTCATGTTACAATTTAGTCAATAAAGGCCTACTACTGGAGCGAAACGGAATGCTTTGACGCTAGCCTTTCGGCCGCACGACCTCCGAGAGTCTTGGAAGAGACCTCATCTGAAAGGTGGATTCACAAAGATCGAGTGTGTCGAATGTCAACCCACTCGCTCAAACGTAAGGGTTCAAAAGTTATGCCGAAATCACATAGGTCGTAATGTTAAAATTTATTCAATAAAGGCCTACTACTGGAGCGTAACTGAATGCTTTGACGGTCGCCGCTCGGCCCCACAACCGTCCAGAGACTTGGGGGAGACCTCCCCTGAAAGGTGGATTCACAATGATCGAGTGTGGCGAACGTCAACCCATTAGTTCAAACTTAAGGGTTCAAAGGTTCTGCCGAAATTACATAGGTTGTCATGTTACAATTTAGTCAATAAAGGCCTACTACTGGAGCCAAACGGAATGCTTTGACGCTAGCCTTTTGGCCGCACGACCTCCCAGAGGGTTGGAAGAGACCTCATCTGAAAGTTGGATTCACAACGACCGAGTGTGTCGAATGTCAGCCCACTCGCTCAAACTTAAGGGTTCAAAAGTTATGCCGAAATCACATAGTTCGTAATGTTACAATTTAGTCAATAAAGGCCTACTACTGGAGCGTAACTGAATGCTTTGACGGTCGCCGCTCGGCCCCACAACCGTCCAGAGACTTGGGGGAGACCTCCCCTTAAAGGTGGATTCACATCGATCGAGTATGTCGAATGTCAGCCCACTCGCTCAAACTTAAGGGTTCAAAAGTTCTGCCGAAATCACATAGGTCGTCATGTTACAATTTAGTCAATAAAGGCCTACTACTGGAGCGAAAAGGAATGCTTTGACGCAAGCCTTTCGGCCGCACGACCTCCGAGAGGCTTGGAAGAGACCTCGTCTGAAAGGTGGATTCACAAAGATCGAGTGTGTCGAACGTCAGCCCACTCGCTCAAACTTAAGGGTTCAAAAGTTCTGCCGAAATCACATAGGTCGTCATGTTACAATTTAGTCAATAAAGGCCAACTACTGGAGCGAAACGGAATGCTTTGACGCGAGGCTTTTGGACGGACGACCTCCGAGAGTCTTGGAAGAGACCTCATCTGAAAGGTGGATTCACAACGATCGAGTGTGTCGAATGTCAACCCACTCGCTCAAACGTAAGGGTTCAAAAGTTATGCCGAAATCACATAGGTCGTAATGTTACAATTTATTCAATAAAGGCCTACTACTGGAGCGTAACGGAATGCTTTGACGGTCGCCGCTCGGCCCCACAACCGTCCAGAGACTTGGGAGACACCTCCCGTGAAAGGTGGATTCACAAAGATCGAGTGTGTCGAACGTCAGACCACTAGCTCAAACTTAAGGGTTCAAAAGTTCTGCCGAAATCACATAGGTTGTCATGTTACAATTTAGTTAATAAAGGCCTTCTACTGGAGCCAAACAGAATGCTTTGACGCTAGCCTTTTGGCCGCACGACCTTCGAGAGGGTTGGAAAAGACCTCATCTGAAAGGTGGATTCACAACGACCGAGTGTGTCGAATGTAACTGCGTAACTGAATGCTTTGACGGTCGCCGCTCGGCCCCACAACCGTCCAGAGACTTGGGGGAGACCTCCCCTTAAAGGTGGATTCACAAAGATCGATTGTGTCGAACGTCAGCCCACTAACTCAAACTTAAGGGTTCAAAAGTTCTGCCGAAATCACATAGGTCGTCATCTTACAATTTAATCAATAAAGGCCTACTACTGGAGCGAAACGGAATGCTTTGATGGTCGCCGCTCGGCCCCACAACCGTCCAGAGACTTGGGGGAGACCTCCCCTGAAAGGTGGATTCACAAAGATCGAGTGTGTCATAAGTCAGCCCACTAGCTCAAACTTAAGGGTTCAAAGGTTCTGCCGAAATAACATAGGTTGTCATGTTACAATTTAAAGGCCTATTACTGGAGCGAAAAGGAATGCTTTGACGCAAGCCTTTCGGCCGCACGACCTCCGAGAGGCTTGTAAAAGACCTCGTCTGAAAGGTGGATTCACAACGATCGAGTGTGTCGAATGTCAGCCCACTCGCTCAAACTTAAGGTTTCAAAAGTTATGCCGAAATCACATAGGTCGTAATGTCACAATTTAGTCAATAAAGGCCTACTACTGGAGCGTAACGGAATGCTTTGACGGTCGCCGCTCGGCCCCACAACCGTCCAGAGACTTGGGGGAGACTTCCCCTTAAAGGTGGATTCACATCGATCGAGTATGTCGAACGTCAGCCCACTCGCTCAAACTTAAGGGTTCAAAAGTTCTGCCGAAATCACATAGGTCGTCATGTTACAATTTAGTCAATAAAGGCCTACTACTGGAGCGAAACGGAATGCTTTGACGCTAGCCTTTCGGCCGCACGACCTCCGAGAGTCTTGGAAGAGACCTCATCTGAAAGGTGGATTCACAAAGATCGAGTGTGTCGAATGTCAACCCACTCGCTCAAACGTAAGGGTTCAAAAGTTATGCCGAAATCACATAGGTCGTAATGTTAAAATTTATTCAATAAAGGCCTACTACTGGAGCGTAACTGAATGCTTTGACGGTCGCCGCTCGGCCCCACAACCGTCCAGAGACTTGGGGGAGACCTCCCCTTAAAGGTGGATTCACATCGATCGAGTATGTCGAATGTCAGCCCACTCGCTCAAACTTAAGGGTTCAAAAGTTCTGCCGAAATCACATAGGTCGTCATGTTACAATTTAGTCAATAAAGGCCTACTACTGGAGCGAAAAGGAATGCTTTGACGCAAGCCTTTCGGCCGCACGACCTCCGAGAGGCTTGGAAGAGACCTCGTCTGAAAGGTGGATTCACAAAGATCGAGTGTGTCGAACGTCAGCCCACTCGCTCAAACTTAAGGGTTCAAAAGTTCTGCCGAAATCACATAGGTCGTCATGTTACAATTTAGTCAATAAAGGCCAACTACTGGAGCGAAACGGAATGCTTTGACGCGAGGCTTTTGGACGGACGACCTCCGAGAGTCTTGGAAGAGACCTCATCTGAAAGGTGGATTCACAACGATCGAGTGTGTCGAATGTCAACCCACTCGCTCAAACGTAAGGGTTCAAAAGTTATGCCGAAATCACATAGGTCGTAATGTTACAATTTATTCAATAAAGGCCTACTACTGGAGCGTAACGGAATGCTTTGACGGTCGCCGCTCGGCCCCACAACCGTCCAGAGACTTGGGAGACACCTCCCCTGAAAGGTGGATTCACAAAGATCGAGTGTGTCGAACGTCAGACCACTAGCTCAAACTTAAGGGTTCAAAAGTTCTGCCGAAATCACATAGGTTGTCATGTTACAATTTAGTTAATAAAGGCCTTCTACTGGAGCCAAACAGAATGCTTTGACGCTAGCCTTTTGGCCGCACGACCTCCGAGAGGGTTGGAAAAGACCTCATCTGAAAGGTGGATTCACAACGACCGAGTGTGTCGAATGTAACTGCGTAACTGAATGCTTTGACGGTCGCCGCTCGGCCCCACAACCGTCCAGAGACTTGGGGGAGACCTCCCCTTAAAGGTGGATTCACAAAGATCGATTGTGTCGAACGTCAGCCCACTAACTCAAACTTAAGGGTTCAAACGTTCTGCCGAAATCACATAGGTCGTCATGTTACAATTTAATCAATAAAGGCCTACTACTGGAGCGAAACGGAATGCTTTGATGGTCGCCGCTCGGCCCCACAACCGTCCAGAGACTTGGGGGAGACCTCCCCTGAAAGGTGGATTCACAAAGATCGAGTGTGTCATAAGTCAGCCCACTAGCTCAAACTTAAGGGTTCAAAGGTTCTGCCGAAATAACATAGGTTGTCATGTTACAATTTAAAGGCCTACTACTGGAGCGAAAAGGAATGCTTTGACGCAAGCCTTTCGGCCGCACGACCTCCGAGAGGCTTGTAAAAGACCTCGTCTGAAAGGTGGATTCACAACGATCGAGTGTGTCGAATGTCAGCCCACTCGCTCAAACTTAAGGTTTCAAAAGTTATGCCGAAATCACATAGGTCGTAATGTCACAATTTAGTCAATAAAGGCCTACTACTGGAGCGTAACGGAATGCTTTGACGGTCGCCGCTCGGCCCCACAACCGTCCAGAGACTTGGGGGAGACTTCCCCTTAAAGGTGGATTCACATCGATCGAGTATGTCGAACGTCAGCCCACTCGCTCAAACTTAAGGGTTCAAAAGTTCTGCCGAAATCACATAGGTCGTCATGTTACAATTTAGTCAATAAAGGCCTACTACTGGAGCGAAACGGAATGCTTTGACGCTAGCCTTTCGGCCGCACGACCTCCGAGAGTCTTGGAAGAGACCTCATCTGAAAGGTGGATTCACAAAGATCGAGTGTGTCGAATGTCAACCCACTCGCTCAAACGTAAGGGTTCAAAAGTTATGCCGAAATCACATAGGTCGTAATGTTAAAATTTATTCAATAAAGGCCTACTACTGGAGCGTAACTGAATGCTTTGACGGTCGCCGCTCGGCCCCACAACCGTCCAGAGACTTGGGGGAGACCTCCCCTGAAAGGTGGATTCACAATGATCGAGTGTGGCGAACGTCAACCCATTAGTTCAAACTTAAGGGTTCAAAGGTTCTGCCGAAATTACATAGGTTGTCATGTTACAATTTAGTCAATAAAGGCCTACTACTGGAGCCAAACGGAATGCTTTGACGCTAGCCTTTTGGCCGCACGACCTCCCAGAGGGTTGGAAGAGACCTCATCTGAAAGTTGGATTCACAACGACCGAGTGTGTCGAATGTCAGCCCACTCGCTCAAACTTAAGGGTTCAAAAGTTCTGCCGAAATCACATAGTTCGTAATGTTACAATTTAGTCAATAAAGGCCTACTACTGGAGCGAAACCGAATGCTTTGACAGTCGCCGCTCGGCTGCACAACCGTCCAGAGACTTGGGGGAGACCTCCCCTGAAAGGTAGATTCACAAAGATCGAGTGTGTCGAACGTCAGCCCACTAGCTCAAACTTAAGGGTTCAAAAGTTCTGCCGAAATCACATAGGTCGTCATGTTACAATTTAGTCAATAAAGGCCTACTACTGGAGCGTAACTGAATGCTTTGACAGTCGCCGCTCGGCCCCACAACCGTCCAGAGACTTGGGGGAGACCTCCCCTTAAAGGTGGATTCACATCGAAGGAGTGTGTCGAACGTCAGCCCACTCGCTCAAACTTAAGGGTTCCAAAGTTCTGCCGAAATCACATAGGTCGTCATGTTACAATTTAGTCAATAAAGGCCTACTACTGGAGCGAAAAGGAATACTTTGACGCAAGCCTTTCGGCCGCACGACCTCCGAGAGGCTTGGAAGAGACCTCGTCTGAAAGGTGGATTCACAAAGATCGAGTGTGTCGAACGTCAGCCCACTAACTCAAATTTAAGGGTTCAAAAGTTATGCCGAAATCACATAGGTCGTCATCTTACAATTTAGTCAATAAAGGAATACTACTGGAGCGAAACTGAATGCTTTGACGGTCGCCGCTCGGCCCCACAACCGTCCAGAGACTTTGGGGAGACCTCCCCTGAAAGGTGGATTCACAAAGATCGAGTGTGTCGAACGTCAGCCCACTAGCTCAAACTTAAGGGTTCAAAAGTTCTGCCGAAATCACATAGGTTGTCATGTTACAATTTAGTCAATAAAGGCCTACTACTGGAGCCAAACAGAATGCTTTGACGCTAGCCTTTTGGCCGCACGACCTCCGAGAGGGTTGGAAGAGACCTCATCTGAAAGGTGGATTCACAACGACCGAGTGTGTCGAATGTCAGCCCACTCGCTCAAACTTAAGGGTTCAAAAGTTATGCCGAAATCACATAGGTCGTAATGTTACAATTTAGTCAATAAAGGCCTACTACTGGAGCGTAACTGAATGCTTTGACGGTCGCCGCTCGGCCCCACAACCGTCCAGAGACTTGGGGGAGACCTCCCCTTAAAGGTGGATTCACAATGATCGAGTGTGGCGAACGTCAACCCATTAATTCAAATTTAAGGGTTCAAAAGTTCTGCCGAAATTACATAGGTTGTCATGTTACAATTTAGTCAATAAAGGCCTACTACTGGAGCCAAACGGAATGCTTTGACGCTAGCCTTTTGGCCGCACGACCTCCGAGATGCTTGGAAGAGACCTCATCTGAAAGTTGGATTCACAACGATCGAGTGTGTCGAATGTCAGCCCACTCGCTCAAACTTAAGGGTTCAAAAGTTATGCCGAAATCACAAAGGTCGTAATGTTACAATTTAGTCAATAAAGGCCTACTACTGGAGCGTAACGGAATGCTTTGACGGTCGCCGCTCGGCCCCACAACCGTCCAGAGACTTGGGGGAGACCTCCCCTTAAAGGTGGATTCACATCGATCGAGTATGTCGAACGTCAGCCCACTCGCTCAAACTTAAGGGTTCAAAAGTTCTGCCGAAATCACATAGGTCGTCATGTTACAATTTAGTCAATAAAGGCCTACTACTGGAGCGTAACGGAATGCTTTGACGGTCGCCGCTCGGCCCCACAACCGTCCAGAGACTTGGGGGAGACCTCCCCTTAAAGGTGGATTCACATCGATCGAGTGTGTCGAACGTCAGCCGACTCGCTCAAACTTAAGGGTTCAAAAGTTCTGCCGAAATCACAAAGGTCGTCATGTTACAATTTAGTCAATAAAGGCCTACTACTGGAGCGAAAAGGAATGCTTTGACGCAAGCCTTTCGGCCACACGACCTCCGAGAGGCTTGTAAAAGACCTCGTCTGAAAAGTGGATTCACAAAGATTGAGTGAGTCGAACGTCAGCCCACTAGCTCAAACTTAAGCTTTCAAAAGTTATGCCGAAATCACATAGGTCGTCATGTTACAATTTAGTCAATAAAGGCCGACTACTGGAGCGAAACTGAATGCTTTGACGGTCGCCGCTCGGCCCCACAACTGTCCAGAGACTTGGGGGAGACCTCCCCTGAAAGGTGGATTCACAAAGATCGAGTGTGTCGAACGTCAGCCCACTAGCTCAAACTTAAGGGTTCGAAAGTTCTGCTGAAATCACATAGGTCGTCATGTTACAATTTAGTCAATAAAGGCCTACTACTGGAGCGAAACGGAATGCTTTGACGCTAGCCTTTTGGCCGCACGACCTCCGAGAGGCTTGGAAGAGACCTCATCTGAAAGGTGGATTCACAACGATCGAGTGTGAAGAACGTCACCCCACGAGCTCAAACTTAAGGGTTCAAAAGTTCTGCCGAAATCACATAGGTCGTCATGTTACAATTTAGTCAAAATAGGCCTACTACTGGAGCGAAAAGGAATGCTTTGACCGTCGCCGCTCGGCCCCACAACCGTCCAGACACTTGGGGGAGACCTCCCCTGAAAGGTGGATTCACAAAGATCGAGTGTGTCGAACGTCAGCCCACTCGCTCAAACTTAAGGGTTCAAAAGTTCTGCCGAAATCACATAGGTTGTCATGTTACAATTTAGTCAATAAAGGCCTACTACTGGAGCCAAACAGAATGCTTTGACGCAAGCCTTTTGGCCCCACAACCGTCCAGAGACTTGGGGGAGACCTCTCCTTAAAGGTGGATTCACATCGATCGAGTATGTCGAACGTCAGCCCACTCGCTCAAACTTAAGGGTTCAAAAGTTCTGCCGAAATCACATAGGTCGTCATGTTACAATTTAGTCAATAAAGGCCTACTAATGGAGCGAAACGGAATGCTTTGACGCTAGCCTTTCGGCCGCACGACCTCCGATAGGCTTGTTAGAGACCTCGTCTGAAAGGTGGATTCACAAAGATCGAGTGTGTCGAACGTCAGCCCACTAACTCAAACTTAAGGGTTCAAAAGTTATGCCGAAATCACTTAGGTCGTCATGTTACAATTTAGTCAATAAAGGCCTACTACTGGAGAGTAACTGAATGCTTTGACGGTCGCCGCTCGGCCCCACAACCGTCCAGAGACTTGGGGGAGACCTCCCCTTAAAGGTGGATTCACACCGATCGAGTATGTCGAACGTCAGCCCACTCGCTCAAACTTAAGGGTTCAAAAGTTCTGCCGAAATTACATAGGTCGTCATGTTACAATTTAGTCAATAAAGGCCTACTACTGGAGCGTAACTGAATGCTTTGACGGTCGCCGCTCGGCCCCACAACCGTCCAGAGACTTGGGGGAGAAATCCCCTTAAAGGTGGATTCACATCGATCGAGTATGTCGAACGTCAGCCCACTCGCTCAAACTTAAGGGTTCCAAAGTTCTGCCGAAATCACATAGGTCGTCATGTTACAATTTAATCAATAAAGGCCTACTACTGGAGCGAAAAGGAATGCTTTGACGCAAGCCTTTCGGCCGCACGACCTCCGAGAGGCTTGGAAGAGACCTCGTCTGAAAGGTGGATTCACAAAGATCGAGTGTGTCGAACGTCAGCCCACTAACTCAAACTTCAGGGTTCAAAAGTTATGCCGAAATCACATAGGTTGTCATGTTACAATTTAGTCAATAAAGGCCTACTACTGGAGCGAAACTTAATGCTTTGACGGTCGCCGCTGGGCCCCACAACCGTCCAGAGACTTGGGGGAGACCTCTCCTTAAAGGTGGATTCACATCGATCGAGTATGTCGAACGTCAGCCCACTCGCTCAAACTTAAGGGTTCAAAAGTTCTGCCGAAATCACATAGGTCGTCATGTTACAATTTAGTCAATAAAGGCCTACTACTGGAGCGAAACGGAATGCTTTGACGCTAGCCTTTCGGCCGCACGACCTCCGAGAGGCTTGGAAGAGACCTCGTCTGAAAGGTGGATTCACAAAGATCGAGTGTGTCGAACGTCAGCCCACTAACTCAAACTTAAGGGTTCAAAAGTTATGCCGAAATGACTTAGGTCGTCATGTTACAATTTAGTCAATAAAGGCCTACTACTGGAGAGTAACTGAATGCTTTGACGGTCGCCGCTCGGCCCCACAACCGTCCAGAGACTTGGGGGAGACCTCCCCTTAAAGGTGGATTCACACCGATCGAGTATGTCGAACGTCAGCCCACTCGCTCAAACTTAAGGGTTCAAAAGTTCTGCCGAAATTACATAGGTCGTCATGTTACAATTTAGTCAATAAAGGCCTACTACTGGAGCGTAACTGAATGCTTTGACGGTCGCCGCTCGGCCCCACAACCGTCCAGAGACTTGGGGGAGACATCCCCTTAAAGGTGGATTCACATCGATCGAGTATGTCGAACGTCAGCCCACTCGCTCAAACTTAAGGGTTCCAAAGTTCTGCCGAAATCACATAGGTCGTCATGTTACAATTTAATCAATAAAGGCCTACTACTGGAGCGAAAAGGAATGCTTTGACGCAAGCCTTTCGGCCGCACGACCTCCGAGAGGCTTGGAAGAGACCTCGTCTGAAAGGTGGATTCACAAAGATCGAGTGTGTCGAACGTCAGCCCACTAACTCAAACTTCAGGGTTCAAAAGTTATGCCGAAATCACATAGGTCGTCATGTTACAATTTAGTCAATAAAGGCCTACTACTGGAGCGAAACTTAATGCTTTGACGGTCGCCGCTGGGCCCCACAACCGTCCAGAGACTTGGGGGAGACCTCCCCTGAAAGGTGGATTCATAAAGATCGAGTGTTTCGAACGTCAGCCCACTAGCTCAAACTTAAGGGTTCAAAAGTTCTGCCGAAATCACATAGGTTTTCATGTTACAATTTAGTCAATAAAGTACTACTACTGGAGCCAAACAGAATGCTTTGACCCTAGCCTTTTGGCCGCACGACCTCCGAGAGGCTTGGAAGAGACCTCATCTGAATGGTGGATTCACAACGATCGAGTTTGCCGAACGTCAGCCCACGAGCTCAAACTTAAGGATTCAAAAGTTCTGCCGAAATCACATAGGTCGTCATGTTACAATTTAGTCAATAAAGGCCTCGTACTGGAGCCAAACGGAATGCTTTGACGGTCGCCGCTCAGCCCCACAACCGTCCAGACACTTGGGGGACACCTCCCCTGAAAGGAGGATTCACAACGATCGAGTGTGTCGAACGTCAGCCCAGTAGTTCAAAGATAAGGGTTCAAAAGTTCTGCCGAAATCACATAGGTTGTCATGTTACAATTTAGTCAATAAAGGCCTACTACTGGAGCCAAACGGAATGCTTTGACGGTCGCCGCTCGGCCCCACAACCGTCCAGAGACTTGGGGGAGACCTCCCTTGAAAGGTGGATTCACAAAGATCGAGTGTGTCGAACGTCAGCCCACTAGCACAAACTTAAGGGTTCAAAAGTTCTGCTGAAATCACATAGGTCGTCATGTTACAATTTAGTCAATAAAGGCCTACTACTGGAGCCAAACGGAATGCTTTCACGGTCGCCGCTCGGCCCCACAACCGTTCAGAGACTTGGGGGAGACCTCCCCTGAAAGGTGGCTTGACAATGATCGAGTGTATCGAACGTCAGTCCATTGGTTCAAACTTAAGGGTTCAAAAGTTCTGCCGAAATCACATAGGTTGTCATGTTACAATTTAGTCAATAAAGGCCTACTACTGGATCGAAACGGAATGCTTTGACGCTAGCCTTTTGGCCGCACGACCTCCGAGAGGCTTGGAAGAGACCTCATCTGAAAGGTGGATTCACAACGATCGAGTGTGTCGAATGTCAGCCCACTCGCTCAAACCAAAGGGTTCAAAAGTTATGCCGAAATCACATAGGTCGTAATGTTACAATTTAGTCAATGAAGGCCTACTACTGGAGCGTAACGGAATGCTTTGACGGTCGCCGCTCGGCCCCACAACCGTCCAGAGACTTGGGGGAGATCTCCCCTGAAAGGTGGATTCACAATGATCGAATGTGTCGAACGTCAGCCCATTAGTTCAAACTTAAGGGTTCAAAAGTTCTGCCGAAATCACATATGTTGTCATGTTACAATTTAGTCAATAAAGGCCTACTACTGGAGCGAAACGGAATGCTTTGACGCTAGCCTTTTGGCCGCACGACCTCCTAGAGGCTTGGAAGAGACCTCATCTGAAAGGTGGATTCACAACGATGGAGTGTGTCGAATGTCAGCACACTCGCTCAAATTTAAGGGTTCAAAAGTTATGCCGAAATCACATAGGTCGTCATGTTACAATTTAGTCAATAAAGGCCTACTACTGGAGCGAAACAGAATGCTTTGACGCTAGTCTTTCGGCCGCATGACCTCCGAGAGGCTTGGAAGAGACCTCATCTGAATGGTGGATTCACAACGATCGAGTTTGCCGAACGTCAGCCCACAAGCTCAAACTTAAGGATTCAAAAGTTCTGCCGAAATCACATAGGTCGTCATGTTACAATTTAGTCAATAAAGGCCTCCTACTGGAGCCAAACGGAATGCTTTGACGGTCGCCGCTCGGCCCCACAACCGTCCAGACACTTGGGGGAGACCTCCCCTGAAAGGAGGATTCACATCGATCGAGTGTGTCGAACGTCAGCCCAGTAGTTCAAACATAAGGGTTCAAAAGTTCTGCCGAAATCACATAGGTTGTCATGTTACAATTTAGTCAATAAAGGCCTACTACTGGAGCCAAACAGAATGCTTTGACGCTAGCCTTTTGGCCGCACGACCTCCGAGATTCTTGGAAGAGACCTCATCTGAATGGTGGATTCACAACGATCGAGTTTGCCGAACGTCAGCCCACGAGCTCAAACTTAAGGATTCAAAAGTTCTGCCGAAATCACATAGGTCGTCATGTTACAATTTAGTCAATAAAGGCCTCGTACTGGAGCCAAACGGAATGCTTTGACGGTCGCCGCTCGGCCCCACAACCGTCCAGACACTTGGGGGAGACCTCCCCTGAAAGGAGGATTCACAACGATCGAGTGTGTCGAACGTCAGCCCAGTAGTTCAAAGATAAGGGTTCAAAAGTTCTGCCGAAATCACATAGGTTGTCATGTTACAATTTAGTCAATAAAGGCCTACTACTGGAGCCAAACGGATTGCTTTGACGGTCGCCGGTCGGCCCCACAACCGTCCAGAGACTCGGGGGAGACCTCCCCTGAAAGGTGGACTCACAACGATCGAGTGTGTCGAACGTCAGCCCACTAGCACAAACTTAAGGGTTCAAAAGTTCTGCTGAAATCACATAGGTCGTCATGTTACAATTTAGTCAATAAAGGCCTACTACTGGAGCCAAACGGAATGCTTTCACGGTCGCCGCTCGGCCCCACAACCGTTCAGAGACTTGGGGGAGACCTCCCCTGAAAGGTGGATTCACAATGATCGAGTGTATCGAACGTCAGTCCATTGGTTCAAACTTAAGGGTTCAAAAGTTCTGCCGAAATCACATAGGTTGTCATGTTACAATTTAGTCAATAAAGGCCTACTACTGGAGCGAAACGGAATGCTTTGACGCTAGGCTTTTGGCCGCACGACCTCCGAGAGGCTTGGAAGAGACCTCATCTGAAAGGTGGATTCACAACGATCGAGTGTGTCGAATGTCAGCCCACTCGCTCAAACCTAAGGGTTCAAAAGTTATGCCGAAATCACATAGGTCGTAATGTTACAATTTAGTCAATAAAGACCTACTACTGGAGCGTAACGGAATGCTTTGACGGTCGCCGCTCGGCCCCACAACCGTCCAGAGACTTGGGGGAGATCTCCCCTGAAAGGTGGATTCACAATGATCGAATGTGTCGAACGTCAGCCCATTAGTTCAAACTTAAGGGTTCAAAAGTTCTGCCGAAATCACATATGTTGTCATGTTACAATTTAGTCAATAAAGGCCTACTACTGGAGCGAAACATAATGCTTTGACGCTAGCCTTTTGGCCGCACGACCTCCTAGAGGCTTGGAAGAGACCTCATCTGAAAGGTGGATTCACAACGATCGAGTGTGTCGAATGTCAGCACACTCGCTCAAACTTAAGGGTTCAAAAGTTATGCCGAAATCACATAGGTCGTCATGTTATTATTTAGTCAATAAAGGCCTACTACTGGAGCGAAACAGAATGCTTTGACGCTAGTCTTTCGGCCGCACGACCTCCAAGAGGCTTGGAAGAGACCTCATCTGAATGGTGGATTCACAACGATCGAGTTTGCCGAACGTCAGCCCACAAGCTCAAACTTAAGGATTCAAAAGTTCTGCCGAAATCACATAGGTCGTCATGTTACAATTTAGTCAATAAAGGCCTCCTACTGGAGCCAAACGGAATGCTTTGACGGTCGCCGCTCGGCCCCACAACCGTCCAGACACTTGGGGGAGACCTCCCCTGAAAGGAGGATTCACAACGATCGAGTGTGTCGAACGTCAGCCCAGTAGTTCAAACATAAGGGTTCAAAAGTTCTGCCGAAATCACATAGGTTGTCATGTTACAATTTAGTCAATAAAGGCCTACTACTGGAGCCAAACAGAATGCTTTGACGCTAGCCTTTTGGCCGCACGACCTCCGAGATTCTTGGAAGAGACCTCATCTGAATGGTGGATTCACAACGATCGAGTTTGCCGAACGTCAGCCCACGAGCTCAAACTTAAGGATTCAAAAGTTCTGCCGAAATCACATAGGTCGTCATGTTACAATTTAGTCAATAAAGGGCTCGTACTGGAGCCAAACGGAATGCTTTGACGGTCGCCGCTCGGCCCCACAACCGTCCAGACACTTGGGGGAGACCTCCCCTGAAAGGAGGATTCACAACGATCGAGTGTGTCGAACGTCAGCCCAGTAGTTCAAAGATAAGGGTTCAAAAGTTCTGCCGAAATCACATAGGTTGTCATGTTACAATTTAGTCAATAAAGGCCTACTACTGGAGCCAAACGGATTGCTTTGACGGTCGCCGGTCGGCCCCACAACCGTCCAGAGACTCGGGGGAGACCTCCCCTGAAAGGTGGACTCACAACGATCGAGTGTGTCGAACGTCAGCCCACTAGCACAAACTTAAGGGTTCAAAGGTTCTGCTGAAATCACATAGGTCGTCATGTTACAATTTAGTCAATAAAGGCCTACTACTGGAGCCAAACGGAATGCTTTCACGGTCGCCGCTCGGCCCCACAACCGTTCAGACACTTGGGGGAGACCTCCCCTGAAAGGTGGATTCACAATGATCGAGTGTATCGAACGTCAGTCCATTGGTTCAAACTTAAGGGTTCAAAAGTTCTGCCGAAATCACATAGGTTGTCATGTTACAATTTAGTCAATAAAGGCCTACTACTGGAGCGAAACGGAATGCTTTGACGCTAGGCTTTTGGCCGCACGACCTCCGAGAGGCTTGGAAGAGACCTCATCTCAAAGGTGGATTCACAACGATCGAGTGTGTCGAATGTCAGCCCACTCGCTCAAACCTAAGGGTTCAAAAGTTATGCCGAAATCACATAGGTCGTAATGTTACAATTTAGTCAATAAAGACCTACTACTGGAGCGTAACGGAATGCTTTGACGGTCGCCGCTCGGCCCCACAACCGTCCAGAGACTTGGGGGAGATCTCCCCTGAAAGGTGGATTCACAATGATCGAATGTGTCGAACGTCAGCCCATTAGTTCAAACTTAAGGGTTCAAAAGTTATGCCGAAATCACATAGGTCGTCATGTTACAATTTAGTCAATAAAGGCCTACTACTGGAGCGAAACAGAACGCTATGACGCTAGTCTTTCGGCCGCACGACCTCCGAGAGGCTTGGAAGAGACCTCATCTGAATGGTGGATTCACAACGATCGAGTTTGCCGAACGTCAGCCCACAAGCTCAAACTTAAGGATTCAAAAGTTCTGCCGAAATCACATAGGTCGTCATGTTACAATTTAGTCAATAAAGGCCTCCTACTGGAGCCAAACGGAATCCTTTGACGGTCGCCGCTCGGCCCCACAACCGTCCAGACACTTGGGGGAGACCTCCCCTGAAAGGAAGATTCACAACGATCGAGTGTATCGAACGTCAGTCCATTGGTTCAAACTTAAGGGTTCAAAAGTTCTGCCGAAATCACATAGGTTGTCATGTTACAATTTAGTCAATAAAGGCCTACTACTGGAGCGAAACGGAATGCTTTGACGCTAACCCTTTTGGCCGCACGACCTCCGAGAGGCTTGGAAGAGACCTCATCTGAAAGGTGGATTCACAACGATCGAGTGTGTCAAATGTCAGCCCACTCGCTCAAACCAAAGGGTTCAAAAGTTATGCCGAAATCACATAGGTCGTAATGTTACAATTTAGTCAATAAAGGCCTACTACTGGAGCGTAACGGAATGCTTTGACGGTCGCCGCTCGGCCCCACAACCGTCCAGAGACTTGGGGGAGATCTCCCCTGAAAGGTGGATTCACAATGATCGAATGTGTCGAACGTCAGCCCATTAGTTCAAACTTAAGGGTTCAAAAGTTCTGCCGAAATCACATATGTTGTCATGTTACAATTTAGTCAATAAAGGCCTACTACTGGAGCGAAACGGAATGCTTTGACGCTAGCCTTTTGGCCGCACGACCTCCTAGAGGCTTGGAAGAGACCTCATCTGAAAGGTGGATTCACAACGATCGAGTGTGTCGAATGTCAGCCCACTCGCTCAAAATTAAGGGTTCAAAAGTTATGCCGAAATCACATAGGTCGTCATGTTACAATTTAGTCAATAAAGGCCTACTACTGGAGCGAAAAGGAATGCTTTGACGCAAGCCTTTCGGTCGCACGACCTCCGAGAGGCTTGGAAGAGACCTCGTCTGAAAGGTGAATTTACAAAGATCGAGTGTGTCGAACGTCAGCCCACTAACTCAAACTTAAGGGTTCAAAGGTTATGCCGAAATCACATAGGTCGTCATGTTACAATTTAGTCAATAAAGGCCTACTACTGGAGCGAAACGGAATACTTTGACGCTAGCCTTTCGGCCGCACGACCTCCGAGAGGCTTGGAAGAGACCTCATCTGAAAGGTGGATTCACAACGATCGAGTGTGAAGAACGTCAGCCCACGAGCTCAAACTTAAGGGTTCAAAAGTTCTGCCGAAATCACATAGGTCGTCATGTTACAATTTAGTCAATAAAGGCCTACTACTGGAGCGAAAAGGAATGCTTTGACGCAAGCCTTTCGGCCGCACGACCTCCGAGAGGCTTGTAAAAGACCTCGTCTGAAAGGTGGATTCACAAAGATCGAGTGTGTCGAATGTCAGCCCACTCGCTCAAACTTAAGGGTTCAAAAGTTATGCCGAAATCACAAAGGTCGTAATGTTACAATTTAGTCAATAAAGGCCTACTACTGGAGCGTAACTGAATGCTTTGACGGTCGCCGCTCGGCCCCACAACCGTCCAGAGACTTGGGGGAGACCTCCCCTTAAAGGTGGCTTCACATCGATCGAGTATGTCGAACGTCAGCCCACTCGCTCAAACTTAAGGGTTCAAAAGTTCTGCCGAAATCACATAGGTCGTCATGTTACAATTTAGTCAATAAAGGCCTACTACTGGAGCGAAAAGGAATGCTTTGACGCAAGCCTTTCGGCCGCACGACCTCCGAGAGGCTTGGAAGAGACCTCGTCTGAAAGGTGGATTCACAAAGATCGAGTGTGTCGAACGTCAGCCCACTAACTCAAACTTAAGGGTTCAAAAGTTATGCCGAAATCACAAAGGTCGTAATGTTACAATTTAGTCAATAAAGGCCTACTACTGGAGCGTAACTGAATGCTTTGACGGTCGCCGCTCGGCCCCACAACCGTCCAGAGACTTGGGGGAGACCTCCCCTTAAAGGTGGCTTCACATCGATCGAGTATGTCGAACGTCAGCCCACTCGCTCAAACTTAAGGGTTCAAAAGTTCTGCCGAAATCACATAGGTCGTCATGTTACAATTTAGTCAATAAAGGCCTACTACTGGAGCGAAAAGGAATGCTTTGACGCAAGCCTTTCGGCCGCACGACCTCCGAGAGGCTTGGAAGAGACCTCGTCTGAAAGGTGGATTCACAAAGATCGAGTGTGTCGAACGTCAGCCCACTAACTCAAACTTAAGGGTTCAAAAGTTATGCCGAAATCACATAGGTCGTCATGTTACAATTTAGTCAATAAAGGCCTACTACTGGAGCGAAACTGAATGCTTTGACGGTCGCCGCTCGGCCCCACAACCGTCCAGAGACTTGGGGGAGACCTCCCCTGAAAGGTGGATTCACAAAGATCGAGTGTGTCGAACGTCAGCCCACTAACTCAAACTTAAGGGTTCAAAAGTTATGCCGAAATCACATAGGTCGTCATGTTACAATTTAGTCAAAAAAGGCCTACTACTGGAGCGTAACTGAATGCTTTGACGGTCGCCGCTCGGCCCCACAACCGTCCAGAGACTTGGGGGAGACCTCTCCTTAAAGGTGGATTCACATCGATCGAGTATGTCGAACGTCAGCCCACTCGCTCAAACTTAAGGGTTCAAAAGTTCTGCCGAAATCACATAGGTCGTCATGTTACAATTTAGTCAATAAAGGCCTACTACTGGAGCGAAAAGGAATGCTTTGACGCAAGCCTTTCGGCCGCACGACCTCTGAGAGGCTTGGAAGAGACCTCGTCTGAAAGGTGGATTCACAAAGATCGAGTGTGTCGAACGTCAGCCCACTAACTCAAACTTAAGGGTTCAAAAGTTATGCCGAAATCACATAGGTTGTCATGTTACAATTTAGTCAATAAAGGCCTACTACTGGAGCGAAACTGAATGCTTTGTCGGTCGCCGCTCGGCCCCACAACCGTCCAGAGACTTGGGGGAGACCTCCCCTGAAAGGTGGATTCACAAAGATCGAGTGTGTCGAACGTCAGCCCACTAGCTCAAACTTAAGGGTTCAAAAGTTCTGCCGAAATCAAATAGGTTGTCATGTTACAATTTAGTCAATAAAGGCCTACTACTGGAGCGAAACGGACTGCTTTGACGCTAGCCTTTCGGCCGCACGACCTCCGAGAGTCTTGGAAGAGATGTCATCTGAAAGGTGGATTCACGACGATCGAGTGTGTCGAATGTCAGCCCACTCGCTCAAACGTAAGGGTTCAAAAGTTATGCCGAAATCACATAGGTCGTAATGTTACAATTTATTCAATAAAGGCCTACTACTGGAGCGTAACGGAATGCTTTAACGGTCGCCGCTCGGCCCCGCAACCGTCCAGAGACTTGGGGGAGACCTCATCTGAAAGGTGGATTCACAATGATCGAGTGTGGCGAACGTCAACCCATTAGTTCAAACTTAAGGGTTCAAAAGTTCTGCCGAAATTACATAGGTTGTCATGTTACAATTTAGTCAATAAAGGCCTACTACTGGAGCCAAACGGAATGCTTTGACGCAAGCCTTTTGGCCGCACGACCTCCCAGAGGGTTGGAAGAGACCTCATCTGAAAGGTGGATTCACAAAGATCGAGTGTGTCGAACGTCAGCCCACTAACTCAAACTTAAGGGTTCAAAAGTTATGCCGAAATCACATAGGTTGTCATGTTACAATTTAGTCAATAAAGGCCTACTACTGGAGCGAAACTGAATGCTTTGACGGTCGCCGCTCGGCCCCACAACCGTCCAGAGACTAGGGGGAGACCTCCCCTGAAAGGTGGATTCACAAAGATCGAGTGTGTCGAACGTCAGCCCACTAGCTCAAACTTAAGGGTTCAAAAGTTCTGCCGAAATCAAATAGGTTGTCATGTTACAATTTAGTCAATAAAGGCCTACTACTGGATCGAAACTGAATGCTTTGACGGTCGCCGCTCGGCCCCACAACCGTCCTGAGACTTGGGGGAGACCTCCCTTGAAAGGTGGATTCACAATGATCGAGTGTGTCGAACGTCAGCCCATTAGTTCAAACTTAAGGGTTCAAAAGTTCTGCCGAAATTACATAGGTTGTCATGTTACAATTTAGTCAATAAAGGCCTACTACTGGAGCGAAACTGAATGCTTTGACGGTCGCCGCTCGGCCCCACAACCGTCCTGAGACTTGGGGGAGACCTCCCTTGAAAGGTGGATTCACAATGATCGAGTGTGTCGAACGTCAGCCCATTAGTTCAAACTTAAGGGTTCAAAAGTTCTGCCGAAATTACATAGGTTGTCATGTTACAATTTAGTCAATAAAGGCCTACTACTGGATCGAAACTGAATGCTTTGACGGTCGCCGCTCGGCCCCACAACCGTCCTGAGACTTGGGGGAGACCTCCCTTGAAAGGTGGATTCACAATGATCGAGTGTGTCGAACGTCAGCCCATTAGTTCAAACTTAAGGGTTCAAAAGTTCTGCCGAAATCACATAGGTTGTCATGTTACAATTTAGTCAATAAAGGCCTACTACTCGAGCGAAACGGAATGCTTTGACGCTAGCCTTTTGTCCCCACAACCGTCCAGAGACTTGGGGGAGACCTCCCCTGAAAGGTGGATTCACAAAGATCGAGTGTGTCGAACGTCAGCCCACTAGCTCAAACTTAAGGGTTCAAAAGTTCTGCCGAAATCACATAGGTCGTCATGTTACAATTTAGTCAATAAAGGCCAACTACTGGAGCGAAACGGAAAGCTTTGACGCTAGCCTTTTTGCCGCACGACCTCCGAGAGTCTTGGAAGAGACCTCATCTGAAAGGTGGATTCACAACGATCGAGTGTGTCGAATGTCAGCCCACTCGCTCAAACTTAAGGGTTCAAAAGTTATGCCGAAATCACATAGGTCGTAATGTTACAATTTATTCAATAAAGGCCTACTACTGGAGCGTAACTGAATGCTTTGACGGTCGCCGCTCGGCCCCACAACCGTCCAGAGACTTGGGGGAGAGCTCCCCTGAAAGGTGGATTCACAATGATCGAGTGTGTCGAACGTCAACCCATTAGTTAAAACTTAAGGGTTCAAATGTTCTGCCGAAATTACATAGGTTATCATGTTACAATTTAGTCAATAAAGGCCTACTACTGGAGCCAAACGGAATGCTTTGACGCTAGCCTTTTGGCCGCACGACCTCCGAGATGCTTGGAAGAGACCTCATCTGAAAGGTGGATTCACAAGGATCGAGTGAGTCGAACGTCATCCCACTAGCTCAAACTTAAGGGTTCAAAAGTTATGCCGAAATCACATAGGTCGTCATGTTACAATTTAGTCAATAAAGGCCTACTACTGGAGCGAAACTGAATGCTTTGACGGTCGCCGCTCGGCCCCACAACCGTCCAGAGACTTGGGGGACACCTCCCCTTAAAGGTGGATTCACATCGATCGAGTATGTCGAACGTCAGCCCACTCGCTCAAACTTAAGGGTTCAAAAGTTCTGCCGAAATCACATAGGTCGTCATGTTACAATTTAGTCAATAAAGGCCTACTACTGGAGCGAAAAGGAATGCTATGACGCAAGCCTTTCGGCCGCACGACCTCTGAGAGGCTTGGAAGAGACCTCGTCTGAAAGGTGGATTCACAAAGATCGAGTGTGTCGAACGTCAGCCCACTAACTCAAACTTAAGGGTTCAAAAGTTCTGCCGAAATCACATAGGTCGTCATGTTACAATTTAGTCAATAAAGGCCAACTACTGGAGCGAAACGGAAAGCTTTGACGCTAGCCTTTTTGCCGCACGACCTCCGAGAGTCTTGGAAGAGACCTCATCTGAAAGGTGGATTCACAACGATCGAGTGTGTCGAATGTCAGCCCACTCGCTCAAACTTAAGGGTTCAAAAGTTATGCCGAAATCACATAGGTCGTAATGTTACAATTTATTCAATAAAGGCCTACTACTGGAGCGTAACTGAATGCTTTGACGGTCGCCGCTCGGCCCCACAACCGTCCAGAGACTTGGGGGAGAGCTCCCCTGAAAGGTGGATTCACAATGATCGAGTGTGTCGAACGTCAACCCATTAGTTAAAACTTAAGGGTTCAAATGTTCTGCCGAAATTACATAGGTTGTCATGTTACAATTTAGTCAATAAAGGCCTACTACTGGAGCCAAACGGAATGCTTTGACGCTAGCCTTTTGGCCGCACGACCTCCGAGATGCTTGGAAGAGACCTCATCTGAAAGGTGGATTCACAAGGATCGAGTGAGTCGAACGTCATCCCACTAGCTCAAACTTAAGGGTTCAAAAGTTATGCCGAAATCACATAGGTCGTCATGTTACAATTTAGTCAATAAAGGCCTACTACTGGAGCGAAACTGAATGCTTTGACGGTCGCCGCTCGGCCCCACAACCGTCCAGAGACTTGGGGGACACCTCCCCTTAAAGGTGGATTCACATCGATCGAGTATGTCGAACGTCAGCCCACTCGCTCAAACTTAAGGGTTCAAAAGTTCTGCCGAAATCACATAGGTCGTCATGTTACAATTTAGTCAATAAAGGCCTACTACTGGAGCGAAAAGGAATGCTATGACGCAAGCCTTTCGGCCGCACGACCTCTGAGAGGCTTGGAAGAGACCTCGTCTGAAAGGTGGATTCACAAAGATCGAGTGTGTCGAACGTCAGCCCACTAACTCAAACTTAAGGGTTCAAAAGTTATGCCGAAATCACATAGGTCGTCATGTTACAATTTAGTCAATAAAGGCCTACTACTGGAGCGAAACTGAATGCTTTGACGGTCGCCGCTCGGCCCCACAACCGTCCAGAGACTTGGGGGAGACCTCCCCTGAAAGGTGGATTCACATAAATCGAGTGTGTCGAACGTCAGCCCACTAGCTCAAACCTAAGGGTTCAAAAGTTCTGCCGAAATCACATAGGTCGTCATGTTACAATTTAGTCAATAAAGGCCTACTACTGGAGCGAAACGGAATGCTTTGACTCTAGCCTTTTTGCCGCACGACCTCCGAGAGTCTTGGAAGAGACCTCATCTGAAAGGTGGATTCACAACGATCGAGTGTGTCGAATGTCAGCCCACTCGGTCAAACGTAAGTGTTCAAAAGTTATGCCGAAATCACATAGGTCGTAATGTTACAATTTATTCAATAAAAGCCTACTACTGGAGCGTAACTGAATGCTTTGACGGTCGCCGCTCGGCCCCACAACCGTCCAGAGACTTGGGGGAGACCTCCCCTGAAAGGTGGATTCACAATGATCGAGTGTGTCGAACGTCAACCCATTAGTTAAAACTTAAGGGTTCAAAAGTTCTGCCGAAATTACATAGGTTGTCATGTTACAATTTAGTCAATAAAGGCCTACTACTGGAGCGAAACTGAATGCTTTGACGGTCGCCGCTCGGCCCCACAACCGTCCAGAGACTTGGGGGAGACCTCCCCTGAAAGGTGGATTCACAAAGATCGAGTGTGTCGAACGTCAGCCGACTCGCTCAAACTTAAGGGTTCAAAAGTTCTGCCGAAATCACATAGGTCGTCATGTTACAATTTAGTCAATAAAGGCCTATTACTGGAGCGAAAAGGAATGCTTTGACGCAAGCCTTTCGGCCACACGACCTCCGAGAGGCTTGTAAAAGACCTCGTCTGAAAGGTGGATTCACAAAGATCGAGTGAGTCGAACGTCAGCCCACTAGCTCAAACTTAAGGGTTCAAAAGTTATGCCGAAATCACATAGGTCGTCATGTTACAATTTAGTCAATAAAGGCCTACTACCGGAGCGAAACTGAATGCTTTGACGGTCGCCGCTCGGCCCCACAACCGTCTAGAGACTTGGGGGAGACCTCCCCAGAAAGGTGGATTCACAAAGATCGAGTGTGTTGAACGTCAGCCCACTAGCTCAAACTGAAGGATTCAAACGTTCTGCCGAAATCACATAGGTCGTCATGTTACAATTTAGTCAATAAAGGCCAACTACTGGAGCGAATTAGAATGCTTTGACGCTAGGCTTTTGGCCGCACGACCTCCGAGAGTCTTGGAAGAGACCTCATCTGAAAGGTGGATTCACAACGATCGAGTGTGTCGAATGTCAGCCCACTCGGTCAAACGTAAGGGTTCAAAAGTTATGCCGAAATCACATAGGTCGTAATGTTACAATTTATTCAATAAAGGCCTACTACTGCAGCGTAACGGAATGCTTTGACGGTCGCCGTTCGGCCCCACAACCGTCCAGAGACTTGGGGGAGACCTCCCCTGAAAGGGGGATTCACAATGATCGAGTGTGTCGAACGTCAACCCATTAGTTAAAACTTAAGGGTTCAAAAGTTCTGCCGAAATTACATAGGTTGTCATGTTACAATTTAGTCAATAAAGGCCTACTACTGGAGCGAAACTGAATGCTTTGACGGTCGCCGCTCGGCCCCACAACCGTCCAGAGACTTGGGGGAGACCTCCCCTGAAAGGTGGATTCACAAAGATCGAGTGTGTCGAACGTCAGCCGACTCGCTCAAACTTAAGGGTTCAAAAGTTCTGCCGAAATCACATAGGTCGTCATGTTACAATTTAGTCAATAAAGGCCTATTACTGGAGCGAAAAGGAATGCTTTGACGCAAGCCTTTCGGCCACACGACCTCCGAGAGGCTTGTAAAAGACCTCGTCTGAAAGGTGGATTCACAAAGATCGAGTGAGTCGAACGTCAGCCCACTAGCTCAAACTTAAGGGTTCAAAAGTTCTGCCGAAATCACATAGGTCGTCATGTTACAATTTAGTCAATAAAGGCCTACTACCGGAGCGAAACTGAATGCTTTGACGGTCGCCGCTCGGCCCCACAACCGTCCAGAGACTTGGGGGAGACCTCCCCAGAAAGGTGGATTCACAAAGATCGAGTGTGTTGAACGTCAGCCCACTAGCTCAAACTTAAGGATTCAAACGTTCTGCCGAAATCACATAGGTCGTCATGTTACAATTTAGTGAATAAAGGCCAACTACTGGAGCGAAATAAAATGCTTTGACGCTAGGCTTTTGGCCGCACGACCTCCGAGAGTCTTGGAAGAGACCTCATCTGAAAGGTGGATTCACAACGATCGAGTGTGTCGAATGTCAGCCCACTCGGTCAAACGTAAGGGTTCAAAAGTTATGCCGAAATCACATAGGTCGTAATGTTACAATTTATTCAATAAAGGCCTACTACTGCAGCGTAACGGAATGCTTTGACGGTCGCCGCTCGGCCCCACAACCGTCCAGAGACTTGGGGGAGACCTCCCCTGAAAGGTGGATTCACAATGATCGAGTGTGTCGAACGTTAACCCATTAGTTAAAACTTAAGGGTTCAAAAGTTCTGCCGAAATTACATAGGTTGTCATGTTACAATTTAGTCAATAAAGGCCTACTACTGGAGCCAAACGGAATGCTTTGACGCTAGCCTTTTGTCCGCACGACCTCCGAGATGCTTGGAAGAGACCTCATCTGAAAGGTGGATTCACAACGATCGAGTGAGTCGAACGTCATCCCACTAGCTCAAACTTAAGGGTTCAAAAGTTATGCCGAAATCACATAGGTCGTCATGATACAATTTAGTCAATAAAGGCCTACTACTATAGCCAAACGGAATGCTTTGACGCTAGCCTTTTGGCCGCACGACCTCCGAGATGCTTGTAAGAGACCTCATCTGAAAGGTGGATTCACAAAGATCGAGTGAGTCGAACGTCATCCCACTACCTCAAACTTAAGGGTTCAAAAGTTATGCCGAAATCACATAGGTCGTCATGTTACAATTTAGTCAATAAAGGCCTACGACTGGAGCGAAACTGAATGCTTTCACGGTCGCCGCTCGGCCCCACAACCGTCCAGAGACTTGGGGGCGACCTCCCCTGAAAGGTGGATTCACAAAGATCGAGTGTGTCGAATGTCAGCCCACTCGCTCAAACTTAAGGGTTCAAAAGTTATGCCGAAATCACATAGGTCGTAATGTTACAATTTAGTCAATAAAGGCCTACTACTGGAGCGAAACGGAATGCTTTGACGCTAGGCTTTTGGCCGCACGACCTCCGAGAGTCTTGGAAGAGACCTCATCTGAAAGGTCGATTCACAACGATCGAGTGTGTCGAATGTCAGCCCACTCGGTCAAACGTAAGGGTTCAAAAGTTATGCCGAAATCACATAGGTCGTAATGTTACAATTTATTCAATAAAGGCCTACTACTGGAGCGTAACTGAATGCTTTGATGGTCGCCGCTCGGCCCCACAACCGTCCAGAGACTTGGGGGAGACCTCCCCTGAAAGGTGGATTCACAATGATCGAGTGTGTCGAACGTCAACCCATTAGTTAAAACTTAAGGGTTCAAAAGTTCTGCCGAAATTACATTGGTTGTCATGTTACAATTTAGTCAATAAAGGCCTATTACTGGAGCGAAAAGGAATGCTTTGACGCAAGCCTTTCGGCCACACGACCTCCGAGAGGCTTGTAAAAGACCTCGTCTGAAAGGTGGATTCACAAAGATCGAGTGAGTCGAACGTCAGCCCACAAGCTCAAACTTAAGGGTTCAAAAGTTATGCCGAAATCACATAGGTCGTCATGTTACAATTTAGTCAATAAAGGCCTACTACTGGAGCGAAACTGAATGCTTTGACGGTCGCCGCTCGGCCCCACAACCGTCCAGAGACTTGGGGGAGACCTCCCCAGAAAGGTGGATTCACAAAGATCGAGTGTGTTGAACGTCAGCCCACTAACTCAAACTTAAGGGTTCAAAAGTTATGCCGAAATCACATAGGTCGTAATGTTACAATTTATTCAATAAAGGCCTACTACTGGAGCGTAACGGAATGCTTTGACGGTCGCCGCTCGGCCCCACAACCGTCCAGAGACTTGGGGGAGACCTCCCCTGAAAGGTGGATTCACAAAGATCGAGTGTGTCGAACGTCAGCCCACTATCTCAAACTTAAGGGTTCAAAAGTTCTGCCGAAATCACATAGGTCGTCATGTTACAATTTAGTCAATAAAGGCCAACTACTGGAGCGAAACGGAATGCTTTGACGCTAGGCTTTTGGCCGCACGACCTCCGAGAGTCTTGGAAGAGACCTCATCTGAAAGGTGGATTCACAACGATCGAGTGTGTCGAATGTCAGCCCACTCGGTCAAACGTAAGTGTTCAAAAGTTATGCCGAAATCACATAGGTCGTAATGTTACAATTTATTCAATAAAAGCCTACTACTGGAGCGTAACTGAATGCTTTGACGGTCGCCGCTCGGCCCCACAACCGTCCAGAGACTTGGGGGAGACCTCCCCTGAAAGGTGGATTCACAATGATCGAGTGTGTCGAACGTCAACCCATTAGTTAAAACTTAAGGGTTCAAAAGTTCTGCCGAAATTACATAGGTTGTCATGTTACAATTTAGTCAATAAAGGCCTACTACTGGAGCGAAACTGAATGCTTTGACGGTCGCCGCTCGGCCCCACAACCGTCCAGAGACTTGGGGGAGACCTCCCCTGAAAGGTGGATTCACAAAGATCGAGTGTGTCGAACGTCAGCCGACTCGCTCAAACTTAAGGGTTCAAAAGTTCTGCCGAAATCACATAGGTCGTCATGTTACAATTTAGTCAAAAAAGCCTATTACTGGAGCGAAAAGGAATGCTTTGACGCAAGCCTTTCGGCCACATGACCTCCGAGAGGCTTGTAAAAGACCTCGTCTGAAAGGTGGATTCACAAAGATCGAGTGAGTCGAACGTCAGCCCACTAGCTCAAACTTAAGGGTTCAAAAGTTATGCCGAAATCACATAGGTCGTCATGTTACAATTTAGTCAATAAAGGCCTACTACCGGAGCGAAACTGAATGCTTTGACGGTCGCCGCTCGGCCCCACAACCGTCCAGAGACTTGGGGGAGACCTCCCCAGAAAGGTGGATTCACAAAGATCGAGTGTGTTGAACGTCAGCCCACTAGCTCAAACTTAAGGATTCAAACGTTCTGCCGAAATCACATAGGTCGTTATGTTACAATTTAGTCAATAAAGGCCAACTACTGGAGCGAAATAGAATGCTTTGACGCTAGGCTTTTGGCCGCACGACCTCCGAGAGTCTTGGAAGAGACCTCATCTGAAAGGTGGATTCACAACGATCGAGTGTGTCGAATGTCAGCCCACTCGGTCAAACGTAAGGGTTCAAAAGTTATGCCGAAATCACATAAGTCGTAATGTTACAATTTATTCAATAAAGGCCTACTACTGCAGCGTAACGGAATGCTTTGACGGTCGCCGCTCGGCCCCACAACCGTCCAGAGACTTGGGGGAGACCTCCCCTGAAAGGTGGATTCACAATGATCGAGTGTGTCGAACGTTAACCCATTAGTTAAAACTTAAGGGTTCAAAAGTTCTGCCGAAATTACATAGGTTGTCATGTTACAATTTAGTCAATAAAGGCCTACTACTGGAGCCAAACGGAATGCTTTGACGCTAGCCTTTTGGCCGCACGACCTCCGAGATGCTTGGAAGAGACCTCATCTGAAAGGTGGATTCACAACGATCGAGTGAGTCGAACGTCATCCCACTAGCTCAAACTTAAGGGTTCAAAAGTTATGCCGAAATCACATAGGTCGTCATGTTACAATTTAGTCAATAAAGGCCTACTACTGGAGCGAAACTGAATGCTTTGACGGTCGCCGCTCGGCCCCACAACCGTCCAGAGACTTGGGGGAGACCTCCCCTGAAAGGTGGATTCACAAAGATCGAGTGTGTCGAACGTCAGCCCACTATCTCAAACTTAAGGGTTCAAAAGTTCTGCCGAAATCACATAGGTCGTCATGTTACAATTTAGTCAATAAAGGCCAACTACTGGAGCGAAACGGAATGCTTTGACGCTAGGCTTTTGGCCGCACGACCTCCGAGAGTCTTGGAAGAGACCTCATCTGAAAGGTGGATTCACAACGATCGAGTGTGTCGAATGTCAGCCCACTCTGTCAAACGTAAGGGTTCAAAAGTTATGCCGAAATCACATAGGTCGTAATGTTACAATTTCAATAAAGGCCTACTACTGGAGCGTAACGGAATGCTTTGACGGTCGCCGCTCGGCCCCACAACCGTCCAGAGACTTGGGGGAGACCTCCCCTTAAAGGTGGATTCACATCGATCGAGTGTGTCGAACGTCAGCCGACTCGCTCAAACTTAAGGGTTCAAAAGTTCTGCCGAAATCACATAGGTCGTCATGTTACAATTTAGTCAATAAAGGCCTACTACTGGAGCGAAAAGGAATGCTTTGACGCAAGCCTTTCGGCCACACGACCTCCGAGAGGCTTGTAAAAGACCTCGTCTGAAAGGTGGATTCACAAAGATCGAGTGAGTCGAACGTCATCCCACTACCTCAAACTTAATGGTTCAAAAGTTATGCCGAAATCACATAGGTCGTCATGTTACAATTTAGTCAATAAAGGCCTACTACTGGAGCGAAACTGAATGCTTTGACGGTCGCCGCTCGGCCCCACAACCGTCCAGAGACTTGGGGGAGACCTCCCCTGAAAGGTGGATTCACAAAGATCGAGTGTGTCGAACGTCAGCCCACTATCTCAAACTTAAGGGTTCAAAAGTTCTGCCGAAATCACATAGGTCGTCATGTTACAATTTAGTCAATAAAGGCCAACTACTGGAGCGAAACGGAATGCTTTGACGCTAGGCTTTTGGCCGCACGACCTCCGAGAGTCTTGGAAGAGACCTCATCTGAAAGGTGGATTCACAACGATCGAGTGTGTCGAATGTCAGCCCACTCGGTCAAACGTAAGGGTTCAAAAGTTATGCCGAAATCACATAGGTCGTAATGTTACAATTTATTCAATAAAGGCCTACTACTGGAGCGTAACTGAATGCTTTGACGGTCGCCGCTCGGCCCCACAACCGTCCAGAGACTTGGGGGAGACCTCCCCTGAAAGGTGGATTCACAATGATCGAGTGTGTCGAACGTCAACCCATTAGTTAAAACTTAAGGTTTCAAAAGTTCTGCCGAAATTACATAGGTTGTCATGTTACAATTTAGTCAATAAAGGCCTACTACTGGAGCGAAACTGAATGCTTTGACGGTCGCCGCTCGGCCCCACAACCGTCCAGAGACTTGGGGGAGACCTCCCCTGAAAGGTGGATTCACAAAGATCGAGTATGTCGAACGTCAGCCGACTCGCTCAAACTTAAGGGTTCAAAAGTTCTGCCGAAATCACATAGGTCGTCATGTTACAATTTAGTCAATAAAGGCCAACTACTGGAGCGAAACGGAATGCTTTGACGCTAGGCTTTTGGCCGCACGACCTCCGAGAGTCTTGGAAGAGACCTCATCTGAAAGGTGGATTCACAACGATCGAGTGTGTCGAATGTCAGCCCACTCGGTCAAACGTAAGGGTTCAAAAGTTATGCCGAAATCACATAGGTCGTAATGTTACAATTTATTCAATAAAGGCCTACTACTGGAGCGTAACTGAATGCTTTGACGGTCGTCGCTCGGCCCCACAACCGTCCAGAGACTTGGGGGAGACCTCCCCTGAAAGGTGGATTCACAATGATCGAGTGTGTCGAACGTCAACCCATTAGTTAAAACTTAAGGTTTCAAAAGTTCTGCCGAAATTACATAGGTTGTCATGTTACAATTTAGTCAATAAAGGCCTACTACTGGAGCGAAACTGAATGCTTTGACGGTCGCCGCTCGGCCCCACAACCGTCCAGAGACTTGGGGGAGACCTCCCCTGAAAGGTGGATTCACAAAGATCGAGTGTGTCGAACGTCAGCCGACTCGCTCAAACTTAAGGGTTCAAAAGTTCTGCCGAAATCACATAGGTCGTCATGTTACAATTTAGTCAATAAAGGCCTATTACTGGAGGGAAAAGGAATGCTTTGACGCAAGCCTTTCGGCCACACGACCTCCGAGAGGCTTGTAAAAGACCACGTCTGAAAGGGGGATTCACAAAGATCGAGTGAGTCGAACGTCAGCCCACTAGCTCAAACTTAAGGGTTCAAAAGTTATGCCGAAATCACATAGGTCGTCATGTTACAATTTAGTCAATAAAGGCCTACTACTGGAGCGAAACTGAATGCTTTGACGGTCGCCGCTCGGCCCCACAACCGTCCAGAGACTTGGGGGAGACCTCCCCCGAAAGGTGGATTCACAAAGATCGAGTGTGTTGAACGTCAGCCCACTAGCTCAAACTTAAGGGTTCAAACGTTCTGCCGAAATCACATAGGTCGTCATGTTACAATTTAGTCAATAAAGGCCAACTACTGGAGCGAAATAGAATGCTTTGACGCTAGGCTTTTGGCCGCACGACCTCCGAGAGTCTTGGAAGAGACCTCATCTGAAAGGTGGATTCACAACGATCGAGTGTGTCGAATGTCAGCCCACTCGGTCAAACGTAAGGGTTCAAAAGTTATGCCGAAATCACATAGGTCGTAATGTTACAATTTATTCAAAAAAAGCCTACTACTGGAGCGTAACGGAATGCTTTGACGGTCGCCGCTCGGCCCCACAACCGTCCAGAGACTTGGGGGAGACCTCCCCTGAAAGGTGGATTCACAATGATCGAGTGTGTCGAACGTCAACCCATTAGTTAAAACTTAAGGGTTCAAAAGTTCTGCCGAAATTACATAGGTTGTCATGTTACAATTTAGTCAATAAAGGCCTACTACTGGAGCCAAACGGAATGCTTTGACGCTAGCCTTTTGGCCGCACGACCTCCGAGATGCTTGGAAGAGACCACATCTGAAAGGTGGATTCACAACGATCGAGTGAGTCGAACGTCATCCCACTAGCTCAAACTTAAGGGTTCAAAAGTTATGCCGAAATCACATAGGTCGTCATGTTACAATTTAGTCAATAAAGGCCTACTAATATAGCCAAACGGAATGCTTTGACGCTAGCCTTTTGGCCGCACGACCTCCGAGATGCTTGGAAGAGACCTCATCTGAAAGGTGGATTCACAAAGATCGAGTGTGTCGAATGTCAGCCCACTCGCTCAAACTTAAGGGTTCAAAAGTTATGCCGAAATCACATAGGTCGTAATGTTACAATTTAGTCAATAAAGGCCTACTACTGGAGCGTAACGGAATGCTTTGACGGTCGCCGCTGGGCCCCACAACCGTCCAGAGACTTGGGGGAGACGTCCCCTTAAAGGTGGATTCACATCGATCGAGTGTGTCGAACGTCAGCCGACTCGCTCAAACTTAAGGGTTCAAAAGTTCTGCCGAAATCACATAGGTCGTCATGTTACAATTTAGTCAATAAAGGCCTACTACTGGAGCGTAACTGAATGCTTTGACGGTCGCCGCTCGGCCCCACAACCGTCCAGAGACTTGGGGGAGACCTCCCCTGAAAGGTGGATTCACAATGATCGAGTGTGTCGAACGTCAACCCATTAGTTAAAACTTAAGGTTTCAAAAGTTCTGCCGAAATTACATAGGTTGTCATGTTACAATTTAGTCAATAAAGGCCTACTACTGGAGCGAAACTGAATGCTTTGACGGTCGCCGCTCGGCCCCACAACCGTCCAGAGACTTGGGGGAGACCTCCCCTGAAAGGTGGATTCACAAAGATCGAGTGTGTCGAACGTCAGCCGACTCGCTCAAACTTAAGGGTTCAAAAGTTCTGCCGAAATCACATAGGTCGTCATGTTACAATTTAGTCAATAAAGGCCTATTACTGGAGCGAAAAGGAATGCTTTGACGCAAGCCTTTCGGCCACACGACCTCCGAGAGGCTTGTAAAAGACCACGTCTGAAAGGGGGATTCACAAAGATCGAGTGAGTCGAACGTCAGCCCACTAGCTCAAACTTAAGGGTTCAAAAGTTATGCCGAAATCACATAGGTCGTCATGTTACAATTTAGTCAATAAAGGCCTACTACTGGAGCGAAACTGAATGCTTTGACGGTCGCCGCTCGGCCCCACAACCGTCCAGAGACTTGGGGGAGACCTCCCCCGAAAGGTGGATTCACAAAGATCGAGTGTGTTGAACGTCAGCCCACTAGCTCAAACTTAAGGGTTCAAACGTTCTGCCGAAATCACATAGGTCGTCATGTTACAATTTAGTCAATAAAGGCCAACTACTGGAGCGAAATAGAATGCTTTGACGCTAGGCTTTTGGCCGCACGACCTCCGAGAGTCTTGGAAGAGACCTCATCTGAAAGGTGGATTCACAACGATCGAGTGTGTCGAATGTCAGCCCACTCGGTCAAACGTAAGGGTTCAAAAGTTATGCCGAAATCACATAGGTCGTAATGTTACAATTTATTCAAAAAAAGCCTACTACTGGAGCGTAACGGAATGCTTTGACGGTCGCCGCTCGGCCCCACAACCGTCCAGAGACTTGGGGGAGACCTCCCCTGAAAGGTGGATTCACAATGATCGAGTGTGTCGAACGTCAACCCATTAGTTAAAACTTAAGGGTTCAAAAGTTCTGCCGAAATTACATAGGTTGTCATGTTACAATTTAGTCAATAAAGGCCTACTACTGGAGCCAAACGGAATGCTTTGACGCTAGCCTTTTGGCCGCACGACCTCCGAGATGCTTGGAAGAGACCACATCTGAAAGGTGGATTCACAACGATCGAGTGAGTCGAACGTCATCCCACTAGCTCAAACTTAAGGGTTCAAAAGTTATGCCGAAATCACATAGGTCGTCATGTTACAATTTAGTCAATAAAGGCCTACTTATATAGCCAAACGGAATGCTTTGACGCTAGCCTTTTGGCCGCACGACCTCCGAGATGCTTGGAAGAGACCTCATCTGAAAGGTGGATTCACAAAGATAGAGTGTGTCGAATGTCAGCCCACTCGCTCAAACTTAAGGGTTCAAAAGTTATGCCGAAATCACATAGGTCGTAATGTTACAATTTAGTCAATAAAGGCCTACTACTGGAGCGTAACGGAATGCTTTGACGGTCGCCGCTGGGCCCCACAACCGTCCAGAGACTTGGGGGAGACGTCCCCTTAAAGGTGGATTCACATCGATCGAGTGTGTCGAACGTCAGCCGACTCGCTCAAACTTAAGGGTTCAAAAGTTCTGCCGAAATCACATAGGTCGTCATGTTACAATTTAGTCAATAAAGGCCTACTACTGGAGCGAAAAGGAATGCTTTGACGCAAGCCTTTCGGCCACACGACCTCCGAGAGGCTTGTAAAAGACCTCGTCTGAAAGGTGGATTCACAAAGATCGAGTGAGTCGAACGTCAGCCCACTATCTCAAACTTAAGGGTTCAAAAGTTCTGCCGAAATCACATAGGTCGTCATGTTACAATTTAGTCAATAAAGGCCAACTACTGGAGCGAAACGGAATGCTTTGACGCTAGGCTTTTGGCCGCACGACCTCCGAGAGACTTGGAAGAGACCTCATCTGAAAGGTGGATTCACAACGATCGAGTGTGTCGAATGTCAGCCCACTCTGTCAAACGTAAGGGTTCAAAAGTTATGCCGAAATCACATAGGTCGTAATGTTACAATTTATTCAATAAAGGCCTACTACTGGAGCGTAACGGAGTGCTTTGACGGTCGCCGCTCGGCCCCACTACCGTCCAGAGACTTGGGGGAGACCTCCCCTTAAAGGTGGATTCACATCGATCGAGTGTGTCGAACGTCAGCCGACTCGCTCAAACTTAAGGGTTCAAAAATTCTGCCGAAATCACATAGGTCGTCATGTTACAATTTAGTCAATAAAGGCCTACTACTGGAGCGAAAAGGAATGCTTTGACGCAAGCCTTTCGGCCACACGACCTCCGAGAGGCTTGTAAAAGACCTCGTCTGAAAGGTGGATTCACAAAGATCGAGTGAGTCGAACGTCATCCCACTACCTCAAACCTAATGGTTCAAAAGTTATGCCGAAATCACATAGGTCGTCATGTTACAATTTAGTCAATAAAGGCCTACTACTGGAGCGAAACTGAATGCTTTGACGGTCGCCGCTCGGCCCCACAACCGTCCAGAGACTTGGGGGAGACCTCCCCTGAAAGGTGGATTCACAAAGATCGAGTGTGTCGAACGTCAGCCCACTATCTCAAACTTAAGGGTTCAAAAGTTCTGCCGAAATCACATAGGTCGTCATGTTACAATTTAGTCAATAAAGGCCAACTACTGGAGCGAAACGGAATGCTTTGACGCTAGGCTTTTGGCCGCACGACCTCCGAGAGTCTTGGAAGAGACCTCATCTGAAAGGTGGATTCACAACGATCGAGTGTGTCGAATGTCAGCCCACTCGGTCAAACGTAAGGGTTCAAAAGTTATGCCGAAATCACATAGGTCGTAATGTTACAATTTATTCAATAAAGGCCTACTACTGGAGCGTAACTGAATGCTTTGACGGTCGCCGCTCGGCCCCACAACCGTCCAGAGACTTGGGGGAGACCTCCCCTGAAAGGTGGATTCACAATGATCGAGTGTGTCGAACGTCAACCCATTAGTTAAAACTTAAGGGTTCAAAAGTTCTGCCGAAATTACATAGGTTGTCATGTTACAATTTAGTCAATAAAGGCCTACTACTGGAGCGAAACTGAATGCTTTGACGGTCGCCGCTCGGCCCCACAACCGTCCAGAGACTTGGGGTAGACCTCCCCTGAAAGGTGGATTCACAAAGATCGAGTGTGTCGAACGTCAGCCGACTCGCTCAAACTTAAGGGTTCAAAAGTTCTGCCAAAATCACATAGGTCGTCATGTTACAATTTAGTCAATAAAGGCCTATTACTGGAGCGAAACTGAATGCTTTGACGGTCGCCGCTCGGCCCCACAACCGTCCAGAGACTTGGGGGAGACCTCCCCAGAAAGGTGGATTCACGAAGATCGAGTGTGTTGAACGTCAGCCCACTAGCTCAAACTTAAGGGTTCAAACGTTCTGCCGAAATCACATAGGTCGTCATGTTACAATTTAGTCAATAAAGGCCAACTACTGGAGCGAAATAGAATGCTTTGACGCTAGGCTTTTGGCCGCACGACCTCCGAGAGTCTTGGAAGAGACCTCATCTGAAAGGTGGATTCACAACGATCGAGTGTGTCGAATGTCAGCCCACTCGGTCAAACGTAAGGGTTCAAAAGTTATGCCGAAATCACATAGGTCGTAATGTTACAATTTATTCAAAAAAAGCCTACTACTGGAGCGTAACGGAATGCTTTGACGGTCGCCGCTCGGCCCCACAACCGTCCAGAGACTTGGGGGAGACCTCCCCTGAAAGGTGGATTCACAATGATCGAGTGTGTCGAACGTCAACCCATTAGTTAAAACTTAAGGGTTCAAAAGTTCTGCCGAAATTACATAGGTTGTCATGTTACAATTTAGTCAATAAAGGCCTACTACTGGAGCCAAACGGAATGCTTTGACGGTCGCCGCTCGGCCCCACAACCGTCCAGAGACTTGGGGGAGACCTCCCCTGAAAGGTGGATTCACAAAGATCGAGTGTGTCAAACGTCAGCCGACTCGCTCAAACTTAAGGGTTCAAAAGTTCTGCCGAAATCACATAGGTCGTCATGTTACAATTTAGTCAATAAAGGCCTATTACTGGAGCGAAAAGGAATGCTTTGACGCAAGCCTTTCGGCCACACGACCTCCGAGAGGCTTGTAAAAGACCTCGTCTGAAAGGTGGATTCACAAAGATCGAGTGAGTCGAACGTCATCCCACTATCTCAATCTTAAGGGTTTAAAAGTTCTGCCGAAATCACATAGGTCGTAATGTTACAATTTAGTCAATAAAGGCCTACTACTGGAGCGTAACGAAATGCTTTGACGGTCGCCGCTCGTCCCCACAACCTTCCAGAGACTTGGGGGAGACCTCCCCTTAAAGGTGGATTCACATCGATCGATTGTGTCGAACGTCAGCCGACTCGCTCAAACTTAAGGGTTCAAAAGTTCTGCCGAAATTTCCTAGGTTGTCATGTTACAATTTAGTCAATAAAGGCCTACTACTGGAGCGAAAAGGAATGCTTTGACGCAAGCCTTTCGGCCGCACGACCTCCGAGAGGCTTGTAAAAGACCTCGTCTGAAAGGTGGATTCACAAAGATCGAGTGAGTCGAACGTCAGCCCACTAGCTCAAACTTAAGGGTTCAAAAGTTATGCCGAAATCACATAGGTCGTCATGTTACAATTTAGTCAATAAAGGCCTACTACTGGAGCGAAACTGAATGCTTTGACGGTCGCCGCTCGGCCCCACAACCGTCCAGAGACTTGGGGGAGACCTCCCCTGAAAGGTGGATTCACAAAGATCGAGTGTGTCGAACGTCAGCCCACTAGCTCAAACTTAAGGGTTCAAAAGTTCTGCCGAAATCACATAGTTCGTCATGTTACAATTTAGTCAATAAAGGCCAACTACTGGAGCGAAATAGAATGCTTTGACGCTAGGCTTTTGGCCGCACGACCTCCGAGAGTCTTGGAAGAGACCTCATCTGAAAGGTGGATTCACAACGATCGAGTGTGTCGAATGTCAGCCCACTCTGTCAAACGTAAGGGTTCAAAAGTTATGCCGAAATCACATAGGTCGTAATGTTACAATTTATTCAAAAAAAGCCTACTACTGGAGCGTAACGGAATGCTTTGACGGTCGCCGCTCGGCCCCACAACCGTCCAGAGACCTTGGGGGAGACCTCCCCTGAAAGGTGGATTCACAATGATCGAGTGTGTCGAACGTCAGCCGACTCGCTCAAACTTAAGGGTTCAAAAGTTCTGCCGAAATCACATAGGTCGTCATGTTACAATTTAGTCAATAAAGGCCTACTACTGGAGCGAAAAGGAATGCTTTGACGCAAGCCTTTCGGCCACACGACCTCCGAGAGGCTTGTAAAAGACCTCGTCTGAAAGGTGGATTCACAAAGATCGAGTGAGTCGAACGTCATCCCACTACCTCAAACTTAATGGTTCAAAAGTTATGCCGAAATCACATAGGTCGTCATGTTACAATTTAGTCAATAAAGGCCTACTACTGGAGCGAAACTGAATGCTTTGACGGTCGCCGCTCGGCCCCACAACCGTCCAGAGACTTGGGGGAGACCTCCCCTGAAAGGTGGATTCACAAAGATCGAGTGTGTCGAACGTCAGCCCACTATCTCAAACTTAAGGGTTCAAAAGTTCTGCCGAAATCACATAGGTCGTCATGTTACAATTTAGTCAATAAAGGCCAACTACTGGAGCGAAACGGAATGCTTTGACGCTAGGCTTTTGGCCGCACGACCTCCGAGAGTCTTGGAAGAGACCTCATCTGAAAGGTGGATTCACAACGATTGAGTGTGTCGAATGTCAGCCCACTCGGTCAAACGTAAGGGTTCAAAAGTTATGCCGAAATCACATAGGTCGTAATGTTACAATTTATTCAATAAAGGCCTACTACTGGAGCGTAACTGAATGCTTTGACGGTCGCCGCTCGGCCCCACAACCGTCCAGAGACTTGGGGGAGACCTCCCCTGAAAGGTGGATTCACAATGATCGAGTGTGTCGAACGTCAACCCATTAGTTAAAACTTAAGGTTTCAAAAGTTCTGCCGAAATTACATAGGTTGTCATGTTACAATTTAGTCAATAAAGGCCTACTACTGGAGCGAAACTGAATGCTTTGACGGTCGCCGCTCGGCCCCACAACCGTCCAGAGACTTGGGGGAGACCTCCCCTGAAAGGTGGATTCACGAAGATCGAGTGTGTCGAACGTCAGCCGACTCGCTCAAACTTAAGGGTTCAAAAGTTCTGCCGAAATCACATAGGTCGTCATGTTACAATTTAGTCAATAAAGGCCTATTACTGGAGCGAAAAGGAATGCTTTGACGCAAGCCTTTCGGCCACACGACCTCCGAGAGGCTTGTAAAAGACCACGTCTGAAAGGGGGATTCACAAAGATCGAGTGAGTCGAACGTCAGCCCACTAGCTCAAACTTAAGGGTTCAAAAGTTATGCCGAAATCACATAGGTCGTCATGTTACAATTTAGTCAATAAAGGCCTACTACTGGAGCGAAACTAAATGCTTTGACGGTCGCCGCTCGGCCCCACAACCGTCCAGAGACTTGGGGGAGACCTCCCCCGAAAGGTGGATTCACAAAGATCGAGTGTGTTGAACGTCAGCCCACTAGCTCAAACTTAAGGGTTCAAACGTTCTGCCGAAATCACATAGGTCGTCATGTTACAATTTAGTCAATAAAGGCCAACTACTGGAGCGAAATAGAATGCTTTGACGCTAGGCTTTTGGCCGCACGACCTCCGAGAGTCTTGGAAGAGACCTCATCTGAAAGGTGGATTCACAACGATCGAGTGTGTCGAATGTCAGCCCACTCGGTCAAACGTAAGGGTTCAAAAGTTATGCCGAAATCACATAGGTCGTAATGTTACAATTTATTCAAAAAAAGCCTACTACTGGAGCGTAACGGAATGCTTTGACGGTCGCCGCTCGGCCCCACAACCGTCCAGAGACTTGGGGGAGACCTCCCCTGAAAGGTGGATTCACAATGATCGAGTGTGTCGAACGTCAGCCGACTCGCTCAAACTTAAGGGTTCAAAAGTTCTGCCGAAATCACATAGGTCGTCATGTTACAATTTAGTCAATAAAGGCCTACTACTGGAGCGAAAAGGAATGCTTTGACGCAAGCCTTTCGGCCACACGACCTCCGAGAGGCTTGTAAAAGACCTCGTCTGAAAGGTGGATTCACAAAGATCGAGTGAGTCGAACGTCATCCCACTACCTCAAACTTAATGGTTCAAAAGTTATGCCGAAATCACATAGGTCGTCATGTTACAATTTAGTCAATAAAGGCCTACTACTGGAGCGAAACTGAATGCTTTGACGGTCGCCGCTCGGCCCCACAACCGTCCAGAGACTTGGGGGAGACCTCCCCTGAAAGGTGGATTCACAAAGATCGAGTGTGTCGAACGTCAGCCCACTATCTCAAACTTAAGGGTTCAAAAGTTCTGCCGAAATCACATAGGTCGTCATGTTACAATTTAGTCAATAAAGGCCAACTACTGGAGCGAAACGGAATGCTTTGACGCTAGGCTTTTGGCCGCACGACCTCCGAGAGTCTTGGAAGAGACCTCATCTGAAAGGTGGATTCACAACGATCGAGTGTGTCGAATGTCAGCCCACTCGGTCAAACGTAAGGGTTCAAAAGTTATGCCGAAATCACATAGGTCGTAATGTTACAATTTATTCAATAAAGGCCTACTACTGGAGCGTAACTGAATGCTTTGACGGTCGCCGCTCAGCCCCACAACCGTCCAGAGACTTGGGGGAGACCTCCCCTGAAAGGTGGATTCACAATGATCGAGTGTGTCGAACGTCAACCCATTAGTTAAAACTTAAGGTTTCAAAAGTTCTGCCGAAATTACATAGGTTGTCATGTTACAATTTAGTCAATAAAGGCCTACTACTGGAGCGAAAAGGAATGCTTTGACGCAAGCCTTTCGGCCACACGACCTCCGAGAGGCTTGTAAAAGACCACGTCTGAAAGGGGGATTCACAAAGATCGAGTGAGTCGAACGTCAGCCCACTAGCTCAAACTTAAGGGTTCAAAAGTTATGCCGAAATCACATAGGTCGTCATGTTACAATTTAGTCAATAAAGGCCTACTACTGGAGCGAAACTGAATGCTTTGACGGTCGCCGCTCGGCCCCACAACCGTCCAGAGACTTGGGGGAGACCTCCCCCGAAAGGTGGATTCACAAAGATCGAGTGTGTTGAACGTCAGCCCACTAGCTCAAACTTAAGGGTTCAAACGTTCTGCCGAAATCACATAGGTCGTCATGTTACAATTTAGTCAATAAAGGCCAACTACTGGAGCGAAATAGAATGCTTTGACGCTAGGCTTTTGGCCGCACGACCTCCGAGAGTCTTGGAAGAGACCTCATCTGAAAGGTGGATTCACAACGATCGAGTGTGTCGAATGTCAGCCCACTCGGTCAAACGTAAGGGTTCAAAAGTTATGCCGAAATCACATAGGTCGTAATGTTACAATTTATTCAAAAAAAGCCTACTACTGGAGCGTAACGGAATGCTTTGACGGTCGCCGCTCGGCCCCACAACCGTCCAGAGACTTGGGGGAGACCTCCCCTGAAAGGTGGATTCACAATGATCGAGTGTGTCGAACGTCAACCCATTAGTTAAAACTTAAGGGTTCAAAAGTTCTGCCGAAATTACATAGGTTGTCATGTTACAATTTAGTCAATAAAGGCCTACTACTGGAGCCAAACGGAATGCTTTGACGCTAGCCTTTTGGCCGCACGACCTCCGAGATGCTTGGAAGAGACCACATCTGAAAGGTGGATTCACAACGATCGAGTGAGTCGAACGTCATCCCACTAGCTCAAACTTAAGGGTTCAAAAGTTATGCCGAAATCACATAGGTCGTCATGTTACAATTTAGTCAATAAAGGCCTACTACTGGAGCGTAACGGAATGCTTTGACGGTCGCCGCTGGGCCCCACAACCGTCCAGAGACTTGGGGGAGACCTCCCCTTAAAGGTGGATTCACATCGATCGAGTGTGTCGAACGTCAGCCGACTCGCTCAAACTTAAGGGTTCAAAAGTTCTGCCGAAATCACATAGGTCGTCATGTTACAATTTAGTCAATAAAGGCCTACTACTGGAGCGAAAAGGAATGCTTTGACGCAAGCCTTTCGGCCACACGACCTCCGAGAGGCTTGTAAAAGACCTCGTCTGAAAGGTGGATTCACAAAGATCAAGTGAGTCGAACGTCAGCCCACTATCTCAAACTTAAGGTTTCAAAAGTTCTGCCGAAATCACATAGGTCGTCATGTTACAATTTAGTCAATAAAGGCCAACTACTGGAGCGAAACGGAATGCTTTGACGCTAGGCTTTTGGCCGCACGACCTCCGAGAGTCTTGGAAGAGACCTCATCTGAAAGGTGGATTCACAACGATCGAGTGTGTCGAATGTCAGCCCACTCTGTCAAACGTAAGGGTTCAAAAGTTATGCCGAAATCACATAGGTCGTAATGTTACAATTTATTCAATAAAGGCCTACTACTGGAGCGTAACGGAATGCTTTGACGGTCGCCGCTCGGCCCCACAACCGTCCAGAGACTTGGGGGAGACCTCCCCTTAAAGGTGGATTCACATCGATCGAGTGTGTCGAACGTCAGCCGACTCGCTCAAACTTAAGGGTTCAAAAATTCTGCCGAAATCACATAGGTCGTCATGTTACAATTTAGTCAATAAAGGCCTACTACTGGAGCGAAAAGGAATGCTTTGACGCAAGCCTTTCGGCCACACGACCTCCGAGAGGCTTGTAAAAGACCTCGTCTGAAAGGTGGATTCACAAAGATCGAGTGAGTCGAACGTCATCCCACTACCTCAAACCTAATGGTTCAAAAGTTATGCCGAAATCACATAGGTCGTCATGTTACAATTTAGTCAATAAAGGCCTACTACTGGAGCGAAACTGAATGCTTTGACGGTCGCCGCTCGGCCCCACAACCGTCCAGAGACTTGGGGGAGACCTCCCCTGAAAGGTGGATTCACAAAGATCGAGTGTGTCGAACGTCAGCCCACTATCTCAAACTTAAGGGTTCAAAAGTTCTGCCGAAATCACATAGGTCGTCATGTTACAATTTAGTCAATAAAGGCCAACTACTGGAGCGAAACGGAATGCTTTGACGCTAGGCTTTTGGCCGCTCGACCTCCGAGAGTCTTGGAAGAGACCTCATCTGAAAGGTGGATTCACAACGATCGAGTGTGTCGAATGTCAGCCCACTCGGTCAAACGTAAGGGTTCAAAAGTTATGCCGAAATCACATAGGTCGTAATGTTACAATTTATTCAATAAAGGCCTACTACTGGAGCGTAACTGAATGCTTTGACGGTCGCCGCTCGGCCCCACAACCGTCCAGAGACTTGGGGGAGACCTCCCCTGAAAGGTGGATTCACAATGATCGAGTGTGTCGAACGTCAACCCATTAGTTAAAACTTAAGGGTTCAAAAGTTCTGCCGAAATTACATAGGTTGTCATGTTACAATTTAGTCAATAAAGGCCTACTACTGGAGCGAAACTGAATGCTTTGACGGTCGCCGCTCGGCCCCACAACCGTCCAGAGACTTGGGGGAGACCTCCCCTGAAAGGTGGATTCACAAAGATCGAGTGTGTCGAACGTCAGCCGACTCGCTCAAACTTAAGGGTTCAAAAGTTCTGCCAAAATCACATAGGTTGTCATGTTACAATTTAGTCAATAAAGGCCTACTACTGGAGCCAAACGGAATGCTTTGACGGTCGCCGCTCGGCCCCACAACCGTCCAGAGACTTGGGGGAGACCTCCCCTGAAAGGTGGATTCACAAAGATCGAGTGTGTCAAACATCAGCCGACTCGCTCAAACTTAAGGGTTCAAAAGTTCTGCCGAAATCACATAGGTCGTCATGTTACAATTTAGTCAATAAAGGCCTATTACTGGAGCGAAAAGGAATGCTTTGACGCAAGCCTTTCGGCCACACGACCTCCGAGAGGCTTGTAAAAGACCTCGTCTGAAAGGTGGATTCACAAAGATCGAGTGAGTCGAACGTCATCCCACTATCTCAAACTTAAGGGTTTAAAAGTTCTGCCGAAATCACATAGGTCGTAATGTTACAATTTAGTCAATAAAGGCCTACTACTGGAGCGTAACGAAATGCTTTGACGGTCGCCGCTCGGCCCCACAACCTTCCAGAGACTTGGGGGAGACCTCCCCTTAAAGATGGATTCACATCGATCGATTGTGTCGAACGTCAGCCGACTCGCTCAAACTTAAGGGTTCAAAAGTTCTGCCGAAATCACATAGGTCGTCATGTTACAATTTAGTCAATAAAGGCCTACTACTGGAGCGAAAAGGAATGCTTTGACGCAAGCCTTTCGGCCGCACGACCTCCGAGAGGCTTGTAAAAGACCTCGTCTGAAAGGTGGATTCACAAAGATCGAGTGAGTCGAACGTCAGCCCACTAGCTCAAACTTTAGGGTTCAAAAGTTATGCCGAAATCACATAGGTCGTAATGTTATAATTTATACAATAAAGGCCTACTACTGGAGCGTAACGGAATGCTTTGACGGTCGCCGCTCGGCCCCACAACCGTCCAGAGACTTGGGGGAGACCTCCCCTGAAAGGTGGATTCTCAATGATCGAGTGTGTCGAACGTCAACCCATTAGTTCAAACTTAAGGGTTCAAAAGTTCTGCCGAAATTTCCTAGGTTGTCATGTTACAATTTAGTCAATAAAGGCCTACTACTATAGCCAAACGGAATGCTTTTACGCTAGCCTTTTGGCCGCACGACCTCCGAGATGCTTGGAAGAGACCTCATCTGAAAAGTGGATTCACAAAGATCGAGTGTGTCGAATGTCAGCCCACTCGCTCAAACTTAAGGGTTCAAAAGTTATGCCGAAATCACATAGGTCGTAATGTTACAATTTAGTCAATAAAGGCCTACTACTGGAGCGTAACGGAATGCTTTGACGGTCGCCGCTCGGCCCCACAACCGTCCAGAGACTTGGGGGAGACCTCCCCTTAAAGGTGGATTCACATCGATCGAGTGTGTCGAACGTCAGCCGACTCGCTCAAACTTAAGGGTTCAAAAGTTATGCCGAAATCACATAGGTCGTAATGTTACAATTTAGTCAATAAAGGCCTACTACTGGAGCGTAACGGAATGCTTTGACGGTCGCCGCTCGGCCCCACAACCGTCCAGAGACTTGGGGGAGACCTCCCCTTAAAGGTGGATTCACATCGATCGAGTGTGTCGAACGTCAGCCGACTCGCTCAAACTTAAGGGTTCAAAAGTTCTGCCGAAATCACATAGGTCGTCATGTTACAATTTAGTCAATAAAGGCCTACTACTGGAGCGAAAAGGAATGCTTTGACGCAAGCCTTTCGGCCACACGACCTCCGAGAGGCTTGTAAAAGACCTCGTCTGAAAGGTGGATTCACAAAGATCGAGTGAGTCGAACGTCAGCCCACTATCTCAAACTTAAGGGTTCAAAAGTTCTGCCGAAATCACATAGGTCGTCATGTTACAATTTAGTCAATAAAGGCCTACTACTGGAGCGAAACTGAATGCTTTGACGGTGGCCGCTCGGCCCCATAACCGTCCAGAGACTTGGGGGAGACCTCCCCTGAAAGATGGATTCACAAAGATCGAGTGTGTCGAACGTCAGCCGACTCGCTCAAACTTAAGGGTTCAAAAGTTCTGCCAAAATCACATAGGTCGTCATGTTACAATTTAGTCAATAAAGGCCTACTACTGGAGCGAAAAGGAATGCTTTGACGCAAGCCTTTCGGCCACACGACCTCCGAGAGGCTTGTAAAAGACCTCGTCTGAAAGGTGGATTCACAAAGATCGAGTGTGTCGAACGTCAGCCCACTAGCTCAAACTTATGGGTTCAAAAGTTCTGCCGAAATCACATAGGTCGTCATGTTACAATTTAGTCAATAAAGGCCAACTACTGGAGCGAAACGGAATGCTTTGACGCTATGCTTTTGGCCGTACGACCTCCGAGAGTCTTGGAAGAGACCTCATCTGAAAGGTGGATTCACAACGATCGAGTGTTTCGAGTGTCAGCCCACTCGCTCAAACTTAAGGGATCAAAGGTTATGCCGAAATCACATAGGTCATAATGTTACAATTTATTCAATAAAGGCCTACTACTGGAGCGTAAAGGAATGCTTTGACGGTCGGCGCTCGGCCCCACAACCGTCCAGAGACTTGGGGGAGACCTCCCCTGAAAGGTGGATTCACAATGATCGAGTGTGTCGAACGTCAACCCATTAGTTCCAATTTAAGGGTTCAAAAGTTCTGCCGAAATTACCTAGGTTGTCATGTTACAATTTAGTCAATAAAGGCCTACTACTATAGCCAAACGGAATGCTTTGACGCTAGCCTTTTGGCCGCACGACCTCCGAGATGCTTGGAAGAGACCTCATCTGAAAGGTGGATTCACAAAGATCGAGTGAGTCGTACGTCAGCCCACTCGCTCAAACTTAAGGGTTCAAAAGTTATGCCGAAATCACATAGGTCGTCATGTTACAATTTAGTCAATAAAGGCCTACTACTGGAGCGAAACTGAATGCTTTGACGGTCGCCGCTCGCCCCCACAACCGTCCAGAGACTTGGGGGAGACCTCCCCTGAAAGGTGGATTCACATAGATCGAGTGTGTCGAACGTCAGCCCACTAGCTCAAACTTAAGGGTTCAAAAGTTCGGCCGAAATCACATAGGTCGTCATGTTACAATTTAGTCAATAAAGGCCAACTACTGGAGCGAAACGGAATGCTTTGACGCTAGGCTTTTGGCCGCACGACCTCCGAGAGTCTTGGAATAGACCTCATCTGAAAGGTGGATTCACAACGATCGAGTGTGTCGAATGTCAGCCCACTCGCTCAAACTTAAGGGTTCAAAGGTTATGCCGAAATCACATAGGTCGTAATGTTACAATTTATTCAATAAAGGCCTACTACTGGAGCGTAACGGAATGCTTTGACGTTCGGCGCTCGGCCCCACAACCGTCCAGAGACTTGGGGGAGACCTCCCCTGAAAGGTGGATTCACAATGATCGAGTGTGTCGAACGTCAACCCATTAGTTCAAATTTAAGGGTTCAAAAGTTCGGCCGAAATCACATAGGTCGTCATGTTACAATTTAGTCAATAAAGGCCAACTACTGGAGCGAAACGGAATGCTTTGACGCTAGGCTTTTGGCCGCACGACCTCCGAGAGTCTTGGAAGAGACCTCATCTGAAAGGTGGATTCACAACGATCGAGTGTGTCGAATGTCAGCCCACTCGCTCAAACTTAAGGGTTCAAAGGTTATGCCGAAATCACATAGGTCGTAATGTTACAATTTATTCAATAAAGGCCTACTACTGGAGCGTAACGGAATGCTTTGACGTTCGGCGCTCGGCCCCACAACCGTCCAGAGACTTGGGGGAGACCTCCCCTGAAAGGTGGATTCACAATGATCGAGTGTGTCGAACGTCAACCCATTAGTTCAAATTTAAGGGTTCAAAAGTTCTGCCGAAATTACCTAGGTTGTCATGTTACAATTTAGTCAATAAAGGCCTACTACTATAGCCAAACGGAATGCTTTGACGCTAGCCTTTTGGCCGCACGACCTCCGAGATGCTTGGAAGAGACCTCATCTGAAAGGTGGATTCACAAAGATCGAGTGTGTCGAATGTCAGCCCACTCGCTCAAACTTAAGGGTTCAAAAGTTATGCCGAAATCACATAGGTCGTAATGTTACAATTTAGTCAATAAAGGCCTACTACTGGAGCGTAACGGAATGCTTTGACGGTCGCCGCTCGGCCCCACAACCGTCCAGAGACTTGGGGGAGACCTCCCCTTAAAGGTGGATTCACATCGATCGAGTGTGTCGAACGTCAGCCGACTCGCTCAAACTTAAGGGTTCAAAAGTTCTGCCAAAATAACATAGGTCGTCATGTTACAATTTAGTCAATAAAGGCCTACTACTGGAGCGAAAAGGAATGCTTTGACGCAAGCCTTTCGGCCGCACGACCTCCGAGAGGCTTGTAAAAGACCTCGTCTGAAAGGTGGATTCACAAAGATCGAGTGAGTCGTACGTCAGCCCACTAGCTCAAACTTAAGGGTTCAAAAGTTATGCCGAAATCACATAGGTCATCATGTTACAATTTAGTCAATAAAGGCCTACTACTGGAGCGAAACTGAATGCTTTGACGGTTGCCTCTCGGCCCCACAACCGTCCAGAGACTTGGGGGAGACCTCCCCTGAAAGGTGGATTCACAAAGATCGAGTGTGTCGAACGTCAGCCCACTAGCTCAAACTTAAGGGTTCAAAAGTTCTGCCGAAATTACCTAGGTTGTCATGTTACAATTTAGTCAATAAAGGCCTACTACTATAGCCAAACGGAATGCTTTGACGCTAGCCTTTTGGCCGCACGACCTCCGAGATGCTTGGAAGAGACCTCATCTGAAAGGTGGATTCACAAAGATCGAGTGTGTCGAATGTCAGCCCACTAGCTCAAACTTAAGGGTTCAATAGTTATGCCGAAATCACATAGGTCGTCATGTTACAATTTAGTCAATAAAGGCCTACTACTGGAGCGAAACTGAATGCTTTGACGGTCGCCACTCGGCCCCACAACCGTCCAGAGACTTGGGGGAGACCTCCCCAGAAAGGTGGATTCACAAAGATCGAGTGTGTTGAACGTCAGCCCACTAGCTCAGACTTAAGGGTTCAAACGTTCTGCCGAAATCACATAGGTCGTCATGGTACAATTTAGTCAATAAAGGCCAACTACTGGAGCGAAATAGAATGCTTTGACGCTAGGCTTTTGGCCGCACGACCTCCGAGAGTCTTGGAAGAGACCTCATCTGAAAGGTGGATTCACAACGATCGAGTGTGTCGAATGTCAGCCCACTCGGTCAAACGTAAGGGTTCAAAAGTTATGCCGAAATCACATAGGTCGTAATGTTACAATTTATTCAATAAAGGCCTACTACTGGAGCGTAACGGAATGCTTTGACGGTCGCCGCTCGGGCCCACAACCGTCCAGAGACTTGGGGGAGACCTCCCCTGAAAGGTGGATTCACAATGATCGAGTGTGTCGAACGTCAACCCATTAGTTCAAACTTAAGGGTTCAAAAGTTCTGCCGAAATTACATAGGTTGTCATGTTACAATTTAGTCAATAAAGGCCTACTACTATAGCCAAACGGAATGCTTTGACGCTAGCCTTTTGGCCGCACGACCTCCGAGATGCTTGGAAGAGACCTCATCTGAAAGGTGGATTCACAAAGCTCGAGTGTGTCGAATGTCAGCCCACTCGCTCAAACTTAAGGGTTCAAAAGTTATGCCGAAATCACATAGGTCGTAATGTTACAATTTAGTCAATAAAGGCCTACTACTGGAGCGTAACGGAATGCTTTGACGGTCGCCGCTCGGCCACACGACCTCCGAGAGGCTTGTAAAAGACCTCGTCTGAAAGGTGGATTCACAAAGATCGAGTGAGTCGAACGTCAGCCCACTAGCTCAAACTTAAGGGTTCAAAAGTTCTGCCGAAATCACATAGGTCGTCATGTTACAATTTAGTCAATAAAGGCCTACTACTGGAGCGAAAATGAATGCTTTGACGGTCGCTGCTCGGCCGCACAACCGTCCAGAGACTTCGGGGAGACCTCCCCTGAAAGGTAGATTCACAAAGATCGATTGTGTCGAACGTCAACCCATTAGTTCAAACTTAAGGGTTCAAAAGTTCTGCCGAAATCAAATAGGTCGTCATGTTACAATTTAGTCAATAAAGGCCTATTACTATAGCCAAACGGAATGCTTTGACGCTAGCCTTTTGGCCGCACGACCTCCGAGAGTCTTGGAAGAGACCTCATCAGAAAGGTGGATTCACAACGATCGAGTGTGTCGAATGTCAGCCCACTCGCTCAAACGTAAGGGTTCAAAAGTTATGCCGAAATCACATAGGTCGTAATGTTACAATTTATTCAATAAAGGCCTACTACTGGAGCGTAAAGGAATGCTTTGACGGTCGCCGCTCAGCCCCACAACCGTCCAGAGACTTGGGGGAGACCTCCCCTGAAAGGTGGATTCACAATGATCGAGTGTGTCGAACGTCAACCCATTAGTTCAAACTTAAGGGTTCAAAAGTTCTGTCGAAATTACATAGGTTGTCATGTTACAATTTAGTCAATAAAGGCCTATTACTATAGCCAAACGGAATGCTTTGACGCTAGCCTTTTGGCCGCACGACCTCCGAGATGCTTGGAAGAGACCTCATCTGAAAGGTGGATTCACAACGATCGAGTGTGTCGAATGTCAGCCCACTCGATCAAACTTAAGGGTTCAAAAGTTATGCCAAAATCACAAAGGTCGTAATGTTACAATTTAGTCAATAAAGGCCTACTCCTGGAGCGTAACGGAATGCTTTGACGCTCGCCGCTCGGCCCCACAACCGTCCAGAGACTTGGGGGAGACCTCCCCTTAAAGGTGGATTCACATCGATCGAGTGTGTCGAACGTCAGCCCACTAGCTCAAACTTAAGGGTTCAAAAGTTCTGCCGAAATCACATAGGTCGTCACGTTACAATTTAGTCAATAAAGGCCAACTACTGGAGCGAAACGGAATGCTTTGACGCTAGGCTTTTGGCCGCACGACCTCCGAGAGTCTTGGAAGAGACCTCATCTGAAAGGTGGATTCACAACGATCGAGTGTGTCGAATGTCAGCCCACTCGCTCAAACGTAAGGGTTCAAAAGTTATGCCGAAATCACATAGGTCGTAATGTTATAATTTATTCAATAAAGGCCTACTACTGGAGCGTAACGGAATGCTTTGACGGTCGCCGCTCGGCCCCACAACCGTCCAGAGACTTGTGGGAGACCTCCCCTGAAAGGTGGATTCTCAATGATCGAGTGTGTCGAACGTCAACCCATTAGTTCAAACTTAAGGGTTCAAAAGTTCTGCCGAAATTTCCTAGGTTGTCATGTTACAATTTAGTCAATAAAGGCCTACTACTATAGCCAAACGGAATGCTTTTACGCTAGCCTTTTGGCCGCACGACCTCCGAGATGCTTGGAAGAGACCTCATCTGAAAAGTGGATTCACAAAGATCGAGTGTGTCGAATGTCAGCCCACTCGCTCAAACTTAAGGGTTCAAAAGTTATGCCGAAATCACATAGGTCGTAATGTTACAATTTAGTCAATAAAGGCCTACTACTGGAGCGTAACGGAATGCTTTGACGGTCGCCGCTCGGCCCCACAACCGTCCAGAGACTTGGGGGAGACCTCCCCTTAAAGGTGGATTCACATCGATCGAGTGTGTCGAACGTCAGCCGACTCGCTCAAACTTAAGGGTTCAAAAGTTCTGCCGAAATCACATAGGTCGTCATGTTACAATTTAGTCAATAAAGGCCTACTACTGGAGCGAAAAGGAATGCTTTGACGCAAGCCTTTCGGCCACACGACCTCCGAGAGGCTTGTAAAAGACCTCGTCTGAAAGGTGGATTCACAAAGATCGAGTGAGTCGAACGTCAGCCCACTATCTCAAACTTAAGGGTTCAAAAGTTCTGCCGAAATCACATAGGTCGTCATGTTACAATTTAGTCAATAAAGGCCTACTACTGGAGCGAAACTGAATGCTTTGACGGTCGCCGCTCGGCCCCATAACCGTCCAGAGACTTGGGGCAGACCTCCCCTGAAAGATGGATTCACAAAGATCGAGTGTGTCGAACGTCAGCCGACTCGCTCAAACTTAAGGGTTCAAAAGTTCTGCCAAAATCACATAGGTCGTCATGTTACAATTTATTCAATAAAGGCCTACTACTGGAGCGTAAAGGAATGCTTTGACGGTCGCCGCTCAGCCCCACAACCGTCCAGAGACTTGGGGGAGACCTCCCCTGAAAGGTGGATTCACAATGATCGAGTGTGTCGAACGTCAACCCATTAGTTCAAACTTAAGGGTTCAAAAGTTCTGTCGAAATTACATAGGTTGTCATGTTACAATTTAGTCAATAAAGGCCTATTACTATAGCCAAACGGAATGCTTTGACGCTAGCCTTTTGGCCGCACGACCTCCGAGATGCTTGGAAGAGACCTCATCTGAAAGGTGGATTCACAACGATCGAGTGTGTCGAATGTCAGCCCACTCGATCAAACTTAAGGGTTCAAAAGTTATGCCAAAATCACAAAGGTCGTAATGTTACAATTTAGTCAATAAAGGCCTACTCCTGGAGCGTAACGGAATGCTTTGACGCTCGCCGCTCGGCCCCACAACCGTCCAGAGACTTGGGGGAGACCTCCCCTTAAAGGTGGATTCACATCGATCGAGTGTGTCGAACGTCAGCCCACTAGCTCAAACTTAAGGGTTCAAAAGTTCTGCCGAAATCACATAGGTCGTCACGTTACAATTTAGTCAATAAAGGCCAACTACTGGAGCGAAACGGAATGCTTTGACGCTAGGCTTTTGGCCGCACGACCTCCGAGAGTCTTGGAAGAGACCTCATCTGAAAGGTGGATTCACAACGATCGAGTGTGTCGAATGTCAGCCCACTCGCTCAAACGTAAGGGTTCAAAAGTTATGCCGAAATCACATAGGTCGTAATGTTATAATTTATTCAATAAAGGCCTACTACTGGAGCGTAACGGAATGCTTTGACGGTCGCCGCTCGGCCCCACAACCGTCCAGAGACTTGTGGGAGACCTCCCCTGAAAGGTGGATTCTCAATGATCGAGTGTGTCGAACGTCAACCCATTAGTTCAAACTTAAGGGTTCAAAAGTTCTGCCGAAATTTCCTAGGTTGTCATGTTACAATTTAGTCAATAAAGGCCTACTACTATAGCCAAACGGAATGCTTTTACGCTAGCCTTTTGGCCGCACGACCTCCGAGATGCTTGGAAGAGACCTCATCTGAAAAGTGGATTCACAAAGATCGAGTGTGTCGAATGTCAGCCCACTCGCTCAAACTTAAGGGTTCAAAAGTTATGCCGAAATCACATAGGTCGTAATGTTACAATTTAGTCAATAAAGGCCTACTACTGGAGCGTAACGGAATGCTTTGACGGTCGCCGCTCGGCCCCACAACCGTCCAGAGACTTGGGGGAGACCTCCCCTTAAAGGTGGATTCACATCGATCGAGTGTGTCGAACGTCAGCCGACTCGCTCAAACTTAAGGGTTCAAAAGTTATGCCGAAATCACATAGGTCGTTATGTTACAATTTAGTCAATAAAGGCCTACTACTGGAGCGTAACGGAATGCTTTGACGGTCGCCGCTCGGCCCCACAACCGTCCAGAGACTTGGGGGAGACCTCCCCTTAAAGGTGGATTCACATCGATCGAGTGTGTCGAACGTCAGCCGACTCGCTCAAACTTAAGGGTTCAAAAGTTCTGCCGAAATCACATAGGTCGTCATGTTACAATTTAGTCAATAAAGGCCTACTACTGGAGCGAAAAGGAATGCTTTGACGCAAGCCTTTCGGCCACACGACCTCCGAGAGGCTTGTAAAAGACCTCGTCTGAAAGGTGGATTCACAAAGATCGAGTGAGTCGAACGTCAGCCCACTATCTCAAACTTAAGGGTTCAAAAGTTCTGCCGAAATCACATAGGTCGTCATGTTACAATTTAGTCAATAAAGGCCTACTACTGGAGCGAAACTGAATGCTTTGACGGTCGCCGCTCGGCCCCATAACCGTCCAGAGACTTGGGGCAGACCTCCCCTGAAAGATGGATTCACAAAGATCGAGTGTGTCGAACGTCAGCCGACTCGCTCAAACTTAAGGGTTCAAAAGTTCTGCCAAAATCACATAGGTCGTCATGTTACAATTTAGTCAATAAAGGCCTACTACTGGAGCGAAAAGGAATGCTTTGACGCAAGCCTTTCGGCCACACGACCTCCGAGAGGCTTGTAAAAGACCTCGTCTGAAAGGTGGATTCACAAAGATCGAGTGTGTCGAACGTCAGCCCACTAGCTCAAACTTATGGGTTCAAAAGTTCTGCCGAAATCACATAGGTCGTCATGTTACAATTTAGTCAATAAAGGCCAACTACTGGAGCGAAACGGAATGCTTTGACGCTATGCTTTTGGCCGTACGACCTCCGAGAGTCTTGGAAGAGACCTCATCTGAAAGGTGGATTCACAACGATCGAGTGTTTCGAGTGTCAGCCCACTCGCTCAAACTTAAGGGATCAAAGGTTATGCCGAAATCACATAGGTCATAATGTTACAATTTATTCAATAAAGGCCTACTACTGGAGCGTAACGGAATGCTTTGACGGTCGGCGCTCGGCCCCACAACCGTCCAGAGACTTGGGGGAGACCTCCCCTGAAAGGTGGATTCACAATGATCGAGTGTGTCGAACGTCAACCCATTAGTTCCAATTTAAGGGTTCAAAAGTTCTGCCGAAATTACCTAGGTTGTCATGTTACAATTTAGTCAATAAAGGCCTACTACTATAGCCAAACGGAATGCTTTGACGCTAGCCTTTTGGCCGCACGACCTCCGAGATGCTTGGAAGAGACCTCATCTGAAAGGTGGATTCACAAAGATCGAGTGAGTCGTACGTCAGCCCACTCGCTCAAACTTAAGGGTTCAAAAGTTATGCCGAAATCACATAGGTCGTCATGTTACAATTTAGTCAATAAAGGCCTACTACTGGAGCGAAACTGAATGCTTTGACGGTCGCCGCTCGCCCCCACAACCGTCCAGAGACTTGGGGGAGACCTCCCCTGAAAGGTGGATTCACAAAGATCGAGTGTGTCGAACGTCAGCCCACTAGCTCAAACTTAAGGGTTCAAAAGTTCGGCCGAAATCACATAGGTCGTCATGTTACAATTTAGTCAATAAAGGCCAACTACTGGAGCGAAACGGAATGCTTTGACGCTAGGCTTTTGGCCGCACGACCTCCGAGAGTCTTGGAATAGACCTCATCTGAAAGGTGGATTCACAACGATCGAGTGTGTCGAATGTCAGCCCACTCGCTCAAACTTAAGGGTTCAAAGGTTATGCCGAAATCACATAGGTCGTAATGTTACAATTTATTCAATAAAGGCCTACTACTGGAGCGTAACGGAATGCTTTGACGTTCGGCGCTCGGCCCCACAACCGTCCAGAGACTTGGGGGAGACCTCCCCTGAAAGGTGGATTCACAATGATCGAGTGTGTCGAACGTCAACCCATTAGTTCAAATTTAAGGGTTCAAAAGTTCGGCCGAAATCACATAGGTCGTCATGTTACAATTTAGTCAATAAAGGCCAACTACTGGAGCGAAACGGAATGCTTTGACGCTAGGCTTTTGGCCGCACGACCTCCGAGAGTCTTGGAAGAGACCTCACCTGAAAGGTGGATTCACAACGATCGAGTGTGTCGAATGTCAGCCCACTCGCTCAAACTTAAGGGTTCAAAGGTTATGCCGAAATCACATAGGTCGTAATGTTACAATTTATTCAATAAAGGCCTACTACTGGAGCGTAACGGAATGCTTTGACGTTCGGCGCTCGGCCCCACAACCGTCCAGAGACTTGGGGGAGACCTCCCCTGAAAGGTGGATTCACAATGATCGAGTGTGTCGAACGTCAACCCATTAGTTCAAATTTAAGGGTTCAAAAGTTCTGCCGAAATTACCTAGGTTGTCATGTTACAATTTAGTCAATAAAGGCCTACTACTATAGCCAAACGGAATGCTTTGACGCTAGCCTTTTGGCCGCACGACCTCCGAGATGCTTGGAAGAGACCTCATCTGAAAGGTGGATTCACAAAGATCGAGTGTGTCGAATGTCAGCCCACTCGCTCAAACTTAAGGGTTCAAAAGTTATGCCGAAATCACATAGGTCGTAATGTTACAATTTAGTCAATAAAGGCCTACTACTGGAGCGTAACGGAATGCTTTGACGGTCGCCGCTCGGCCCCACAACCGTCCAGAGACTTGGGGGAGACCTCCCCTTAAAGGTGGATTCACATCGATCGAGTGTGTCGAACGTCAGCCGACTCGCTCAAACTTAAGGGTTCAAAAGTTCTGCCAAAATAACATAGGTCGTCATGTTACAATTTAGTCAATAAAGGCCTACTACTGGAGCGAAAAGGAATGCTTTGACGCAAGCCTTTCGGCCGCACGACCTCCGAGAGGCTTGTAAAAGACCTCGTCTGAAAGGTGGATTCACAAAGATCGAGTGAGTCGTACGTCAGCCCACTAGCTCAAACTTAAGGGTTCAAAAGTTATGCCGGAATCACATAGGTCATCATGTTACAATTTAGTCAATAAAGGCCTACTACTGGAGCGAAACTGAATGCTTTGACGGTTGCCTCTCGGCCCCACAACCATCCAGAGACTTGGGGGAGACCTCCCCTGAAAGGTGGATTCACAAAGATCGAGTGTGTCGAACGTCAGCCCACTAGCTCAAACTTAAGGGTTCAAAAGTTCGGCCGAAATTACCTAGGTTGTCATGTTAAAATTTAGTCAATAAAGGCCTACTACTGGAGCCAAACGGAATGCTTTGACGCTAGCCTTTTGGCCGCACGACCTCCGAGATGCTTGGAAGAGACCTCATCTAAAAAGGTGGATTCACAGCGATCGAGTGTGTCGAACGTCAGCCGACTCGCTCAAACTTAAGGGTTCAAAAGTTCTGCCGAAATCACATAGGTCGTAATGTTACAATTTATTCAATAAAGGCCTACTACTGGAGCGTAACAGAATGCTTTGACGGTCGCCGCTCGGCCCCACAACCGTCCAGAGACTTGGGGGAGACCTCCCCTGAAAGGTGGATTCACAATGATCGAGTGTGTCGAACGTCAACCCATTAGTTCATATTTAAGGGTTCAAAAGTTCTGCCGAAATTACCTAGGTTGTCATGTTACAATTTAGTCAATAAAGGCCTACTACTATAGCCAAACGGAATGCTTTGACGCTAGCCTTTTGGCCGCACGACCTCCGAGATGCTTGGAAGAGACCTCATCTGAAAGGTGGATTCACAAAGATCGAGTGTGTCGAATGTCAGCCCACTAGCTCAAACTTAAGGGTTCAATAGTTATGCCGAAATCACATAGGTCGTCATGTTACAATTTAGTCAATAAAGGCCTACTACTGGAGCGAAACTGAATGCTTTGACGGTCGCCACTCGGCCCCACAACCGTCCAGAGACTTGGGGGAGACCTCCCCAGAAAGGTGGATTCACAAAGATCGAGTGTGTTGAACGTCAGCCCACTAGCTCAGACTTAAGGGTTCAAACGTTCTGCCGAAATCACATAGGTCGTCATGGTACAATTTAGTCAATAAAGGCCAACTACTGGAGCGAAATAGAATGCTTTGACGCTAGGCTTTTGGCCGCACGACCTCCGAGAGTCTTGGAAGAGACCTCATCTGAAAGGTGGATTCACAACGATCGAGTGTGTCGAATGTCAGCCCACTCGGTCAAACGTAAGGGTTCAAAAGTTATGCCGAAATCACATAGGTCGTAATGTTACAATTTATTCAATAAAGGCCTACTACTGGAGCGTAACGGAATGCTTTGACGGTCGCCGCTCGGGCCCACAACCGTCCAGAGACTTGGGGGAGACCTCCCCTGAAAGGTGGATTCACAATGATCGAGTGTGTCGAACGTCAACCCATTAGTTCAAACTTAAGGGTTCAAAAGTTCTGCCGAAATTACATAGGTCGTCATGTTACAATTTAGTCAATAAAGGCCAACTACTGGAGCGAAACGGAATGCTTTGACGCTAGGCTTTTGGCCGCACGACCTCCGAGAGTCTTGGAAGAGACCTCATCTGAAAGGTGGATTCACAACGATCGAGTGTGTCGAATGTCAGCCCACTCGCTCAAACTTAAGGGTTCAAAGGTTATGCCGAAATCACATAGGTCGTAATGTTACAATTTATTCAATAAAGGCCTACTACTGGAGCGTAACGGAATGCTTTGACGTTCGGCGCTCGGCCCCACAACCGTCCAGAGACTTGGGGGAGACCTCCCCTGAAAGGTGGATTCACAATGATCGAGTGTGTCGAACGTCAACCCATTAGTTCAAATTTAAGGGTTCAAAAGTTCTGCCGAAATTACCTAGGTTGTCATGTTACAATTTAGTCAATAAAGGCCTACTACTATAGCCAAACGGAATGCTTTGACGCTAGCCTTTTGGCCGCACGACCTCCGAGATGCTTGGAAGAGACCTCATCTGAAAGGTGGATTCACAAAGATCGAGTGTGTCGAATGTCAGCCCACTCGCTCAAACTTAAGGGTTCAAAAGTTATGCCGAAATCACATAGGTCGTAATGTTACAATTTAGTCAATAAAGGCCTACTACTGGAGCGTAACGGAATGCTTTGACGGTCGCCGCTCGGCCCCACAACCGTCCAGAGACTTGGGGGAGACCTCCCCTTAAAGGTGGATTCACATCGATCGAGTGTGTCGAACGTCAGCCGACTGGCTCAAACTTAAGGGTTCAAAAGTTCTGCCAAAATAACATAGGTCGTCATGTTACAATTTAGTCAATAAAGGCCTACTACTGGAGCGAAAAGGAATGCTTTGACGCAAGCCTTTCGGCCGCACGACCTCCGAGAGGCTTGTAAAAGACCTCGTCTGAAAGGTGGATTCACAAAGATCGAGTGAGTCGTACGTCAGCCCACTAGCTCAAACTTAAGGGTTCAAAAGTTATGCCGAAATCACATAGGTCATCATGTTACAATTTAGTCAATAAAGGCCTACTACTGGAGCGAAACTGAATGCTTTGACGGTTGCCTCTCGGCCCCACAACCGTCCAGAGACTTGGGGGAGACCTCCCCTGAAAGGTGGATTCACAAAGATCGAGTGTGTCGAACGTCAGCCCACTAGCTCAAACTTAAGGGTTCAAAAGTTCGGCCGAAATTACCTAGGTTGTCATGTTACAATTTAGTCAATAAAGGCCTACTACTGGAGCCAAACGGAATGCTTTGACGCTAGCCTTTTGGCCGCACGACCTCCGAGATGCTTGGAAGAGACCTCATCTAAAAAGGTGGATTCACAGCGATCGAGTGTGTCGAACGTCAGCCGACTCGCTCAAACTTAAGGGTTCAAAAGTTCTGCCGAAATCACATAGGTCGTAATGTTACAATTTATTCAATAAAGGCCTACTACTGGAGCGTAACAGAATGCTTTGACGGTCGCCGCTCGGCCCCACAACCGTCCAGAGACTTGGGGGAGACCTCCCCTGAAAGGTGGATTCACAATGATCGAGTGTGTCGAACGTCAACCCATTAGTTCATATTTAAGGGTTCAAAAGTTCTGCCGAAATTACCTAGGTTGTCATGTTACAATTTAGTCAATAAAGGCCTACTACTATAGCCAAACGGAATGCTTTGACGCTAGCCTTTTGGCCGCACGACCTCCGAGATGCTTGGAAGAGACCTCATCTGAAAGGTGGATTCACAAAGATCGAGTGTGTCGAATGTCAGCCCACTAGCTCAAACTTAAGGGTTCAATAGTTATGCCGAAATCACATAGGTCGTCATGTTACAATTTAGTCAATAAAGGCCTACTACTGGAGCGAAACTGAATGCTTTGACGGTCGCCACTCGGCCCCACAACCGTCCAGAGACTTGGGGGAGACCTCCCCAGAAAGGTGGATTCACAAAGATCGAGTGTGTTGAACGTCAGCCCACTAGCTCAGACTTAAGGGTTCAAACGTTCTGCCGAAATCACATAGGTCGTCATGGTACAATTTAGTCAATAAAGGCCAACTACTGGAGCGAAATAGAATGCTTTGACGCTAGGCTTTTGGCCGCACGACCTCCGAGAGTCTTGGAAGAGACCTCATCTGAAAGGTGGATTCACAACGATCGAGTGTGTCGAATGTCAGCCCACTCGGTCAAACGTAAGGGTTCAAAAGTTATGCCGAAATCACATAGGTCGTAATGTTACAATTTATTCAATAAAGGCCTACTACTGGAGCGTAACGAAATGCTTTGACGGTCGCCGCTCGGGCCCACAACCGTCCAGAGACTTGGGGGAGACCTCCCCTGAAAGGTGGATTCACAATGATCGAGTGTGTCGAACGTCAACCCATTAGTTCAAACTTAAGGGTTCAAAAGTTCTGCCGAAATTACATAGGTTGTCATGTTACAATTTAGTCAATAAAGGCCTACTACTATAGCCAAACGGAATGCTTTGACGCTAGCCTTTTGGCCGCACGACCTCCGAGATGCTTGGAAGAGACCTCATCTGAAAGGTGGATTCACAAAGCTCGAGTGTGTCGAATGTCAGCCCACTCGCTCAAACTTAAGGGTTCAAAAGTTATGCCGAAATCACATAGGTCGTAATGTTACAATTTAGTCAATAAAGGCCTACTACTGGAGCGTAACGGAATGCTTTGACGGTCGCCGCTCGGCCACACGACCTCCGAGAGGCTTGTAAAAGACCTCGTCTGAAAGGTGGATTCACAAAGATCGAGTGAGTCGAACGTCAGCCCACTAGCTCAAACTTAAGGGTTCAAAAGTTCTGCCGAAATCACATAGGTCGTCATGTTACAATTTAGTCAATAAAGGCCTACTACTGGAGCGAAAATGAATGCTTTGACGGTCGCTGCTCGGCCGCACAACCGTCCAGAGACTTCGGGGAGACCTCCCCTGAAAGGTAGATTCACAAAGATCGATTGTGTCGAACGTCAACCCATTAGTTCAAACTTAAGGGTTCAAAAGTTCTGCCGAAATCACATAGGTCGTCATGTTACAATTTAGTCAATAAAGGCCTATTACTATAGCCAAACGGAATGCTTTGACGCTAGCCTTTTGGCCGCACGACCTCCGAGAGTCTTGGAAGAGACCTCATCAGAAAGGTGGATTCACAACGATCGAGTGTGTCGAATGTCAGCCCACTCGCTCAAACGTAAGGGTTCAAAAGTTATGCCGAAATCACATAGGTCGTAATGTTACAATTTATTCAATAAAGGCCTACTACTGGAGCGTAAAGGAATGCTTTGACGGTCGCCGCTCAGCCCCACAACCGTCCAGAGACTTGGGGGAGACCTCCCCTGAAAGGTGGATTCACAATGATCGAGTGTGTCGAACGTCAACCCATTAGTTCAAACTTAAGGGTTCAAAAGTTCTGTCGAAATTACATAGGTTGTCATGTTACAATTTAGTCAATAAAGGCCTATTACTATAGCCAAACGGAATGCTTTGACGCTAGCCTTTTGGCCGCACGACCTCCGAGATGCTTGGAAGAGACCTCATCTGAAAGGTGGATTCACAACGATCGAGTGTGTCGAATGTCAGCCCACTCGATCAAACTTAAGGGTTCAAAAGTTATGCCAAAATCACAAAGGTCGTAATGTTACAATTTAGTCAATAAAGGCCTACTCCTGGAGCGTAACGGAATGCTTTGACGCTCGCCGCTCGGCCCCACAACCGTCCAGAGACTTGGGGGAGACCTCCCCTTAAAGGTGGATTCACATCGATCGAGTGTGTCGAACGTCAGCCCACTAGCTCAAACTTAAGGGTTCAAAAGTTCTGCCGAAATCACATAGGTCGTCATGTTACAATTTAGTCAAAATAGGCCTACTACTGGAGCGAAAAGGAATGCTTTGACGCAAGCCTTTCGGCCGCACAACCTCCGAGAGGCTTGGAAGAGACCTCATCTGAAAGGTTGATTCACAACGATCGAGTGTGTCGAACGTCAGCTCACAAGCTCAAACTTAAGGGTTAAAAAGTTATGCCGAAATCACATAGGTCGTCATGTGACAATTTAGTCAAAAAAGGCCTACTACTGCAGCGAAACGGAATGCTTTGACGCTATCCTTTCGGCCGCACGACCTCCGAGAGGCTTGGAAGAGACCTCATCTGAAAGGTGGATTCACAACGATCGAGTGTGAAGAACGTCAGCCCACGAGCTCAAACTTAAGGGTTCAAAAGTTCTGCCGAAATCACATAGGTCGTCATGTTACAATTTAGTCAAAATAGGCCTACTACTGGAGCGAAAAGGAATGCTTTGACGCAAGCCTTTCGGCCGCACGACCTCCGAGAGGCTTGGAAGAGACCTCATCTGAAAGGTGGATTCACAAAGATCGAGTGTGTAGAACGTCAGCCCACTAGCTCAAACTTAAGGGTTCAAAAGTTATGCCGAAATCACATAGGTCGTCATGTTACAATTTATTCAATAAAGGCCTACTACTGGAGCGTAACGGAATGCTTTGACGTTCGGCGCTCGGCCCCACAACCGTCCAGAGACTTGGGGGAGACCTCCCCTGAAAGGTGGATTCACAATGATCGAGTGTGTCGAACGTCAACCCATTAGTTCAAATTTAAGGGTTCAAAAGTTCGGCCGAAATCACATAGGTCGTCATGTTACAATTTAGTCAATAAAGGCCAACTACTGGAGCGAAACGGAATGCTTTGACGCTAGGCTTTTGGCCGCACGACCTCCGAGAGTCTTGGAAGAGACCTCATCTGAAAGGTGGATTCACAACGATCGAGTGTGTCGAATGTCAGCCCACTCGCTCAAACTTAAGGGTTCAAAGGTTATGCCGAAATCACATAGGTCGTAATGTTACAATTTATTCAATAAAGGCCTACTACTGGAGCGTAACGGAATGCTTTGACGTTCGGCGCTCGGCCCCACAACCGTCCAGAGACTTGGGGGAGACCTCCCCTGAAAGGTGGATTCACAATGATCGAGTGTGTCGAACGTCAACCCATTAGTTCAAATTTAAGGGTTCAAAAGTTCTGCCGAAATTACCTAGGTTGTCATGTTACAATTTAGTCAATAAAGGCCTACTACTATAGCCAAACGGAATGCTTTGACGCTAGCCTTTTGGCCGCACGACCTCCGAGATGCTTGGAAGAGACCTCATCTGAAAGGTGGATTCACAAAGATCGAGTGTGTCGAATGTCAGCCCACTCGCTCAAACTTAAGGGTTCAAAAGTTATGCCGAAATCACATAGGTCGTAATGTTACAATTTAGTCAATAAAGGCCTACTACTGGAGCGTAACGGAATGCTTTGACGGTCGCCGCTCGGCCCCACAACCGTCCAGAGACTTGGGGGAGACCTCCCCTTAAAGGTGGATTCACATCGATCGAGTGTGTCGAACGTCAGCCGACTCGCTCAAACTTAAGGGTTCAAAAGTTCTGCCAAAATAACATAGGTCGTCATGTTACAATTTAGTCAATAAAGGCCTACTACTGGAGCGAAAAGGAATGCTTTGACGCAAGCCTTTCGGCCGCACGACCTCCGAGAGGCTTGTAAAAGACCTCGTCTGAAAGGTGGATTCACAAAGATCGAGTGAGTCGTACGTCAGCCCACTAGCTCAAACTTAAGGGTTCAAAAGTTATGCCGAAATCACATAGGTCATCATGTTACAATTTAGTCAATAAAGGCCTACTACTGGAGCGAAACTGAATGCTTTGACGGTTGCCTCTCGGCCCCACAACCGTCCAGAGACTTGGGGGAGACCTCCCCTGAAAGGTGGATTCACAAAGATCGAGTGTGTCGAACGTCAGCCCACTAGCTCAAACTTAAGGGTTCAAAAGTTCGGCCGAAATTACCTAGGTTGTCATGTTACAATTTAGTCAATAAAGGCCTACTACTGGAGCCAAACGGAATGCTTTGACGCTAGCCTTTTGGCCGCACGACCTCCGAGATGCTTGGAAGAGACCTCATCTAAAAAGGTGGATTCACAGCGATCGAGTGTGTCGAACGTCAGCCGACTCGCTCAAACTTAAGGGTTCAAAAGTTCTGCCGAAATCACATAGGTCGTAATGTTACAATTTATTCAATAAAGGCCTACTACTGGAGCGTAACAGAATGCTTTGACGGTCGCCGCTCGGCCCCACAACCGTCCAGAGACTTGGGGGATACCTCCCCTGAAAGGTGGATTCACAATGATCGAGTGTGTCGAACGTCAACCCATTAGTTCATATTTAAGGGTTCAAAAGTTCTGCCGAAATTACCTAGGTTGTCATGTTACAATTTAGTCAATAAAGGCCTACTACTATAGCCAAACGGAATGCTTTGACGCTAGCCTTTTGGCCGCACGACCTCCGAGATGCTTGGAAGAGACCTCATCTGAAAGGTGGATTCACAAAGATCGAGTGTGTCGAATGTCAGCCCACTAGCTCAAACTTAAGGGTTCAATAGTTATGCCGAAATCACATAGGTCGTCATGTTACAATTTAGTCAATAAAGGCCTACTACTGGAGCGAAACTGAATGCTTTGACGGTCGCCACTCGGCCCCACAACCGTCCAGAGACTTGGGGGAGACCTCCCCAGAAAGGTGGATTCACAAAGATCGAGTGTGTTGAACGTCAGCCCACTAGCTCAGACTTAAGGGTTCAAACGTTCTGCCGAAATCACATAGGTCGTCATGGTACAATTTAGTCAATAAAGGCCAACTACTGGAGCGAAATAGAATGCTTTGACGCTAGGCTTTTGGGCGCACGACCTCCGAGAGTCTTGGAAGAGACCTCATCTGAAAGGTGGATTCACAACGATCGAGTGTGTCGAATGTCAGCCCACTCGGTCAAACGTAAGGGTTCAAAAGTTATGCCGAAATCACATAGGTCGTAATGTTACAATTTATTCAATAAAGGCCTACTACTGGAGCGTAACGGAATGCTTTGACGGTCGCCGCTCGGGCCCACAACCGTCCAGAGACTTGGGGGAGACCTCCCCTGAAAGGTGGATTCACAATGATCGAGTGTGTCGAACGTCAACCCATTAGTTCAAACTTAAGGGTTCAAAAGTTCTGCCGAAATTACATAGGTTGTCATGTTACAATTTAGTCAATAAAGGCCTACTACTATAGCCAAACGGAATGCTTTGACGCTAGCCTTTTGGCCGCACGACCTCCGAGATGCTTGGAAGAGACCTCATCTGAAAGGTGGATTCACAAAGCTCGAGTGTGTCGAATGTCAGCCCACTCGCTCAAACTTAAGGGTTCAAAAGTTATGCCGAAATCACATAGGTCGTAATGTTACAATTTAGTCAATAAAGGCCTACTACTGGAGCGTAACGGAATGCTTTGACGGTCGCCGCTCGGCCGCACGACCTCCGAGAGGCTTGTAAAAGACCTCGTCTGAAAGGTGGATTCACAAAGATCGAGTGAGTCGAACGTCAGCCCACTAGCTCAAACTTAAGGGTTCAAAAGTTCTGCCGAAATCACATAGGTCGTCATGTTACAATTTAGTCAATAAAGGCCTACTACTGGAGCGAAAATGAATGCTTTGACGGTCGCTGCTCGGCCGCACAACCGTCCAGAGACTTCGGGGAGACCTCCCCTGAAAGGTAGATTCACAAAGATCGATTGTGTCGAACGTCAACCCATTAGTTCAAACTTAAGGGTTCAAAAGTTCTGCCGAAATCACATAGGTCGTCATGTTACAATTTAGTCAATAAAGGCCTATTACTATAGCCAAACGGAATGCTTTGACGCTAGCCTTTTGGCCGCACGACCTCCGAGAGTCTTGGAAGAGACCTCATCAGAAAGGTGGATTCACAACGATCGAGTGTGTCGAATGTCAGCCCACTCGCTCAAACGTAAGGGTTCAAAAGTTATGCCGAAATCACATAGGTCGTAATGTTACAATTTATTCAATAAAGGCCTACTACTGGAGCGTAAAGGAATGCTTTGACGGTCGCCGCTCAGCCCCACAACCGTCCAGAGACTTGGGGGAGACCTCCCCTGAAAGGTGGATTCACAATGATCGAGTGTGTCGAACGTCAACCCATTAGTTCAAACTTAAGGGTTCAAAAGTTCTGTCGAAATTACATAGGTTGTCATGTTACAATTTAGTCAATAAAGGCCTATTACTATAGCCAAACGGAATGCTTTGACGCTAGCCTTTTGGCCGCACGACCTCCGAGATGCTTGGAAGAGACCTCATCTGAAAGGTGGATTCACAACGATCGAGTGTGTCGAATGTCAGCCCACTCGATCAAACTTAAGGGTTCAAAAGTTATGCCAAAATCACAAAGGTCGTAATGTTACAATTTAGTCAATAAAGGCCTACTCCTGGAGCGTAACGGAATGCTTTGACGCTCGCCGCTCGGCCCCACAACCGTCCAGAGACTTGGGGGAGACCTCCCCTTAAAGGTGGATTCACATCGATCGAGTGTGTCGAACGTCAGCCCACTAGCTCAAACTTAAGGGTTCAAAAGTTCTGCCGAAATCACATAGGTCGTCATGTTACAATTTAGTCAAAATAGGCCTACTACTGGAGCGAAAAGGAATGCTTTGACGCAAGCCTTTCGGCCGCACGACCTCCGAGAGGCTTGGAAGAGACCTCATCTGAAAGGTTGATTCACAACGATCGAGTGTGTCGAACGTCAGCTCACAAGCTCAAACTTAAGGGTTAAAAAGTTATGCCGAAATCACATAGGTCGTCATGTGACAATTTATTCAAAAAAGGCCTACTACTGCAGCGAAACGGAATGCTTTGACGCTATCCTTTCGGCCGCACGACCTCCGAGAGGCTTGGAAGAGACCTCATCTGAAAGGTGGATTCACAACGATCGAGTGTGAAGAACGTCAGCCCACGAGCTCAAACTTAAGGGTTCAAAAGTTCTGCCGAAATCACATAGGTCGTCATGTTACAATTTAGTCAAAATAGGCCTACTACTGGAGCGAAAAGGAATGCTTTGACGCAAGCCTTTCGGCCGCACGACCTCCGAGAGGCTTGGAAGAGACCTCATCTGAAAGGTGGATTCACAAAGATCGAGTGTGTAGAACGTCAGCCCACTAGCTCAAACTTAAGGGTTCAAAAGTTATGCCGAAATCACATAGGTCGTCATGTTACAATTTAGTCAATAAAGGCCTACTACTGCAGCGAAACTGAATGCTTTGACGGTCGCCGCTCGGCCCCACAACCGTACAGAGACTTGGGGGAGACCTCCCCTGAAAGGTGGATTCACAAAGATCGAGTGTGTCGAACGTCAGGCCACGAGCTCAAACTTAAGGGTTCAAAAGTTCTGCCGAAATCACATAGGTCGTCATGTTACAATTTAGTCAATAAAGGCCTACTACTGGAGCGAAACTGAATGCTTTGACGGTCGCCGCTCGGCCCCACAACCGTCCAGACACTTGGGGGAGACCTCCCCTGAAAGGTGGATTCACAAAGATCGAGTGTGTCGAACGTCAGCCCACTCGCTCAAACTTAAGGGTTCAAAAGTTCTGCCGAAATCACAAAGGTCGTCATGTTACAATTTAGTCAATAAAGGCCTACTATTGGAGCGAAACTGAATGCTTTGACGGTCACCGCTCGGCCCCACAACGGTCCAGAGACTTGGGGGCGACCTCCCGTGAAAGGTGGATTCACAACAATCGAGTGTGTCGAATGTCAGCCCACTAGCTCAAACTTAAGGGTTCAAAAGTTCTGCCGAAATCACATAGGTCGTCATGTTACAATTTAGTCAAAATAGGCCTACTACTGGAGCGAAAAGGAATGCTTTGACGCAAGCCTTTCGGCCGCACGACCTCCGAGAGGCTTGGAAGAGACCTCATCTGAAAGGTTGATTCACAACGATCGAGTGTGTCGAACGTCAGCTCACTAGCTCAAACTTAAGGGTTAAAAAGTTATGCCGAAATCACATAGGTCGTCATGTGACAATTTAGTCAAAAAAGGCCTACTACTGGAGCGAAACGGAATGCTTTGATGGTCGCCGCTCGGCCCCACAACCGTCCAGAGACTTGGGGGAGACCTCCACTGAAAGGTGGATTCACAACGATCGAGTGTGTCGAACGTCAGCCCAGTAGTTCAAACTTAAGGGTTCAAAATTTCTGCCGAAATCACATAGGTTGTCATGTTACAATTTAGTCAATAAAGGCCTACTACTGGAGCGAAACGGAATGCTTTGACGCTAGCCTTTCGGCTGCACGACCTCCGAGATGCTTGGAAGAGACCTCATCTGAAAGGTGGATTCACAACGATCGAGTGTGAAGAACGTCAGCCCACGAGCTCAAACTTAAGGGTTCAAAAGTTCTGCCGAAATCACATAGGTCGTCATGTTACAATTTAGTCAAAATAGGCCTACTACTGGAGCGAAAAGGAATGCTTTGACGGTCGCCGCTCGGCCCCACAACCGTACAGAGACTTGGGGGAGACCTCCCCTGAAAGGTGGATTCACAAAGATCGAGTGTGTCGAACGTCAGGCCACGAGCTCAAACTTAAGGGTTCAAAAGTTATGCCGAAATCACATAGGTCGTCATGTTACAATTTAGTCAATAAAGGCCTACTACTGGAGCGAAACTGAATGCTTTGACGGTCGCCGCTCGGCCCCACAACCGTCCAGACACTTGGGGGAGACCTCCCCTGAAAGGTGGATTCACAAAGATCGAGTGTGTCGAACGTCAGCCCACTCGCTCAAAATTAAGGGTTCAAAAGTTCTGCCGAAATCACATAGGTTGTCATGTTACAATTTAGTCTATAAAGGCCTACTACTGGAGCGAAACGGAATGCTTTGACGCTAGCCTTTCGGCCACACGACCTCCGAGAGTCTTGGAAGAGACCTCATCTGAAAGGTGGATTCACAACGATCGAGTGTGTCGAATGTCAGCCCACTCGCTCAAACGTAAGGGTTCAAAAGTTATGCCGAAATCACATAGTTCGTAATGTTACAATTTAGTCAATAAAGGCCTACTACTGGAGCGTAAATGAATGCTTTGACGGTCGCCGCTCGGCCCCACAACAGTCCAGAGACTTGGGGGAGACCTCTCCTTAAAGGTGGATTCACATCGATCGAGTATGTCGAACGTCAGCCCACTCGCTAAAACTTAAGGGTTCAAAAGTTCTGCCGAAATCACATAGGTCGTCATGTTACAATTTAGTCAATAAAGGCCTACTACTGGAGCGAAAAGGAATGCTTTGACGCAAGCCTTTCGGCCGCACGACCTCTGAGAGGCTTGGAAGAGACCTCGTCTGAAAGGTGGATTCACAAAGATCGAGTGTGTCGAACGTCAGCCCACTAACTCAAACTTAAGGGTTCAAAAGTTATGCCGAAATCACATAGGTTGTCATGTTACAATTTAGTCAATAAAGGCCTACTACTGGAGCGAATCTGAATGCTTTGACGGTCGCCGCTCGGCCCCACAACCGTCCAGAGACTTGGGGGAGACCTCCCCTGAAAGGTGGATTAACAAAGATCGAGTGTGTCGAACGTCAGCCCACTAGCTCAAACTTAAGGGTTCAAAAGTTCTGCCGAAATCAAATAGGTTGTCATGTTACAATTTAGTCTATAAAGGCCTACTACTGGAGCGAAACGGAATGCTTTGACGCTAGCCTTTCGGCCACACGACCTCCGAGAGTCTTGGAAGAGACCTCATCTGAAAGGTGGATTCACAACGATCGAGTGTGTCGAATGTCAGCCCACTCGCTCAAACGTAAGGGTTCAAAAGTTATGCCGAAATCACATAGGTCGTAATGTTACAATTTATTCAATAAAGGCCTACTACTGGAGCGTAACGGAATGCTTTGACGGTCGCCGCTCGGCCCCACAACCGTCCAGAGACTTGGGGGAGACCTCCCCTGAAAGGTGGATTCACAATGATCGAGTGTGGCGAACGTAAACCCATTAGTTCAAACTTAAGGGATCAAAAGTTCTGCCGAAATTACATAGGTTGTCATGTTACAATTTAGTCAATAAAGGCCTACTACTGGAGCCAAACGGAATGCTTTGACGCTAGCCTTTTGGCCGCACGACCTCCCAGAGGGTTGGAAGAGACCTCATCTGAAAGTTGGATTCACAACGACCGAGTGTATCGAATGTCAGCCCACTCGCTCAAACTTAAGGGTTCAAAAGTTATGCCGAAATCACATAGGTCGTAAAGTTACAATTTAGTCAATAAAGGCCTACTACTGGAGCGTAAGTGAATGCTTTGACGGTCCCCGCTCGGCCCCACAACCGTCCAGAGACTTGGGGGAGACCTCCCCTTAAAGGTGGATTCACATCGATCGAGTATGTCGAACGTCAGCCCACTCGCTCAAACTTAAGGGTTCAAAAGTTCTGCCGAAATCACATAGGTCGTCATGTTTCAATTTAGTCAATAAAGGCCTACTACTGGAGCGAAACAGAATGCTTTGACGCTAGCCTTTTGGCCGCACGACCTCCGAGAGGGTTGGAAGAGACCTCATCTGAAAGGTGGATTCACAACGACCGAGTGTGTCGAATGTCAACCCACTCGCTCAAACTTAAGGGTTCAAAAGTTATGCCGAAATCACATAGGTCGTCATGTTATAATTTAGTCAATAAAGGCCTACTACTGGATCGAAACTGAATGCTTTGACGGTCGCCGCTCGGCCCCACAACCGTCCTGAGACTTGGGGGAGACCTCCCTTGAAAGGTGGATTCACAATGATCGAGTGTGTCGAACGTCAGCCCATTAGTTCAAACTTAAGGGTTCAAAAGTTATGCCGAAATCACATAGGTCGTCATGTTATAATTTAGTCAAAAAAGGCCTACTACTGGATCGAAACTGAATGCTTTGACGGTCGCCGCTCGGCCCCACAACCGTCCAGAGACTTGGAGGAGACCTCCCCTGAAAGGTGGATTCACAATGATCGAGTGTTTCGAACGTCAGCCCAGTAGTGCAAACATAAGGGTTCAAAAGTTCTGCCGAAATCAAATAGGTTGTCATGTTACAATTTAGTCAATAAAGGCCTACTACTGGAGCGAAACGGAATGCTTTGACGCTAGCCTTTCGGCCACACGACCTCCGAGAGTCTTGGAAGAGACCTCATCTGAAAGGTGGATTCACAACGATCGAGTGTGTCGAATGTCAGCCCACTCGCTCAAACGTAAGGGTCAAAAGTTATGCCGAAATCACATAGGTCGTCATCTTACAATTTAGTCAATAAAGGCCTACTACTGGAGCCAAACGGAATGCTTTGACGGTCGCCGCTCGGCCCCACAACCGTCCTGAGACTTGGGGGAGACCTCCCTTGAAAGGTGGATTCACAATGATCGAGTGTGTCGAACGTCAGCCCATTAGTTCAAACTTAAGGGTTCAAAAGTTCTGCCGAAATCACATAGGTTGTCATGTTACAATTTAGTCAATAAAGGCCTACTACTGGAGCGAAACGGAATGCTTTGACGCTAGCCTTTTGACCGCACGACCTCCGAGAGGCTTGGAAGAGACCTCATCTGAAAAGGAATGCTTTGACGCAAGCCTTTCGGCCACACGACCTCCGAGAGGCTTGTAAAAGACCTCGTCAGAAAGGTGGATTCACAAAGATCGAGTTAGTCGAACGTCAGCCCACTAGCTCAAACTTAAGGGTTCAAAAGTTATGCCGAAATCACATAGGTCGTCATGTTACAATTTAGTCAATAAAGGCCTACTACTGGAGCGAAACTGAATGCTTTGACGGTCGCCGCTGGGCCCCACAACCGTCCAGAGACTTGGGGGAGACCTCCCCTGAAAGGTGGATTCACAAAGATCGAGTGTGTCGAACGTCAGCCCACTAGCTCAAACTTAAGGGTTCAAAAGGTATGCCGAAATCACATAGGTCGTCATGTTACAATTTAGTCAATAAAGGCCTACTACTGGAGCGAAACTGAATGCTTTGACGGTCGCCGCTGGGCCCCACAACCGTCCAGAGACTTGGGGGAGACCTCCCCTGAAAGGTGGATTCACAAAGATCGAGTGTGTCGAACGTCAGCCCAGTAGTGCAAACATAAGGGTTCAAAGGTTCAGCCGAAATCACATAGGTTGTCATGTTACAATTTAGTCAATAAAGGCCTACTACTGGAGCCAAACGGAATGCTTTGACGGTCGCCGCTCGGCCCCACAACCGTCGTGAGACTTGGGGGAGACCTCCCTTGAAAGGTGGATTCACAATGATCGAGTGTGTCGAACGTCAGCCCATTAGTTCAAACTTAAGGGTTCAAAAGTTCTGCCGAAATCACATAGGTTGTCATGTTACAATTTAGTCAATAAAGGCCTACTACTGGAGCGAAACGGAATGCTTTGACGCTAGCCTTTTGTCCGCACGACCTCCGAGAGGCTTGGAAGAGACCTCATCTGAAAAGGAATGCTTTGACGCAAGCCTTTCGGCCACACGACCTCCGAGAGGCTTGTAAAAGACCTCGTCTGAAAGGTGGATTCACAAAGATCGAGTGAGTCGAACGTCAGCCCACTAGCTCAAACTTAAGGGTTCAAAAGTTATGCCGAAATCACATAGGTCGTCATGTTACAATTTAGTCAATAAAGGCCTACTACTGGAGCGAAACTGAATGCTTTGACGGTCGCCGCTGGGCCCCACAACCGTCCAGAGACTTGGGGGAGACCTCCCCTGAAAGGTGGATTCACAAAGATCGAGTGTGTCGAACGTCAGCCCACTAGCTCAAACTTAAGGGTTCAAAAGTTCTGCCGAAATCACATAGGTTGTCATGTTACAATTTAGTCAATAAAGGCCTACTACTGGAGCGAAAGAGAATGCTTTGACGCTAGCCTTTTGGCCGCACGACCTCCGAGAGGGTTGGAAGAGACCTCATCTGAAAGGTGGATTCACAACGACCGAGTGTGTCGAATGTCAGCCCACTCGCTCAAACTTAAGGGTTCAAAAGTTATGCCGAAATCACATAGGTCGTCATGTTATAATTTAGTCAATAAAGGCCTACTACTGGATCGAAACTGATTGCTTTGACGGTCGCCGCTCGGCCCCACAACCGTCCAGAGACTTGGAGGAGACCTCCCTTGAAAGGTGGATTCACAACGATCGAGTGTTTCGAACGTCAGCCCAGTAGTGCAAACATAAGGGTTCAAAAGTTCTGCCGAAATCACATAGGTTGTCATGTTACAATTTAGTCAATAAAGGCCTACTACTGGAGCCAAACGGAATGCTTTGACGGTCGCCGCTCGGCCCCACAACCGTCCTGAGACTTGGGGGAGACCTCCCTTGAAAGGTGGATTCACAATGATCGAGTGTGTCGAACGTCAGCCCATTAGTTCAAACTTAAGGGTTCAAAAGTTCTGCCGAAATCACATAGGTTGTCATGTTACAATTTAGTCAATAAAGGCCTACTACTGGAGTGAAACGGAATGCTTTGACGCTAGCCTTTTGACCGCACGACCTCCGAGAGGCTTGGAAGAGACCTCATCTGAAAAGGAATGCTTTGACGCAAGCCTTTCGGCCACACGACCTCCGAGAGGCTTGTAAAAGACCTCGTCTGAAAGGTGGATTCACAAAGATCGAGTGAGTCGAACGTCAGCCCACTAGCTCAAACTTAAGGGTTCAAAAGTTATGCCGAAATTACATAGGTTGTCATGTTACAATTTAGTCAATAAAGGCCTATTACTATAGCCAAACGGAATGCTTTGACGCTAGCCTTTTGGCCGCACGACCTCCGAGATGCTTGGAAGAGACCTCATCTGAAAGGTGGATTCACAACGATCGAGTGTGTCGAATGTCAGCCCACTCGATCAAACTTAAGGGTTCAAAAGTTATGCCGAAATCACAAAGGTCGTAATGTTACAATTTAGTCAATAAAGGCCTACTACTGGAGCGAAACGGAATGCTTTGATGCTAGCCTTTTGGCCGCACGACCTCCGAGAGTCTTGGAAGAGACCTCACCTGAAAGGTTGATTCACAACGATCGAGTGTGTTGAACGTCAGCCCACTAGCTCAAACTTAAGGGTTCAAAAGTTATGCCGAAATCACATAGGTCGTCATGTGACAATTTAGTAAAAAAAGGCCTACTACTGGAGCGTAACGGAATGCTTTGACGGTCGCCGCTCGGCCCCACAACCGTCCAGAGACTTGGGGGAGACCTCCCCTTAAAGGTGGATTCACATCGATCGAATGTGTCGAACGTCAGCCCACTCGCTCAAACGTAAGGGTTCAAAAGTTCTGCCGAAATCACATAGGTCGTCATGTTACAATTTAGTCAATAAAGGCCTACTACTGGAGCGAAACGGAATGCTTTGACGCTAGCCTTTTGGCCGCACGACCTCCGAGAGTCTTGGAAGAGACCTCACCTGAAAGGTTGATTCACAACGATCGAGTGTGTCGAACGTCAGCCCACTAGCTCAAACTTAAGGGTTCAAAAGTTATGCCGAAATCACATAGGTCGTCATGTGACAATTTAGTCAAAAAAGGCCTACTACTGGAGCGAAACGGAATGCTTTGATGGTCGCCGCTCGGCCCCACAATTGTCCAGAGACTTGGGGGAGACCTCCACTGAAAGGTGGATTCACAACGATCGAGTGTGTCGAACGTCAGCCCAGTAGTTCAAACTTAAGGGTTCAAAATTTCTGCCGAAATCACATAGGTTGTCATGTTACAATTTAGTCAATAAAGGCCTACTACTGGAGCGAAACGGAATGCTTTGACGCTAGCCTTTCGGCCGCACGACCTCCGAGAGGCTTGGAAGAGACCTCATCTGAAAGGTGGATTCACAACGATCGAGTGTGAAGAACGTCAGCCCACGAGCTCAAACTTAAGGGTTCAAAAGTTCTGCCGAAATCACATAGGTCGTCATGTTACAATTTAGTCAATAAAGGCCTACTACTGGAGCGAAAATAAATGCTTTGACGCAAGCCTTTCGGCCGCACGACCTCCGAGAGGCTTGGAAGAGACCTCATCTGAAAGGTGGATTCACAAAGATCGAGTGTGTAGAACGTCAGCCCACTAGCTCAAACTTAAGGGTTCAAAAGTTATGCCGAAATCACATAGGTCGTCATGTTACAATTTAGTCAATAAAGGCCTACTACTGGTGCGAAACTAAATGCTTTGACGGTCGCCGCTTGGCCCCACAACCGTACAGAGACTTGGGGGAGACCTCCCCTGAAAGGTGGATTCACAAAGATCGAGTGTGTCGAACGTCAGGCCACGAGCTCAAACTTAAGGGTTCAAAAGTTCTGCCGAAATCACATAGGTCGTCATGTTACAATTTAGTCAATAAAGGCCTACTACTGGAGCGAAACGGAATGCTTTGACGCTAGCCTTTCGGCCGCACGACCTCCGAGAGGCTTGGAAGAGACCTCATCTGAAAGGTGGATTCACAACGATCGAGTGTGAAGAACGTCAGCCCACGAGCTCAAACTTAAGGGTTCAAAAGTTCTGCCGAAATCACATAGGTCGTCATGTTACAATTTAGTCAATAAAGGCCTACTACTGGAGCGAAAAGAAATGCTTTGACGCAAGCCTTTCGGCCGCACGACCTCCGAGAGGCTTGGAAGAGACCTCATCTGAAAGGTGGATTCACAAAGATCGAGTGTGTAGAACGTCAGCCCACTAGCTCAAACTTAAGGGTTCAAAAGTTATGCCGAAATCACATAGGTCGTCATGTTACAATTTAGTCAATAAAGGCCTACTACTGGTGCGAAACTGAATGCTTTGACGGTCGCCGCTTGGCCCCACAACCGTACAGAGACTTGGGGGAGACCTCCCCTGAAAGGTGGATTCACAAAGATCGAGTGTGTCGAACGTCAGGCCACGAGCTCAAACTTAAGGGTTCAAAAGTTCTGCTGAAATCACATAGGTCGTCATGTTACAATTTAGTCAATAAAGGCCTACTACTGGAGCGAAAGTGAATGCTTTGACGGTCGCCGCTCGGCCCCACAACCGTCCAGACACTTGGGGGAGACCTCCCCTGAAAGGTGGATTCACAAAGATCGAGTGTGTCGAACGTCAGCCCACTCGCTCAAACTTAAGGGTTCAAAAGTTCTGCCGAAATCACATAGGTTGTCATGTTACAATTTAGTCAATAAAGGCCTACTACTGGAGCGAAACGGAATGCTTTGACGCTAGCCTTTTGTCCGCACGACCTCCGAGAACCTTGGAAGAGACCTCATCTGAAAGGTGGATTCACAACGATCGAGTGTGAAGAACTTCAGGCCACGAGCTCAAACTTAAGGGTTCAAAAGTTCTGCCGAAATCACATAGGTCGTCATGTTACAATTTACTCAATAAAGGCCTACTACTGGAGCGAAACTGAATGCTTTGACGGTCGCCGCTCGGCCCCACAACCGTCCAGACACTTGGGGGAGACCTCCCCTGAAAGGTGGATTCACAAAGATCGAGTGTGTCGAACGTCAGCCCACTCGCTCAAACTTAAGGGTTCAAAAGTTCTGCCGAAATCACATAGGTTGTCATGTTACAATTTAGTCAATAAAGGCCTACTACTGGAGCGAAAAGGAATGCTTTGACGCAAGCCTTTCGGCCGCACGACCTCTGAGAGGCTTGGAAGAGACCTCGTCTGAAAGGTGGATTCACAAAGATCGAGTGTGTCGAACGTCAGCCCACTAACTCAAACTTAAGGGTTCAAAAGTTATGCCGAAATCACATAGGTTGTCATGTTACAATTTTGTCAATAAAGGCCTACTACTGGAGCGAAACTGAATGCTTTGACGGTCGCTGCTCGGCCCCACAACCGTCCAGAGACTTGGGGGAGACCTCCCTTGAAAGGTGGATTCACAATGATCGAGTGTGTCGAACGTCAGCCCATTAGTTCAAACTTAAGGGTTCAAAAGTTCTGCCGAAATCACATAGGTTGTCATGTTACAATTTAGTCAATAAAGGCCTACTACTGGAGCGAAACGGAATGCTTTGACGCTAGCCTTTTGTCCGCACGACCTCTGAGAGGCTTGGAAGAGACCTCATCTGAAAGGTGGATTCACAACGATCGAGTGTGAAGAACGTCAGCCCACGAGCTCAAACTTAAGGGTTCAAAAGTTCTGCCGAAATCACATAGGTCGTCATGTTACAATTTAGTCAATAAACGCCTACTACTGGAGCGAAAAGGAATGCTTTGACGCAAGCCTTTCGGCCGCACGGCCTCCGAGAGGCTTGTAAAAGACCTCGTCTGAAAGGTGGATTCAGAACGATCGAGTGTGTCGAATGTCAGCCCACTCGCTCAAACTTAAGGGTTCAAAAGTTATGCCGAAATCACAAAGGTCGTAATGTTACAATTTAGTCAATAAAGGCCTACTACTGGAGCGTAACGGAATGCTTTAACGGTCGCCGCTCGGCCCCACAACCGTCCAGAGACTTGGGGGAGACCTCCCCTTAAAGGTGGATTCACATCGATCGAGTGTGTCGAACGTCAGCCCACTCGCTCAAACTTAAGGGTTCAAAAGTTCTGCCGAAATCACATAGGTCGTCATGTTACAATTTAGTCAATAAAGGCCTACTACTGGAGCGAAACGGAATGCTTTGATGCTAGCCTTTTGGCCGCACGACCTCCGAGAGTCTTGGAAGAGACCTCACCTGAAAGGTTGATTCACAACGATCGAGTGTGTTGAACGTCAGCCCACTAGCTCAAACTTAAGGGTTCAAAAGTTATGCCGAAATCACATAGGTCGTCATGTGACAATTTAGTAAAAAAAGGCCTACTACTGGAGCGTAACGGAATGCTTTGACGGTCGCCGCTCGGCCCCACAACCGTCCAGAGACTTGGGGGAGACCTCCCCTTAAAGGTGGATTCACATCGATCGAATGTGTCGAACGTCAGCCCACTCGCTCAAACGTAAGGGTTCAAAAGTTCTGCCGAAATCACATAGGTCGTCATGTTACAATTTAGTCAATAAAGGCCTACTACTGGAGCGAAACGGAATGCTTTGACGCTAGCCTTTTGGCCGCACGACCTCCGAGAGTCTTGGAAGAGACCTCACCTGAAAGGTTGATTCACAACGATCGAGTGTGTCGAACGTCAGCCCACTAGCTCAAACTTAAGGGTTCAAAAGTTATGCCGAAATCACATAGGTCGTCATGTGACAATTTAGTCAAAAAAGGCCTACTACTGGAGCGAAACGGAATGCTTTGATGGTCGCCGCTCGGCCCCACAACCGTCCAGAGACTTGGAAGAGACCTCATCTGAAAGGTGGATTCACAACGATCGAGTGTGAAGAACGTCAGCCCACGAACTCAAACTTAAGGGTTCAAAAGTTCTGCCGAAATCACAGAGGTCGTCATGTTACAATTTAGTCAATAAAGGCCTACTACTGGAGCGAAAAGAAATGCTTTGACGCAAGCCTTTCGGCCGCACGACCTCCGAGAGGCTTGGAAGAGACCTCATCTGAAAGGTGGATTCACAAAGATCGAGTGTGTAGAACGTCAGCCCACTAGCTCAAACTTAAGGGTTCAAAAGTTATGCCGAAATCACATAGGTCGTCATGTTACAATTTAGTCAATAAAGGCCTACTACTGGTGCGAAACTGAATGCTTTGACGGTCGCCGCTTGGCCCCACAACCGTACAGAGACTTGGGGGAGACCTCCCCTGAAAGGTGGATTCACAAAGATCGAGTGTGTCGAACGTCAGGCCACGAGCTCAAACTTAAGGGTTCAAAAGTTCTGCCGAAATCACATAGGTCGTCATGTTACAATTTAGTCAATAAAGGCCTACTACTGGAGCGAAAGTGAATGCTTTGACGGTCGCCGCTCGGCCCCACAACCGTCCAGACACTTGGGGGAGACCTCCCCTCAAAGGTGGATTCACAAAGATCGAGTGTGTCGAACGTCAGCCCACTCGCTCAAACTTAAGGGTTCAAAAGTTCTGCCGAAATCACATAGGTTGTCATGTTACAATTTAGTCAATAAAGGCCTACTACTGGAGCGAAACGGAATGCTTTGACGCAAGCCTTTCGGCCGCACGACCTCTGAGAGGCTTGGAAGAGACCTCGTCTGAAAGGTGGATTCACAAAGATCGAGTGTGTCGAACGTCAGCCCACTAACTCAAACTTAAGGGTTCAAAAGTTATGCCGAAATCACATAGGTTGTCATGTTACAATTTAGTCAATAAAGGCCTACTACTGGAGCGAAACTGAATGCTTTGACGGTCGCCGCTCGGCCCCACAACCGTCCAGAGACTTGGGGGAGACCTCCCTTGAAAGGTGGATTCACAATGATCGAGTGTGTCGAACGTCAGCCCATTAGTTCAAACTTAAGGGTTCAAAAGTTCTGCCGAAATCACATAGGTTGTCATGTTACAATTTAGTCAATAAAGGCCTACTACTGGAGCGAAACGGAATGCTTTGACGCTAGCCTTTTGTCCGCACGACCTCCGAGAGGCTTGGAAGAGACCTCATCTGAAAGGTGGATTCACAACGATCGAGTGTGAAGAACGTCAGGCCACGAGCTCAAACTTAAGGGTTAAAAAGTTCTGCCGAAATCACATAGGTCGTCATGTTACAATTTAGTCAATAAAGGCCTACTACTGTAGCGAAAAGGAATGCTTTGACGCAAGCCTTTCGGCCGCACGACCTCTGAGAGGCTTGGAAGAGACCTCGTCTGAAAGGTGGATTCACAAAGATCGAGTGTGTCGAACGTCAGCCCACTAACTCAAACTTAAGGGTTCAAAAGTTATGCCGAAATCACATAGGTTGTCATGTTACAATTTAGTCAATAAAGGCCTACTACTGGAGCGAAACTGAATGCTTTGACGGTCGCCGCTCGGCCCCACAACCGTCCAGAGACTTGGGGGAGACCTCCCTTGAAAGGTGGATTCACAATGATCGAGTGTGTCGAACGTCAGCCCATTAGTTCAAACTTAAGGGTTCAAAAGTTCTGCCGAAATCACATAGGTTGTCATGTTACAATTTAGTCAATAAAGGCCTACTACTGGAGCGAAACGGAATGCTTTGACGCTAGCCTTTTGTCCGCACGACCTCTGAGAGGCTTGGAAGAGACCTCATCTGAAAGGTGGATTCACAACGATCGAGTGTGAAGAACGTCAGCCCACGAGCTCAAACTTAAGGGTTCAAAAGTTCTGCCGAAATCACATAGGTCGTCATGTTACAATTTAGTCAATAAACGCCTACTACTGGAGCGAAAAGGAATGCTTTGACGCAAGCCTTTCGGCCGCACGACCTCCGAGAGGCTTGTAAAAGACCTCGTCTGAAAGGTGGATTCAGAACGATCGAGTGTGTCGAATGTCAGCCCACTCGCTCAAACTTAAGGGTTCAAAAGTTATGCCGAAATCACAAAGGTCGGAATGTTACAATTTAGTCAATAAAGGCCTACTACTGGAGCGTAACGGAATGCTTTGACGGTCGCCGCTCGGCCCCACAACCGTCCAGAGACTTGGGGGAGACCTCCCCTGAAAGGTGGATTCACAATGATCGAGTGTGTCGAACGTCAACCCATTAGTTCAAACTTAAGGGTTCAAAAGTTCTGCCGAAATTACATAGGTTGTCATGTTACAATTTAGTCAATAAAGGCCTACTACTGGAGCCAAACGGAATGCTTTGACGCTAGCCTTTTGGCCGCACGACCTACGAGATGCTTGGAAGAGACCTCATCTAAAAAGGTGGATTCACAACGATCGAGTGTGTCGAATGTCAGCCCACTCGCTCAAACTTAAGGGTTCAAAAGTTATGCCGAAATCCCATAGGTCGTAATGTTACAATTTAGTCAATAAAGGCCTACTACTGGAGCGTAACGGAATGCTTTGACGGTCGCCGCTCGGCCCCACAACCGTCCAGAGACTTGGGGGAGACCTCCCCTTAAAGGTGGATTCACATCGATCGAGTGTGTCGAACGTCAGCCGACTCGCTCAAACTTAAGGGTTCAAAAGTTCTGCCGAAATCACATAGGTCGTCATGTTACAATTTAGTCAATAAAGGCCTACTACTGGAGCGAAAAGGAATGCTTTGACGCAAGCCTTTCGGCCGCACGACCTCCGAGAGGCTTGTAAAAGACCTCGTCTGAAAGGTGGATTCACAAAGATCGAGTGAGTCGTACGTCAGCCCACTAGCTCAAACTTAAGGGTTCAAAAGTTATGCCGAAATCACATTGGTCATCATGTTACAATTTAGTCAATAAAGGCCTACTACTGGAGCGAAACTGAATGCTTTGACGGTTGCCTCTCGGCCCCACAACCGTCCAGAGACTTGGGGGAGACCTCCCCTGAAAGGTGGATTCACAAAGATCGAGTGTGTCGAACGTCAGCCCACTAGCTCAAACTTAAGGGTTCAAAAGTTCGGCCGAAATTACCTAGGTTGTCATGTTACAATTTAGTCAATAAAGGCCTACTACTGGAGCCAAACGGAATGCTTTGACGCTAGCCTTTTGGCCGCACGACCTCCGAGATGCTTGGAAGAGACCTCATCTAAAAAGGTGGATTCACAGCGATCGAGTGTGTCGAACGTCAGCCGACTCGCTCAAACTTAAGGGTTCAAAAGTTCTGCCGAAATCACATAGGTCGTAATGTTACAATTTATTCAATAAAGGCCTACTACTGGAGCGTAACAGAATGCTTTGACGGTCGCCGCTCGGCCCCACAACCGTCCAGAGACTTGGGGGAGACCTCCCCTGAAAGGTGGATTCACAATGATCGAGTGTGTCGAACGTCAACCCATTAGTTCATATTTAAGGGTTCAAAAGTTCTGCCGAAATTACCTAGGTTGTCATGTTACAATTTAGTCAATAAAGGCCTACTACTATAGCCAAACGGAATGCTTTGACGCTAGCCTTTTGGCCGCACGACCTCCGAGATGCTTGGAAGAGACCTCATCTGAAAGGTGGATTCACAAAGATCGAGTGTGTCGAATGTCAGCCCACTAGCTCAAACTTAAGGGTTCAATAGTTATCCCGAAATCACATAGGTCGTCATGTTACAATTTAGTCAATAAAGGCCTACTACTGGAGCGAAACTGAATGCTTTGACGGTCGCCACTCGGCCCCACAACCGTCCAGAGACTTGGGGGAGACCTCCCCAGAAAGGTGGATTCACAAAGATCGAGTGTGTTGAACGTCAGCCCACTAGCTCAGACTTAAGGGTTCAAACGTTCTGCCGAAATCACATAGGTCGTCATGGTACAATTTAGTCAATAAAGGCCAACTACTGGAGCGAAATAGAATGCTTTGACGCTAGGCTTTTGGCCGCACGACCTCCGAGAGTCTTGGAAGAGACCTCATCTGAAAGGTGGATTCACAACGATCGAGTGTGTCGAATGTCAGCCCACTCGGTCAAACGTAAGGGTTCAAAAGTTATGCCGAAATCACATAGGTCGTAATGTTACAATTTATTCAATAAAGGCCTACTACTGGAGCGTAACGGAATGCTTTGACGGTCGCCCCTCGGGCCCACAACCGTCCAGAGACTTGGGGGAGACCTCCCCTGAAAGGTGGATTCACAATGATCGAGTGTGTCGAACGTCAACCCATTAGTTCAAACTTAAGGGTTCAAAAGTTCTGCCGAAATTACATAGGTTGTCATGTTACAATTTAGTCAATAAAGGCCTACTACTATAGCCAAACGGAATGCTTTGACGCTAGCCTTTTGGCCGCACGACCTCCGAGATGCTTGGAAGAGACCTCATCTGAAAGGTGGATTCACAAAGCTCGAGTGTGTCGAATGTCAGCCCACTCGCTCAAACTTAAGGGTTCAAAAGTTATGCCGAAATCACATAGGTCGTAATGTTACAATTTAGTCAATAAAGGCCTACTACTGGAGTGTAACGGAATGCTTTGACGGTCGCCGCTCGGCCACACGATCTCCGAGAGGCTTGTAAAAGACCTCGTCTGAAAGGTGGATTCACAAAGATCGAGTGAGTCGAACGTCAGCCCACTAGCTCAAACTTAAGGGTTCAAAAGTTCTGCCGAAATCACATAGGTCGTCATGTTACAATTTAGTCAATAAAGGCCTACTACTGGAGCGAAAATGAATGCTTTGACGGTCGCTGCTCGGCCGCACAACCGTCCAGAGACTTCGGGGAGACCTCCCCTGAAAGGTAGATTCACAAAGATCGATTGTGTCGAACGTCAACCCATTAGTTCAAACTTAAGGGTTCAAAAGTTCTGCCGAAATCACATAGGTCGTCATGTTACAATTTAGTCAATAAAGGCCTATTACTATAGCCAAACGGAATGCTTTGAAGCTAGCCTTTTGGCCGCACGACCTCCGAGAGTCTTGGAAGAGACCTCATCAGAAAGGTGGATTCACAACGATCGAGTGTGTCGAATGTCAGCCCACTCGCTCAAACGTAAGGGTTCAAAAGTTATGCCGAAATCACATAGGTCGTAATGTTACAATTTATTCAATAAAGGCCTACTACTGGAGCGTAAAGGAATGCTTTGACGGTCGCCGCTCAGCCCCACAACCGTCCAGAGACTTGGGGGAGACCTCCCCTGAAAGGTGGATTCACAATGATCGAGTGTGTCGAACGTCAACCCATTAGTTCAAACTTAAGGGTTCAAAAGTTCTGTCGAAATTACATAGGTTGTCATGTTACAATTTAGTCAATAAAGGCCTATTACTATAGCCAAACGGAATGCTTTGACGCTAGCCTTTTGGCCGCACGACCTCCGAGATGCTTGGAAGAGACCTCATCTGAAAGGTGGATTCACAATGATCGAGTGTGTCGAATGTCAGCCCACTCGATCAACTTAAGGGTTCAAAAGTTATGCCAAAATCACAAAGGTCGTAATGTTACAATTTAGTCAATAAAGGCCTACTCCTGGAGCGTAACGGAATGCTTTGACGCTCGCCGCTCGGCCCCACAACCGTCCAGAGACTTGGGGGAGACCTCCCCTTAAAGGTGGATTCACATCGATCGAGTGTGTCGAACGTCAGCCCACTAGCTCAAACTTAAGGGTTCAAAAGTTCTGCCGAAATCACATAGGTCGTCATGTTACAATTTAGTCAAAATAGGCCTACTACTGGAGCGAAAAGGAATGCTTTGACGCAAGCCTTTCGGCCGCACGACCTCCGAGAGGCTTGGAAGAGACCTCATCTGAAAGGTTGATTCACAACGATCGAGTGTGTCGAACGTCAGCTCACAAGCTCAAACTTAAGGGTTAAAAAGTTATGCCGAAATCACATAGGTCGTCATGTGACAATTTAGTCAAAAAAGGCCTACTACTGCAGCGAAACGGAATGCTTTGACGCTATCCTTTCGGCCGCACGACCTCCGAGAGGCTTGGAAGAGACCTCATCTGAAAGGTGGATTCACAACGATCGAGTGTGAAGAACGTCAGCCCACGAGCTCAAACTTAAGGGTTCAAAAGTTCTGCCGAAATCACATAGGTCGTCATGTTACAATTTAGTCAAAATAGGCCTACTACTGGAGCGAAAAGAAATGCTTTGACGCAAGCCTTTCGGCCGCACGACCTCCGAGAGGCTTGGAAGAGACCTCATCTGAAAGGTGGATTCACAAAGATCGAGTGTGTAGAACGTCAGCCCACTAGCTCAAACTTAAGGGTTCAAAATTAATGCCGAAATCACATAGGTCGTCATGTTAAAATTTAGTCAATAAAGGCCTACTACTGGAGCGAAACTGAATGCTTTGACGGTCGCCGCTCGGCCCCACAACCGTACAGAGACTTGGGGGAGACCTCCCCTGAAAGGTGGATTCACAAAGATCGAGTGTGTCGAACGTCAGGCCACGAGCTCAAACTTAAGGGTTCAAAAGTTCTGCCGAAATCACATAGGTCGTCATGTTACAATTTAGTCAATAAAGGCCTACTACTGGAGCGAAACTGAATGCTTTGACGGTCGCCGCTCGGCCCCACAACCGTCCAGACACTTGGGGGAGACCTCCCCTGAAAGGTGGATTCACAAAGATCGAGTGTGTCGAACGTCAGCCCACTCGCTCAAACTTAAGGGTTCAAAAGTTCTGCCGAAATCACAAAGGTCGTCATGTTACAATTTAGTCAATAAAGGCCTACTATTGGAGCGAAACTGAATGCTTTGACGGTCACCGCTCGGCCCCACAACCGTCCAGAGACTTGGGGGCGACCTCCCGTGAAAGGTGGATTCACAACAATCGAGTGTGTCGAATGTCAGCCCACTAGCTCAAACTTAAGGGTTCAAAAGTTCTGCCGAAATCACATAGGTCGTCATGTTACAATTTAGTCAAAATAGGCCTACTACTGGAGCGAAAAGGAATGCTTTGACGCAAGCCTTTCGGCCGCACGACCTCCGAGAGGCTTGGAAGAGACCTCATCTGAAAGGTTGATTCACAACGATCGAGTGTGTCGAACGTCAGCTCACTAGCTCAAACTTAAGGGTTAAAAAGTTATGCCGAAATCACATAGGTCGTCATGTGACAATTTAGTCAAAAAAGGCCTACTACTGGAGCGAAACGGAATGCTTTGATGGTCGCCGCTCGGCCCCACAACCGTCCAGAGACTTGGGGGAGACCTCCACTGAAAGGTGGATTCACAACGATCGAGTGTGTCGAACGTCAGCCCAGTAGTTCAAACTTAAGGGTTCAAAATTTCTGCCGAAATCACATAGGTTGTCATGTTACAATTTAGTCAATAAAGGCCTACTACTGGAGCGAAACGGAATGCTTTGACGCTAGCCTTTCGGCCGCACGACCTCCGAGATGCTTGGAAGAGACCTCATCTGAAAGGTGGATTCACAACGATCGAGTGTGAAGAACGTCAGCCCACGAGCTCAAACTTAAGGGTTCAAAAGTTCTGCCGAAATCACATAGGTCGTCATGTTACAATTTAGTCAAAATAGGCCTACTACTGGAGCGAAAAGGAATGCTTTGACGGTCGCCGCTCGGCCCCACAACCGTACAGAGACTTGGGGGAGACCTCCCCTGAAAGGTGGATTCACAAAGATCGAGTGTGTCGAACGTCAGGCCACGAGCTCAAACTTAAGGGTTCAAAAGTTATGCCGAAATCACATAGGTCGTCATGTTACAATTTAGTCAATAAAGGCCTACTACTGGAGCGAAACTGAATGCTTTGACGGTCGCCGCTCGGCCCCACAACCGTCCAGACAATTGGGGGAGACCTCCCCTGAAAGGTGGATTCACAAAGATCGAGTGTGTCGAACGTCAGCCCACTCGCTCAAAATTAAGGGTTCAAAAGTTCTGCCGAAATCACATAGGTTGTCATGTTACAATTTAGTCAATAAAGGCCTACTACTGGAGCCAACAGAATGCTTTGACGCTAGCCTTTTGGCCGCACGACCTCCGAGAGGGTTTGAAGAGACCTCATCTGAAAGGTGGATTCACAACGACCGAGTGTGTCGAATGTCAGCCCACTCGCTCAAACTTAAGGGTTCAAAAGTTATGCCGAAATCACATAGTTCGTAATGTTACAATTTAGTCAATAAAGGCCTACTACTGGAGCGTAACTGAATGCTTTGACGGTCGCCGCTCGGCCCCACAACAGTCCAGAGACTTGGGGGAGACCTCTCCTTAAAGGTGGATTCACATCGATCGAGTATGTCGAACGTCAGCCCACTCGCTCAAACTTAAGGGTTCAAAAGTTCTGCCGAAATCACATAGGTCGTCATGTTACAATTTAGTCAATAAAGGCCTACTACTGGAGCGAAAAGGAATGCTTTGACGCAAGCCTTTCGGCCGCACGACCTCTGAGAGGCTTGGAAGAGACCTCGTCTGAAAGGTGGATTCACAAAGATCGAGTGTGTCGAACGTCAGCCCACTAACTCAAACTTAAGGGTTCAAAAGTTATGCCGAAATCACATAGGTTGTCATGTTACAATTTAGTCAATAAAGGCCTACTACTGGAGCGAAACTGAATGCTTTGACGGTCGCCGCTCGGCCCCACAACCCTCCAGAGACTTGGGGGAGACCTCCCCTGAAAGGTGGATTCACAAAGATCGAGTGTGTCGAACGTCAGCCCACTAGCTCAAACTTAAGGGTACAAAAGTTCTGCCGAAATCAAATAGGTTGTCATGTTACAATTTAGTCTATAAAGGCCTACTACTGGAGCGAAACGGAATGCTTTGACGCTAGCCTTTCGGCCACACGACCTCCGAGAGTCTTGGAAGAGACCTCATCTGAAAGGTGGATTCACAACGATCGAGTGTGTCGAATGTCAGCCCACTCGCTCAAACGTAAGGGTTCAAAAGTTATGCCGAAATCACATAGTTCGTAATGTTACAATTTAGTCAATAAAGGCCTACTACTGGAGCGTAACTGAATGCTTTGACGGTCGCCGCTCGGCCCCACAACAGTCCAGAGACTTGGGGGAGACCTCTCCTTAAAGGTGGATTCACATCGATCGAGTATGTCGAACGTCAGCCCACTCGCTAAAACTTAAGGGTTCAAAAGTTCTGCCGAAATCACATAGGTCGTCATGTTACAATTTAGTCAATAAAGGCCTACTACTGGAGCGAAACTGAATGCTTTGACGGTCGCCACTCGGCCCCACAACCGTCCAGAGACTTGGGGGAGACCTCCCCAGAAAGGTGGCTTCACAAAGATCGAGTGTGTTGAACGTCAGCCCACTAGCTCAGACTTAAGGGTTCAAACGTTCTGCCGAAATCACATAGGTCGTCATGGTACAATTTAGTCAATAAAGGCCAACTACTGGAGCGAAATAGAATGCTTTGACGCTAGGCTTTTGGCCGCACGACCTCCGAGAGTCTTGGAAGAGACCTCATCTGAAAGGTGGATTCACAACGATCGAGTGTGTCGAATGTCAGCCCACTCGGTCAAACGTAAGGGTTCAAAAGTTATGCCGAAATCACATAGGTCGTAATGTTACAATTTATTCAATAAAGGCCTACTACTGGAGCGTAACGGAATGCTTTGAGGGTCGCCGCTCGGGCCCACAACCGTCCAGAGACTTGGGGGAGACCTCCCCTGAAAGGTGGATTCACAATGATCGAGTGTGTCGAACGTCAACCCATTAGTTCAAACTTAAGGGTTCAAAGGTTCTGCCGAAATTACATAGGTTGTCATGTTACAATTTAGTCAATAAAGGCCTACTACTATAGCCAAACGGAATGCTTTGACGCTAGCCTTTTGGCCGCACGACCTCCGAGATGCTTGGAAGAGACCTCATCTGAAAGGTGGATTCACAAAGCTCGAGTGTGTCGAATGTCAGCCCACTCGCTCAAACTTAAGGGTTCAAAAGTTATGCCGAAATCACATAGGTCGTAATGTTACAATTTAGTCAATAAAGGCCTACTACTGGAGTGTAACGGAATGCTTTGACGGTCGCCGCTCGGCCACACGACCTCCGAGAGGCTTGTAAAAGACCTCGTCTGAAAGGTGGATTCACAAAGATCGAGTGAGTCGAACGTCAGCCCACTAGCTCAAACTTAAGGGTTCAAAAGTTCTGCCGAAATCACATAGGTCGTCATGTTACAATTTAGTCAATAAAGGCCTACTACTGGAGCGAAAATGAATGCTTTGACGGTCGCTGCTCGGCCGCACAACCGTCCAGAGACTTCGGGGAGACCTCCCCTGAAAGGTAGATTCACAAAGATCGATTGTGTCGAACGTCAACCCATTAGTTCAAACTTAAGGGTTCAAAAGTTCTGCCGAAATCACATAGGTCGTCATGTTACAATTTAGTCAATAAAGGCCTATTACTATAGCCAAACGGAATGCTTTGAAGCTAGCCTTTTGGCCGCACGACCTCCGAGAGTCTTGGAAGAGACCTCATCAGAAAGGTGGATTCACAACGATCGAGTGTGTCGAATGTCAGCCCACTCGCTCAAACGTAAGGGTTCAAAAGTTATGCCGAAATCACATAGGTCGTAATGTTACAATTTATTCAATAAAGGCCTACTACTGGAGCGTAAAGGAATGCTTTGACGGTCGCCGCTCAGCCCCACAACCGTCCAGAGACTTGGGGGAGACCTCCCCTGAAAGGTGGATTCACAATGATCGAGTGTGTCGAACGTCAACCCATTAGTTCAAACTTAAGGGTTCAAAAGTTCTGTCGAAATTACATAGGTTGTCATGTTACAATTTAGTCAATAAAGGCCTACTACTGGAGCGAAACGGAATGCTTTGACGCTAGCCTTTCGGCCGCACGACCTCCGAGATGCTTGGAAGAGACCTCATCTGAAAGGTGGATTCACAACGATCGAGTGTGAAGAACGTCAGCCCACGAGCTCAAACTTAAGGGTTCAAAAGTTCTGCCGAAATCACATAGGTCGTCATGTTACAATTTAGTCAAAATAGGCCTACTACTGGAGCGAAAAGGAATGCTTTGACGGTCGCCGCTCGGCCCCACAACCGTACAGAGACTTGGGGGAGACCTCCCCTGAAAGGTGGATTCACAAAGATCGAGTGTGTCGAACGTCAGGCCACGAGCTCAAACTTAAGGGTTCAAAAGTTATGCCGAAATCACATAGGTCGTCATGTTACAATTTAGTCAATAAAGGCCTACTACTGGAGCGAAACTGAATGCTTTGACGGTCGCCGCTCGGCCCCACAACCGTCCAGACACTTGGGGGAGACCTCCCCTGAAAGGTGGATTCACAAAGATCGAGTGTGTCGAACGTCAGCCCACTCGCTCAAAATTAAGGGTTCAAAAGTTCTGCCGAAATCACATAGGTTGTCATGTTACAATTTAGTCAATAAAGGCCTACTACTGGAGCCAACAGAATGCTTTGACGCTAGCCTTTTGGCCGCACGACCTCCGAGAGGGTTTGAAGAGACCTCATCTGAAAGGTGGATTCACAACGACCGAGTGTGTCGAATGTCAGCCCACTCGCTCAAACTTAAGGGTTCAAAAGTTATGCCGAAATCACATAGTTCGTAATGTTACAATTTAGTCAATAAAGGCCTACTACTGGAGCGTAACTGAATGCTTTGACGGTCGCCGCTCGGCCCCACAACAGTCCAGAGACTTGGGGGAGACCTCTCCTTAAAGGTGGATTCACATCGATCGAGTATGTCGAACGTCAGCCCACTCGCTCAAACTTAAGGGTTCAAAAGTTCTGCCGAAATCACATAGGTCGTCATGTTACAATTTAGTCAATAAAGGCCTACTACTGGAGCGAAAAGGAATGCTTTGACGCAAGCCTTTCGGCCGCACGACCTCTGAGAGGCTTGGAAGAGACCTCGTCTGAAAGGTGGATTCACAAAGATCGAGTGTGTCGAACGTCAGCCCACTAACTCAAACTTAAGGGTTCAAAAGTTATGCCGAAATCACATAGGTTGTCATGTTACAATTTAGTCAATAAAGGCCTACTACTGGAGCGAAACTGAATGCTTTGACGGTCGCCGCTCGGCCCCACAACCCTCCAGAGACTTGGGGGAGACCTCCCCTGAAAGGTGGATTCACAAAGATCGAGTGTGTCGAACGTCAGCCCACTAGCTCAAACTTAAGGGTACAAAAGTTCTGCCGAAATCAAATAGGTTGTCATGTTACAATTTAGTCTATAAAGGCCTACTACTGGAGCGAAACGGAATGCTTTGACGCTAGCCTTTCGGCCACACGACCTCCGAGAGTCTTGGAAGAGACCTCATCTGAAAGGTGGATTCACAACGATCGAGTGTGTCGAATGTCAGCCCACTCGCTCAAACGTAAGGGTTCAAAAGTTATGCCGAAATCACATAGTTCGTAATGTTACAATTTAGTCAATAAAGGCCTACTACTGGAGCGTAACTGAATGCTTTGACGGTCGCCGCTCGGCCCCACAACAGTCCAGAGACTTGGGGGAGACCTCTCCTTAAAGGTGGATTCACATCGATCGAGTATGTCGAACGTCAGCCCACTCGCTAAAACTTAAGGGTTCAAAAGTTCTGCCGAAATCACATAGGTCGTCATGTTACAATTTAGTCAATAAAGGCCTACTACTGGAGCGAAACTGAATGCTTTGACGGTCGCCACTCGGCCCCACAACCGTCCAGAGACTTGGGGGAGACCTCCCCAGAAAGGTGGATTCACAAAGATCGAGTGTGTTGAACGTCAGCCCACTAGCTCAGACTTAAGGGTTCAAACGTTCTGCCGAAATCACATAGGTCGTCATGGTACAATTTAGTCAATAAAGGCCAACTACTGGAGCGAAATAGAATGCTTTGACGCTAGGCTTTTGGCCGCACGACCTCCGAGAGTCTTGGAAGAGACCTCATCTGAAAGGTGGATTCACAACGATCGAGTGTGTCGAATGTCAGCCCACTCGGTCAAACGTAAGGGTTCAAAAGTTATGCCGAAATCACATAGGTCGTAATGTTACAATTTATTCAATAAAGGCCTACTACTGGAGCGTAACGGAATGCTTTGACGGTCGCCGCTCGGGCCCACAACCGTCCAGAGACTTGGGGGAGACCTCCCCTGAAAGGTGGATTCACAATGATCGAGTGTGTCGAACGTCAACCCATTAGTTCAAACTTAAGGGTTCAAAAGTTCTGCCGAAATTACATAGGTTGTCATGTTACAATTTAGTCAATAAAGGCCTACTACTATAGCCAAACGGAATGCTTTGACGCTAGCCTTTTGGCCGCACGACCTCCGAGATGCTTGGAAGAGACCTCATCTGAAAGGTGGATTCACAAAGCTCGAGTGTGTCGAATGTCAGCCCACTCGCTCAAACTTAAGGGTTCAAAAGTTATGCCGAAATCACATAGGTCGTAATGTTACAATTTAGTCAATAAAGGCCTACTACTGGAGTGTAACGGAATGCTTTGACGGTCGCCGCTCGGCCACACGACCTCCGAGAGGCTTGTAAAAGACCTCGTCTGAAAGGTGGATTCACAAAGATCGAGTGAGTCGAACGTCAGCCCACTAGCTCAAACTTAAGGGTTCAAAAGTTCTGCCGAAATCACATAGGTCGTCATGTTACAATTTAGTCAATAAAGGCCTACTACTGGAGCGAAAATGAATGCTTTGACGGTCGCTGCTCGGCCGCACAACCGTCCAGAGACTTCGGGGAGACCTCCCCTGAAAGGTAGATTCACAAAGATCGATTGTGTCGAACGTCAACCCATTAGTTCAAACTTAAGGGTTCAAAAGTTCTGCCGAAATCACATAGGTCGTCATGTTACAATTTAGTCAATAAAGGCCTATTACTATAGCCAAACGGAATGCTTTGAAGCTAGCCTTTTGGCCGCACGACCTCCGAGAGTCTTGGAACAGACCTCATCAGAAAGGTGGATTCACAACGATCGAGTGTGTCGAATGTCAGCCCACTCGCTCAAACGTAAGGGTTCAAAAGTTATGCCGAAATCACATAGGTCGTAATGTTACAATTTATTCAATAAAGGCCTACTACTGGAGCGTAAAGGAATGCTTTGACGGTCGCCGCTCAGCCCCACAACCGTCCAGAGACTTGGGGGAGACCTCCCCTGAAAGGTGGATTCACAATGATCGAGTGTGTCGAACGTCAACCCATTAGTTCAAACTTAAGGGTTCAAAAGTTCTGTCGAAATTACATAGGTTGTCATGTTACAATTTAGTCAATAAAGGCCTACTACTGGAGCGAAACGGAATGCTTTGACGCTAGCCTTTCGGCCGCACGACCTCCGAGATGCTTGGAAGAGACCTCATCTGAAAGGTGGATTCACAACGATCGAGTGTGAAAAACGTCAGCCCACGAGCTCAAACTTAAGGGTTCAAAAGTTCTGCCGAAATCACATAGGTCGTCATGTTACAATTTAGTCAAAATAGGCCTACTACTGGAGCGAAAAGGAATGCTTTGACGGTCGCCGCTCGGCCCCACAACCGTACAGAGACTTGGGGGAGACCTCCCCTGAAAGGTGGATTCACAAAGATCGAGTGTGTCGAACGTCAGGCCACGAGCTCAAACTTAAGGGTTCAAAAGTTATGCCGAAATCACATAGGTCGTCATGTTACAATTTAGTCAATAAAGGCCTACTACTGGAGCGAAACTGAATGCTTTGACGGTCGCCGCTCGGCCCCACAACCGTCCAGACACTTGGGGGAGACCTCCCCTGAAAGGTGGATTCACAAAGATCGAGTGTGTCGAACGTCAGCCCACTCGCTCAAAATTAAGGGTTCAAAAGTTCTGCCGAAATCACATAGGTTGTCATGTTACAATTTAGTCAATAAAGGCCTACTACTGGAGCCAACAGAATGCTTTGACGCTAGCCTTTTGGCCGCACGACCTCCGAGAGGGTTTGAAGAGACCTCATCTGAAAGGTGGATTCACAACGACCGAGTGTGTCGAATGTCAGCCCACTCGCTCAAACTTAAGGGTTCAAAAGTTATGCCGAAATCACATAGTTCGTAATGTTACAATTTAGTCAATAAAGGCCTACTACTGGAGCGTAACTGAATGCTTTGACGGTCGCCGCTCGGCCCCACAACAGTCCAGAGACTTGGGGGAGACCTCTCCTTAAAGGTGGATTCACATCGATCGAGTATGTCGAACGTCAGCCCACTCGCTCAAACTTAAGGGTTCAAAAGTTCTGCCGAAATCACATAGGTCGTCATGTTACAATTTAGTCAATAAAGGCCTACTACTGGAGCGAAAAGGAATGCTTTGACGCAAGCCTTTCGGCCGCACGACCTCTGAGAGGCTTGGAAGAGACCTCGTCTGAAAGGTGGATTCACAAAGATCGAGTGTGTCGAACGTCAGCCCACTAACTCAAACTTAAGGGTTCAAAAGTTATGCCGAAATCACATAGGTTGTCATGTTACAATTTAGTCAATAAAGGCCTACTACTGGAGCGAAACTGAATGCTTTGACGGTCGCCGCTCGGCCCCACAACCCTCCAGAGACTTGGGGGAGACCTCCCCTGAAAGGTGGATTCACAAAGATCGAGTGTGTCGAACGTCAGCCCACTAGCTCAAACTTAAGGGTACAAAAGTTCTGCCGAAATCAAATAGGTTGTCATGTTACAATTTAGTCTATAAAGGCCTACTACTGGAGCGAAACGGAATGCTTTGACGCTAGCCTTTCGGCCACACGACCTCCGAGAGTCTTGGAAGAGACCTCATCTGAAAGGTGGATTCACAACGATCGAGTGTGTCGAATGTCAGCCCACTCGCTCAAACGTAAGGGTTCAAAAGTTATGCCGAAATCACATAGTTCGTAATGTTACAATTTAGTCAATAAAGGCCTACTACTGGAGCGTAACTGAATGCTTTGACGGTCGCCGCTCGGCCCCACAACAGTCCAGAGACTTGGGGGAGACCTCTCCTTAAAGGTGGATTCACATCGATCGAGTATGTCGAACGTCAGCCCACTCGCTAAAACTTAAGGGTTCAAAAGTTCTGCCGAAATCACATAGGTCGTCATGTTACAATTTAGTCAATAAAGGCCTACTACTGGAGCGAAAAGGAATGCTTTGACGCAAGCCTTTCGGCCGCACGACCTCTGAGAGGCTTGGAAGAGACCTCGTCTGAAAGGTGGATTCACAAAGATCGAGTGTGTCGAACGTCAGCCCACTAACTCAAACTTAAGGGTTCAAAAGTTATGCCGAAATCACATAGGTTGTCATGTTACAATTTAGTCAATAAAGGCCTACTACTGGAGCGAAACTGAATGCTTTGATGGTCGCCGCTCGGCCCCACAACCGTCCAGAGACTTGGGGGAGACCTCCCCTGAAAGGTGGATTCACAAAGATCGAGTGTGTCGAACGTCAGCCCACTAGCTCAAACTTAAGGGTTCAAAAGTTCTGCCGAAATCAAATAGGTTGTCATGTTACAATTTAGTCTATAAAGGCCTACTACTGGAGCGAAACGGAATGCTTTGACGCTAGCCTTTCGGCCACACGACCTCCGAGAGTCTTGGAAGAGACCTCATCTGAAAGGTGGATTCACAACGATCGAGTGTGTCGAATGTCAGCCCACTCGCTCAAACGTAAGGGTTCAAAAGTTATGCCGAAATCACATAGGTCGTAATGTTACAATTTATTCAATAAAGGCCTACTACTGGAGCGTAACGGAATGCTTTGACGGTCGCCGCTCGGCCCCACAACCGTCCAGAGACTTGGGGGAGACCTCCCCTGAAAGGTGGATTCACAATGATCGAGTGTGGCGAACGTAAACCCATTAGTTCAAACTTAAGGGATCAAAAGTTCTGCCGAAATTACATAGGTTGTCATGTTACAATTTAGTCAATAAAGGCCTACTACTGGAGCCAAACGGAATGCTTTGACGCTAGCCTTTTGGCCGCACGACCTCCCAGAGGGTTGGAAGAGACCTCATCTGAAAGTTGGATTCACAACGACCGAGTGTATCGAATGTCAGCCCACTCGCTCAAACTTAAGGGTTCAAAAGTTATGCCGAAATCACATAGGTCGTAATGTTACAATTTAGTCAATAAAGGCCTACTACTGGAGCGTAAGTGAATGCTTTGACGGTCGCCGCTCGGCCCCACAACCGTCCAGAGACTTGGGGGAGACCTCCCCTTAAAGGTGGATTCACATCGATCGAGTATGTCGAACGTCAGCCCACTCGCTCAAACTTAAGGGTTCAAAAGTTCTGCCGAAATCACATAGGTCGTCATGTTTCAATTTAGTCAATAAAGGCCTACTACTGGAGCGAAACAGAATGCTTTGACGCTAGCCTTTTGGCCGCACGACCTCCGAGAGGGTTGGAAGAGACCTCATCTGAAAGGTGGATTCACAACGACCGAGTGTGTCGAATGTCAACCCACTCGCTCAAACTTAAGGGTTCAAAAGTTATGCCGAAATCACATAGGTCGTCATGTTATAATTTAGTCAATAAAGGCCTAATACTGGATCGAAACTGAATGCTTTGACGGTCGCCGCTCGGCCCCACAACCGTCCTGAGACTTGGGGGAGACCTCCCTTGAAAGGTGGATTCACAATGATCGAGTGTGTCGAACGTCAGCCCATTAGTTCAAACTTAAGGGTTCAAAAGTTATGCCGAAATCACATAGGTCGTCATGTTATAATTTAGTCAAAAAAAGCCTACTACTGGATCGAAACTGAATGCTTTGACGGTCGCCGCTCGGCCCCACAACCGTCCAGAGACTTGGAGGAGACCTCCCCTGAAAGGTGGATTCACAATGATCGAGTGTTTCGAACGTCAGCCCAGTAGTGCAAACATAAGGGTTCAAAAGTTCTGCCGAAATCAAATAGGTTGTCATGTTACAATTTAGTCAATAAAGGCCTACTACTGGAGCGAAACGGAATGCTTTGACGCTAGCCTTTCGGCCACACGACCTCCGAGAGTCTTGGAAGAGACCTCATCTGAAAGGTGGATTCACAACGATCGAGTGTGTCGAATGTCAGCCCACTCGCTCAAACGTAAGGGTCAAAAGTTATGCCGAAATCACATAGGTCGTCATCTTACAATTTAGTCAATAAAGGCCTACTACTGGAGCCAAACGGAATGCTTTGACGGTCGCCGCTCGGCCCCACAACCGTCCTGAGACTTGGGGGAGACCTCCCTTGAAAGGTGGATTCACAATGATCGAGTGTGTCGAACGTCAGCCCATTAGTTCAAACTTAAGGGTTCAAAAGTTCTGCCGAAATCACATAGGTTGTCATGTTACAATTTAGTCAATAAAGGCCTACTACTGGAGCGAAACGGAATGCTTTGACGCTAGCCTTTTGACCGCACGACCTCCGAGAGGCTTGGAAGAGACCTCATCTGAAAAGGAATGCTTTGACGCAAGCCTTTCGGCCACACGACCTCCGAGAGGCTTGTAAAAGACCTCGTCTGAAAGGTGGATTCACAAAGATCGAGTGAGTCGAACGTCAGCCCACTAGCTCAAACTTAAGGGTTCAAAAGTTATGCCGAAATCACATAGGTCGTCATGTTACAATTTAGTCAATAAAGGCCTACTACTGGAGCGAAACTGAATGCTTTGACGGTCGCCGCTGGGCCCCACAACCGTCCAGAGACTTGGGGGAGACCTCCCCTGAAAGGTGGATTCACAAAGATCGAGTGTGTCGAACGTCAGCCCACTAGCTCAAACTTAAGGGTTCAAAAGTTATGCCGAAATCACATAGGTCGTCATGTTATAATTTAGTCAATAAAGGCCTACTACTGGATCGAAACTGAATGCTTTGACGGTCGCCGCTCGGCCCCACAACCGTCCTGAGACTTGGGGGAGACCTCCCTTGAAAGGTGGATTCACAATGATCGAGTGTGTCGAACGTCAGCCCATTAGTTCAAACTTAAGGGTTCAAAAGTTATGCCGAAATCACATAGGTCGTCATGTTATAATTTAGTCAAAAAAGGCCTACTACTGGATCGAAACTGAATGCTTTGACGGTCGCCGCTCGGCCCCACAACCGTCCAGAGACTTGGAGGAGACCTCCCCTGAAAGGTGGATTCACAATGATCGAGTGTTTCGAACGTCAGCCCAGTAGTGCAAACATAAGGGTTCAAAAGTTCTGCCGAAATCAAATAGGTTGTCATGTTACAATTTAGTCAATAAAGGCCTACTACTGGAGCGAAACGGAATGCTTTGACGCTAGCCTTTCGGCCACACGACCTCCGAGAGTCTTGGAAGAGACCTCATCTGAAAGGTGGATTCACAACGATCGAGTGTGTCGAATGTCAGCCCACTCGCTCAAACGTAAGGGTCAAAAGTTATGCCGAAATCACATAGGTCGTCATCTTACAATTTAGTCAATAAAGGCCTACTACTGGAGCCAAACGGAATGCTTTGACGGTCGCCGCTCGGCCCCACAACCGTCCTGAGACTTGGGGGAGACCTCCCTTGAAAGGTGGATTCACAATGATCGAGTGTGTCGAACGTCAGCCCATTAGTTCAAACTTAAGGGTTCAAAAGTTCTGCCGAAATCACATAGGTTGTCATGTTACAATTTAGTCAATAAAGGCCTACTACTGGAGCGAAACGGAATGCTTTGACGCTAGCCTTTTGACCGCACGACCTCCGAGAGGCTTGGAAGAGACCTCATCTGAAAAGGAATGCTTTGACGCAAGCCTTTCGGCCACACGACCTCCGAGAGGCTTGTAAAAGACCTCGTCTGAAAGGTGGATTCACAAAGATCGAGTGAGTCGAACGTCAGCCCACTAGCTCAAACTTAAGGGTTCAAAAGTTATGCCGAAATCACATAGGTCGTCATGTTACAATTTAGTCAATAAAGGCCTACTACTGGAGCGAAACTGAATGCTTTGACGGTCGCCGCTGGGCCCCACAACCGTCCAGAGACTTGGGGGAGACCTCCCCTGAAAGGTGGATTCACAAAGATCGAGTGTGTCGAACGTCAGCCCACTAGCTCAAACTTAAGGGTTCAAAAGGTATGCCGAAATCACATAGGTCGTCATGTTACAATTTAGTCAATAAAGGCCTACTACTGGACCGAAACTGAATGCTTTGACGGTCGCCGCTGGGCCCCACAACCGTCCAGAGACTTGGGGGAGACCTCCCCTGAAAGGTGGATTCACAAAGATCGAGTGTGTCGAACGTCAGCCCAGTAGTGCAAACATAAGGGTTCAAAAGTTCTGCCGAAATCACATAGGTTGTCATGTTACAATTTAGTCAATAAAGGCCTACTACTGGAGCCAAACGGAATGCTTTGACGGTCGCCGCTGGGCCCCACAACCGTCCAGAGACTTGGGGGAGACCTCCCCTGAAAGGTGGATTCACAAAGATCGAGTGTGTCGAACGTCAGCCCACTAACTCAAACTTAAGGGTTCAAAAGTTTTGCCGAAATCACATAGGTTGTCATGTTACAATTTAGTCAATAAAGGCCTACTACTGGAGCGAAACTGAATGCTTTGACGGTCGCCGCTCGGCCCCACAACCGTCCAGAGACTTGGGGGAGACCTCCCCTGAAAGGTGGATTCACAAAGATCGAGTGTGTCGAACGTCAGCCCACTAGCTCAAACTTAAGGGTTCAAAAGTTCTGCCGAAATCAAATAGGTTGTCATGTTACAATTTAGTCTATAAAGGCCTACTACTGGAGCGAAACGGAATGCTTTGACGCTAGCCTTTCGGCCACACGACCTCCGAGAGTCTTGGAAGAGACCTCATCTGAAAGGTGGATTCACAACGATCGAGTGTGTCGAATGTCAGCCCACTCGCTCAAACGTAAGGGTTCAAAAGTTATGCCGAAATCACATAGGTCGTAATGTTACAATTTATTCAATAAAGGCCTACTACTGGAGCGTAACGGAATGCTTTGACGGTCGCCGCTCGGCCCCACAACCGTCCAGAGACTTGGGGGAGACCTCCCCTGAAAGGTGGATTCACAATGATCGAGTGTGGCGAACGTAAACCCATTAGTTCAAACTTAAGGGATCAAAAGTTCTGCCGAAATTACATAGGTTGTCATGTTACAATTTAGTCAATAAAGGCCTACTACTGGAGCCAAACGGAATGCTTTGACGCTAGCCTTTTGGCCGCACGACCTCCCAGAGGGTTGGAAGAGACCTCATCTGAAAGTTGGATTCACAACGACCGAGTGTATCGAATGTCAGCCCACTCGCTCAAACTTAAGGGTTCAAAAGTTATGCCGAAATCACATAGGTCGTAATGTTACAATTTAGTCAATAAAGGCCTACTACTGGAGCGTAAGTGAATGCTTTGACGGTCGCCGCTCGGCCCCACAACCGTCCAGAGACTTGGGGGAGACCTCCCCTTAAAGGTGGATTCACATCGATCGAGTATGTCGAACGTCAGCCCACTCGCTCAAACTTAAGGGTTCAAAAGTTCTGCCGAAATCACATAGGTCGTCATGTTTCAATTTAGTCAATAAAGGCCTACTACTGGAGCGAAACAGAATGCTTTGACGCTAGCCTTTTGGCCGCACGACCTCCGAGAGGGTTGGAAGAGACCTCATCTGAAAGGTGGATTCACAACGACCGAGTGTGTCGAATGTCAACCCACTCGCTCAAACTTAAGGGTTCAAAAGTTATGCCGAAATCACATAGGTCGTCATGTTATAATTTAGTCAATAAAGGCCTACTACTGGATCGAAACTGAATGCTTTGACGGTCGCCGCTCGGCCCCACAACCGTCCTGAGACTTGGGGGAGACCTCCCTTGAAAGGTGGATTCACAATGATCGAGTGTGTCGAACGTCAGCCCATTAGTTCAAACTTAAGGGTTCAAAAGTTATGCCGAAATCACATAGGTCGTCATGTTATAATTTAGTCAAAAAAGGCCTACTACTGGATCGAAACTGAATGCTTTGACGGTCGCCGCTCGGCCCCACAACCGTCCAGAGACTTGGAGGAGACCTCCCCTGAAAGGTGGATTCACAATGATCGAGTGTTTCGAACGTCAGCCCAGTAGTGCAAACATAAGGGTTCAAAAGTTCTGCCGAAATCAAATAGGTTGTCATGTTACAATTTAGTCAATAAAGGCCTACTACTGGAGCGAAACGGAATGCTTTGACGCTAGCCTTTCGGCCACACGACCTCCGAGAGTCTTGGAAGAGACCTCATCTGAAAGGTGGATTCACAACGATCGAGTGTGTCGAATGTCAGCCCACTCGCTCAAACGTAAGGGTCAAAAGTTATGCCGAAATCACATAGGTCGTCATCTTACAATTTAGTCAATAAAGGCCTACTACTGGAGCCAAACGGAATGCTTTGACGGTCGCCGCTCGGCCCCACAACCGTCCTGAGACTTGGGGGAGACCTCCCTTGAAAGGTGGATTCACAATGATCGAGTGTGTCGAACGTCAGCCCATTAGTTCAAACTTAAGGGTTCAAAAGTTCTGCCGAAATCACATAGGTTGTCATGTTACAATTTAGTCAATAAAGGCCTACTACTGGAGCGAAACGGAATGCTTTGACGCTAGCCTTTTGACCGCACGACCTCCGAGAGGCTTGGAAGAGACCTCATCTGAAAAGGAATGCTTTGACGCAAGCCTTTCGGCCACACGACCTCCGAGAGGCTTGTAAAAGACCTCGTCTGAAAGGTGGATTCACAAAGATCGAGTGAGTCGAACGTCAGCCCACTAGCTCAAACTTAAGGGTTCAAAAGTTATGCCGAAATCACATAGGTCGTCATGTTACAATTTAGTCAATAAAGGCCTACTACTGGAGCGAAACTGAATGCTTTGACGGTCGCCGCTGGGCCCCACAACCGTCCAGAGACTTGGGGGAGACCTCCCCTGAAAGGTGGATTCACAAAGATCGAGTGTGTCGAACGTCAGCCCACTAGCTCAAACTTAAGGGTTCAAAAGGTATGCCGAAATCACATAGGTCGTCATGTTACAATTTAGTCAATAAAGGCCTACTACTGGAGCGAAACTGAATGCTTTGACGGTCGCCGCTGGGCCCCACAACCGTCCAGAGACTTGGGGGAGACCTCCCCTGAAAGGTGGATTCACAAAGATCGAGTGTGTCGAACGTCAGCCCAGTAGTGCAAACGTAAGGGTTCAAAAGTTATGCCGAATTCACATAGGTCGTAATGTTACAAATTAGTCAATAAAGGCCTACTACTGGAGCGTAACGGAATGCTTTGACGGTCGCCGCTCAGCCCCACAACCGTCCAGACACTTGGGGGAGACCTCCCCTGAAAGGTGGATTCACAATGATCGAGTGTGTCGAACGTCAACCCATTAGTTCAAACTTAAGGGTTCAAGAGTTCTGCCGAAATTACATAGGTTGTCATGTTACAATTTAGTCAATAAAGGCCTATTACTATAGCCAAACGGAATGCTTTGACGCTAGCCTTTTGGCCGCACGACCTCCGAGATGCTTGGAAGAGACCTCATCTGAAAGGTGGATTCACAACGATCGAGTGTGTCGAATGTCAGCCCACTCGATCAAACTTAAGGGTTCAAAAGTTATGCCGAAATCACAAAGGTCGTAATGTTACAATTTAGTCAATAAAGGCCTACTACTGGAGCGTAACGGAATGCTTTAAACGGTCGCCGCTCGGCCCCACAACCGTCCAGAGACTTGGGGGAGACCTCCCCTTAAAGGTGGATTCACATCGATCGAGTGTGTCGAACGTCAGCCCACTCGCTCAAACTTAAGGGTTCAAAAGTTCTGCCGAAATCACATAGGTCGTCATGTTACAATTTAGTCAATAAAGGCCTACTACTGGAGCGAAACGGAATGCTTTGATGCTAGCCTTTTGGCCGCACGACCTCCGAGAGTCTTGGAAGAGACCTCACCTGAAAGGTTGATTCACAACGATCGAGTGTGTTGAACGTCAGCCCACTAGCTCAAACTTAAGGGTTCAAAAGTTATGCCGAAATCACATAGGTCGTCATGTGACAATTTAGTAAAAAAAGGCCTACTACTGGAGCGTAACGGAATGCTTTGACGGTCGCCGCTCGGCCCCACAACCGTCCAGAGACTTGGGGGAGACCTCCCCTTAAAGGTGGATTCACATCGATCGAATGTGTCGAACGTCAGCCCACTCGCTCAAACGTAAGGGTTCAAAAGTTCTGCCGAAATCACATAGGTCGTCATGTTACAATTTAGTCAATAAAGGCCTACTACTGGAGCGAAACGGAATGCTTTGACGCTAGCCTTTTGGCCGCACGACCTCCGAGAGTCTTGGAAGAGACCTCACCTGAAAGGTTGATTCACAACGATCGAGTGTGTCGAACGTCAGCCCACTAGCTCAAACTTAAGGGTTCAAAAGTTATGCCGAAATCACATAGGTCGTCATGTGACAATTTAGTCAAAAAAGGCCTACTACTGGAGCGAAACGGAATGCTTTGATGGTCGCCGCTCGGCCCCACAACCGTCCAGAGACTTGGGGGAGACCTCCACTGAAAGGTGGATTCACAACGATCGAGTGTGTCGAACGTCAGCCCAGTAGTTCAAACTTAAGGATTCAAAATTTCTGCCGAAATCACATAGGTTGTCATGTTACAATTTAGTCAATAAAGGCCTACTACTGGAGCGAAACGGAATGCTTTGACGCTAGCCTTTCGGCCACACGACCTCCGAGAGTCTTGGAAGAGACCTCATCTGAAAGGTGGATTCACAACGATCGAGTGTGAAGAACGTCAGCCCACGAGCTCAAACTTAAGGGTTCAAAAGTTCTGCCGAAATCACATAGGTCGTCATGTTACAATTTAGTGTTAATTTAGTGTTAATTTAGTCAATAAAGGCCTACTACTAAGGTGGATTCACAACGATCGAGTGTGAAGAACGTCAGCCCACGAGCTCAAACTTAAGGGTTCAAAAGTTCGGCCGAAATCACATAGGTCGTCATGTTACAATTTAGTCAATAAAGGCCTACTACTGGAGCGAAAATAAATGCTTTGACGCAAGCCTTTCGGCCGCACGACCTCCGAGAGGCTTGGAAGAGACCTCATCTGAAAGGTGGATTCACAAAGATCGAGTGTGTAGAACGTCAGCCCACTAGCTCAAACTTAAGGGTTCAAAAGTTATGCCGATATCACATAGGTCGTCATGTTACAATTTAGTCAATAAAGGCCTACTACTGGTGCGAAACTAAATGCTTTGACGGTCGCCGCTTGGCCCCACAACCGTACAGAGACTTGGGGGAGACCTCCCCTGAAAGGTGGATTCACAAAGATCGAGTGTGTCGAACGTCAGGCCACGAGCTCAAACTTAAGGGTTCAAAAGTTCTGCCGAAATCACATAGGTCGTCATGTTACAATTTAGTCAATAAAGGCCTACTACTGGAGCGAAACGGAATGCTTTGACGCTAGCCTTTCGGCCGCACGACCTCCGAGAGGCTTGGAAGAGACCTCATCTGAAAGGTGGATTCACAACGATCGAGTGTGAAGAACGTCAGCCCACGAGCTCAAACTTAAGGGTTCAAAAGTTCTGCCGAAATCACATAGGTCGTCATGTTACAATTTAGTCAATAAAGGCCTACTACTGGAGCGAAAATAAATGCTTTGACGCAAGCCTTTCGGCCGCACGACCTCCGAGAGGCTTGGAAGAGACCTCATCTGAAAGGTGGATTCACAAAGATCGAGTGTGTAGAACGTCAGCCCACTAGCTCAAACTTAAGGGTTCAAAAGTTATGCCGAAATCACATAGGTCGTCATGTTACAATTTAGTCAATAAAGGCCTACTACTGGAGCGAAACGGAATGCTTTGACGCTAGCCTTTTGACCGCACGACCTCCGAGAGGCTTGGAAGAGACCTCATCTGAAAAGGAATGCTTTGACGCAAGCCTTTCGGCCACACGACCTCCGAGAGGCTTGTAAAAGACCTCGTCTGAAAGGTGGATTCACAAAGATCGAGTGAGTCGAACGTCAGCCCACTAGCTCAAACTTAAGGGTTCAAAAGTTATGCCGAAATCACATAGGTCGTCATGTTACAATTTAGTCAATAAAGGCCTACTACTGGAGCGAAACTGAATGCTTTGACGGTCGCCGCTGTGCCCCACAACCGTCCAGAGACTTGGGGGAGACCTCCCCTGAAAGGTGGATTCACAAAGATCGAGTGTGTCGAACGTCAGCCCACTAGCTCAAACTTAAGGGTTCAAAAGTTCTGCCGAAATCACATAGGTCGTCATGTTACAATTTAGTCAATAAAGGCCAACTACTGGAGTGAAACGGAATGCTTTGACGCTAGTCCTTTGGCCGCACGACCTCCGAGAGTCTTGGAAGAGACCTCATCAGAAAGGTGGATTCACAACGATCGAGTGTGTCGAATGTCAGCCCACTCGCTCAAACGTAAGGGTTCAAAAGTTATGCCGAAATCACATAGGTCGTAATGTTACAATTTAGTCAATAAAGGCCTACTACTGGAGCGTAACGGAATGCTTTGACGGTCGCCGCTCAGCCCCACAACCGTCCAGACACTTGGGGGAGACCTCCCCTGAAAGGTGGATTTACAATGATCGAGTGTGTCGAACGTCAACCCATTAGTTCAAACTTAAGGGTTCAAGAGTTCTGTCGAAATTACATAGGTTGTCATGTTACAATTTAGTCAATAAAGGCCTATTACTATAGCCAAACGGAATGCTTTGACGCTAGCCTTTTGGCCGCACGACCTCCGAGATGCTTGGAAGAGACCTCATCTGAAAGGTGGATTCACAACGATCGAGTGTGTCGAATGTCAGCCCACTCGATCAAACTTAAGGGTTCAAAAGTTATGCCGAAATCACAAAGGTCGTAATGTTACAATTTAGTCAATAAAGGCCTACTACTGGAGCGTAACGGAATGCTTTAACGGTCGCCGCTCAGCCCCACAACCGTCCAGAGACTTGGGGGAGACCTCCCCTTAAAGGTGGATTCACATCGATCGAGTGTGTCGAACGTCAGCCCACTCGCTCAAACTTAAGGGTTCAAAAGTTCTGCCGAAATCACATAGGTCGTCATGTTACAATTTAGTCAATAAAGGCCTACTACTGGAGCGAAACGGAATGCTTTGATGCTAGCCTTTTGGCCGCACGACCTCCGAGAGTCTTGGAAGAGACCTCACCTGAAAGGTTGATTCACAACGATCGAGTGTGTTGAACGTCAGCCCACTAGCTCAAACTTAAGGGTTCAAAAGTTATGCCGAAATCACATAGGTCGTCATGTGACAATTTAGTAAAAAAAGGCCTACTACTGGAGCGTAACGGAATGCTTTGACGGTCGCCGCTCGGCCCCACAACCGTCCAGAGACTTGGGGGAGACCTCCCCTGAAAGGTGGATTCACAAAGATCGAGTGTGTCGAACGTCAGCCCACTAGCTCAAACTTAAGGGTTCAAAAGGTATGCCGAAATCACATAGGTCGTCATGTTACAATTTAGTCAATAAAGGCCTACTACTGGAGCGAAACTGAATGCTTTGACGGTCGCCGCTGGGCCCCACAACCGTCCAGAGACTTGGGGGAGACCTCCCCTGAAAGGTGGATTCACAAAGATCGAGTGTGTCGAACGTCAGCCCAGTAGTGCAAACATAAGGGTTCAAAAGTTCTGCCGAAACCACATAGGTTGTCATGTTACAATTTAGTCAATAAAGGCCTACTACTGGAGCCAAACGGAATGCTTTGACGGTCGCCGCTGGGCCCCACAACCGTCCAGAGACTTGGGGGAGACCTCCCCTGAAAGGTGGATTCACAAAGATCGAGTGTGTCGAACGTCAGCCCACTAACTCAAACTTAAGGGTTCAAAAGTTATGCCGAAATCACATAGGTTGTCATGTTACAATTTAGTCAATAAAGGCCTACTACTGGAGCGAAACTGAATGCTTTGACGGTCGCCGCTCGGCCCCACAACCGTCCAGAGACTTGGGGGAGACCTCCCCTGAAAGGTGGATTCACAAAGATCGAGTGTGTCGAACGTCAGCCCACTAGCTCAAACTTAAGGGTTCAAAAGTTCTGCCGAAATCAAATAGGTTGTCATGTTACAATTTAGTCTATAAAGGCCTACTACTGGAGCGAAACGGAATGCTTTGACGCTAGCCTTTCGGCCACACGACCTCCGAGAGTCTTGGAAGAGACCTCATCTGAAAGGTGGATTCACAACGATCGAGTGTGTCGAATGTCAGCCCACTCGCTCAAACGTAAGGGTTCAAAAGTTATGCCGAAATCACATAGGTCGTAATGTTACAATTTATTCAATAAAGGCCTACTACTGGAGCGTAACGGAATGCTTTGACGGTCGCCGCTCGGCCCCACAACCGTCCAGAGACTTGGGGGAGACCTCCCCTGAAAGGTGGATTCACAATGATCGAGTGTGGCGAACGTAAACCCATTAGTTCAAACTTAAGGGATCAAAAGTTCTGCCGAAATTACATAGGTTGTCATGTTACAATTTAGTCAATAAAGGCCTACTACTGGAGCCAAACGGAATGCTTTGACGCTAGCCTTTTGGCCGCACGACCTCCCAGAGGGTTGGAAGAGACCTCATCTGAAAGTTGGATTCACAACGACCGAGTGTATCGAATGTCAGCCCACTCGCTCAAACTTAAGGGTTCAAAAGTTATGCCGAAATCACATAGGTCGTAATGTTACAATTTAGTCAATAAAGGCCTACTACTGGAGCGTAAGTGAATGCTTTGACGGTCGCCGCTCGGCCCCACAACCGTCCAGAGACTTGGGGGAGACCTCCCCTTAAAGGTGGATTCACATCGATCGAGTATGTCGAACGTCAGCCCACTCGCTCAAACTTAAGGGTTCAAAAGTTCTGCCGAAATCACATAGGTCGTCATGTTTCAATTTAGTCAATAAAGGCCTACTACTGGAGCGAAACAGAATGCTTTGACGCTAGCCTTTTGGCCGCACGACCTCCGAGAGGGTTGGAAGAGACCTCATCTGAAAGGTGGATTCACAACGACCGAGTGTGTCGAATGTCAACCCACTCGCTCAAACTTAAGGGTTCAAAAGTTATGCCGAAATCACATAGGTCGTCATGTTATAATTTAGTCAATAAAGGCCTACTACTGGATCGAAACTGAATGCTTTGACGGTCGCCGCTCGGCCCCACAACCGTCCTGAGACTTGGGGGAGACCTCCCTTGAAAGGTGGATTCACAATGATCGAGTGTGTCGAACGTCAGCCCATTAGTTCAAACTTAAGGGTTCAAAAGTTATGCCGAAATCACATAGGTCATCATGTTATAATTTAGTCAAAAAAGGCCTACTACTGGATCGAAACTGAATGCTTTGACGGTCGCCGCTCGGCCCCACAACCGTCCAGAGACTTGGAGGAGACCTCCCCTGAAAGGTGGATTCACAATGATCGAGTGTTTCGAACGTCAGCCCAGTAGTGCAAACATAAGGGTTCAAAAGTTCTGCCGAAATCAAATAGGTTGTCATGTTACAATTTAGTCAATAAAGGCCTACTACTGGAGCGAAACGGAATGCTTTGACGCTAGCCTTTCGGCCACACGACCTCCGAGAGTCTTGGAAGAGACCTCATCTGAAAGGTGGATTCACAACGATCGAGTGTGTCGAATGTCAGCCCACTCGCTCAAACGTAAGGGTCAAAAGTTATGCCGAAATCACATAGGTCGTCATCTTACAATTTAGTCAATAAAGGCCTACTACTGGAGCCAAACGGAATGCTTTGACGGTCGCCGCTCGGCCCCACAACCGTCCTGAGACTTGGGGGAGACCTCCCTTGAAAGGTGGATTCACAATGATCGAGTGTGTCGAACGTCAGCCCATTAGTTCAAACTTAAGGGTTCAAAAGTTCTGCCGAAATCACATAGGTTGTCATGTTACAATTTAGTCAATAAAGGCCTACTACTGGAGCGAAACGGAATGCTTTGACGCTAGCCTTTTGACCGCACGACCTCCGAGAGGCTTGGAAGAGACCTCATCTGAAAAGGAATGCTTTGACGCAAGCCTTTCGGCCACACGACCTCCGAGAGGCTTGTAAAAGACCTCGTCTGAAAGGTGGATTCACAAAGATCGAGTGAGTCGAACGTCAGCCCACTAGCTCAAACTTAAGGGTTCAAAAGTTATGCCGAAATCACATAGGTCGTCATGTTACAATTTAGTCAATAAAGGCCTACTACTGGAGCGAAACTGAATGCTTTGACGGTCGCCGCTGGGCCCCACAACCGTCCAGAGACTTGGGGGAGACCTCCCCTGAAAGGTGGATTCACAAAGATCGAGTGTGTCGAACGTCAGCCCACTAGCTCAAACTTAAGGGTTCAAAAGGTATGCCGAAATCACATAGGTCGTCATGTTACAATTTAGTCAATAAAGGCCTACTACTGGAGCGAAACTGAATGCTTTGACGGTCGCCGCTGGGCCCCACAACCGTCCAGAGACTTGGGGGAGACCTCCCCTGAAAGGTGGATTCACAAAGATCGAGTGTGTCGAACGTCAGCCCAGTAGTGCAAACGTAAGGGTTCAAAAGTTATGCCGAATTCACATAGGTCGTAATGTTACAAATTAGTCAATAAAGGCCTACTACTGGAGCGTAACGGAATGCTTTGACGGTCGCCGCTCAGCCCCACAACCGTCCAGACACTTGGGGGAGACCTCCCCTGAAAGGTGGATTCACAATGATCGAGTGTGTCGAACGTCAACCCATTAGTTCAAACTTAAGGGTTCAAGAGTTCTGCCGAAATTACATAGGTTGTCATGTTACAATTTAGTCAATAAAGGCCTATTACTATAGCCAAACGGAATGCTTTGACGCTAGCCTTTTGGCCGCACGACCTCCGAGATGCTTGGAAGAGACCTCATCTGAAAGGTGGATTCACAACGATCGAGTGTGTCGAATGTCAGCCCACTCGATCAAACTTAAGGGTTCAAAAGTTATGCCGAAATCACAAAGGTCGTAATGTTACAATTTAGTCAATAAAGGCCTACTACTGGAGCGTAACGGAATGCTTTAACGGTCGCCGCTCGGCCCCACAACCGTCCAGAGACTTGGGGGAGACCTCCCCTTAAAGGTGGATTCACATCGATCGAGTGTGTCGAACGTCAGCCCACTCGCTCAAACTTAAGGGTTCAAAAGTTCTGCCGAAATCACATAGGTCGTCATGTTACAATTTAGTCAATAAAGGCCTACTACTGGAGCGAAACGGAATGCTTTGATGCTAGCCTTTTGGCCGCACGACCTCCGAGAGTCTTGGAAGAGACCTCACCTGAAAGGTTGATTCACAACGATCGAGTGTGTTGAACGTCAGCCCACTAGCTCAAACTTAAGGGTTCAAAAGTTATGCCGAAATCACATAGGTCGTCATGTGACAATTTAGTAAAAAAAGGCCTACTACTGGAGCGTAACGGAATGCTTTGACGGTCGCCGCTCGGCCCCACAACCGTCCAGAGACTTGGGGGAGACCTCCCCTTAAAGGTGGATTCACATCGATCGAGTGTGTCGAATGTCAACCCACTCGCTCAAACTTAAGGGTTCAAAAGTTATGCCGAAATCACATAGGTCGTCATGTTATAATTTAGTCAATAAAGGCCTACTACTGGATCGAAACTGAATGCTTTGACGGTCGCCGCTCGGCCCCACAACCGTCCTGAGACTTGGGGGAGACCTCCCTTGAAAGGTGGATTCACAATGATCGAGTGTGTCGAACGTCAGCCCATTAGTTCAAACTTAAGGGTTCAAAAGTTATGCCGAAATCACATAGGTCATCATGTTATAATTTAGTCAAAAAAGGCCTACTACTGGATCGAAACTGAATGCTTTGACGGTCGCCGCTCGGCCCCACAACCGTCCAGAGACTTGGAGGAGACCTCCCCTGAAAGGTGGATTCACAATGATCGAGTGTTTCGAACGTCAGCCCAGTAGTGCAAACATAAGGGTTCAAAAGTTCTGCCGAAATCAAATAGGTTGTCATGTTACAATTTAGTCAATAAAGGCCTACTACTGGAGCGAAACGGAATGCTTTGACGCTAGCCTTTCGGCCACACGACCTCCGAGAGTCTTGGAAGAGACCTCATCTGAAAGGTGGATTCACAACGATCGAGTGTGTCGAATGTCAGCCCACTCGCTCAAACGTAAGGGTCAAAAGTTATGCCGAAATCACATAGGTCGTCATCTTACAATTTAGTCAATAAAGGCCTACTACTGGAGCCAAACGGAATGCTTTGACGGTCGCCGCTCGGCCCCACAACCGTCCTGAGACTTGGGGGAGACCTCCCTTGAAAGGTGGATTCACAATGATCGAGTGTGTCGAACGTCAGCCCATTAGTTCAAACTTAAGGGTTCAAAAGTTCTGCCGAAATCACATAGGTTGTCATGTTACAATTTAGTCAATAAAGGCCTACTACTGGAGCGAAACGGAATGCTTTGACGCTAGCCTTTTGACCGCACGACCTCCGAGAGGCTTGGAAGAGACCTCATCTGAAAAGGAATGCTTTGACGCAAGCCTTTCGGCCACACGACCTCCGAGAGGCTTGTAAAAGACCTCGTCTGAAAGGTGGATTCACAAAGATCGAGTGAGTCGAACGTCAGCCCACTAGCTCAAACTTAAGGGTTCAAAAGTTATGCCGAAATCACATAGGTCGTCATGTTACAATTTAGTCAATAAAGGCCTACTACTGGAGCGAAACTGAATGCTTTGACGGTCGCCGCTGGGCCCCACAACCGTCCAGAGACTTGGGGGAGACCTCCCCTGAAAGGTGGATTCACAAAGATCGAGTGTGTCGAACGTCAGCCCACTAGCTCAAACTTAAGGGTTCAAAAGGTATGCCGAAATCACATAGGTCGTCATGTTACAATTTAGTCAATAAAGGCCTACTACTGGAGCGAAACTGAATGCTTTGACGGTCGCCGCTGGGCCCCACAACCGTCCAGAGACTTGGGGGAGACCTCCCCTGAAAGGTGGATTCACAAAGATCGAGTGTGTCGAACGTCAGCCCAGTAGTGCAAACGTAAGGGTTCAAAAGTTATGCCGAATTCACATAGGTCGTAATGTTACAAATTAGTCAATAAAGGCCTACTACTGGAGCGTAACGGAATGCTTTGACGGTCGCCGCTCAGCCCCACAACCGTCCAGACACTTGCGGGAGACCTCCCCTGAAAGGTGGATTCACAATGATCGAGTGTGTCGAACGTCAACCCATTAGTTCAAACTTAAGGGTTCAAGAGTTCTGCCGAAATTACATAGGTTGTCATGTTACAATTTAGTCAATAAAGGCCTATTACTATAGCCAAACGGAATGCTTTGACGCTAGCCTTTTGGCCGCACGACCTCCGAGATGCTTGGAAGAGACCTCATCTGAAAGGTGGATTCACAACGATCGAGTGTGTCGAATGTCAGCCCACTCGATCAAACTTAAGGGTTCAAAAGTTATGCCGAAATCACAAAGGTCGTAATGTTACAATTTAGTCAATAAAGGCCTACTACTGGAGCGTAACGGAATGCTTTAACGGTCGCCGCTCGGCCCCACAACCGTCCAGAGACTTGGGGGAGACCTCCCCTTAAAGGTGGATTCACATCGATCGAGTGTGTCGAACGTCAGCCCACTCGCTCAAACTTAAGGGTTCAAAAGTTCTGCCGAAATCACATAGGTCGTCATGTTACAATTTAGTCAATAAAGGCCTACTACTGGAGCGAAACGGAATGCTTTGATGCTAGCCTTTTGGCCGCACGACCTCCGAGAGTCTTGGAAGAGACCTCACCTGAAAGGTTGATTCACAACGATCGAGTGTGTTGAACGTCAGCCCACTAGCTCAAACTTAAGGGTTCAAAAGTTATGCCGAAATCACATAGGTCGTCATGTGACAATTTAGTAAAAAAAGGCCTACTACTGGAGCGTAACGGAATGCTTTGACGGTCGCCGCTCGGCCCCACAACCGTCCAGAGACTTGGGGGAGACCTCCCCTTAAAGGTGGATTCACATCGATCGAATGTGTCGAACGTCAGCCCACTCGCTCAAACGTAAGGGTTCAAAAGTTCTGCCGAAATCACATAGGTCGTCATGTTACAATTTAGTCAATAAAGGCCTACTACTGGAGCGAAACGGAATGCTTTGACGCTAGCCTTTTGGCCGCACGACCTCCGAGAGTCTTGGAAGAGACCTCACCTGAAAGGTTGATTCACAACGATCGAGTGTGTCGAACGTCAGCCCACTAGCTCAAACTTAAGGGTTCAAAAGTTATGCCGAAATCACATAGGTCGTCATGTGACAATTTAGTCAAAAAAGGCCTACTACTGGAGCGAAACGGAATGCTTTGATGGTCGCCGCTCGGCCCCACAACCGTCCAGAGACTTGGGGGAGACCTCCACTGAAAGGTGGATTCACAACGATCGAGTGTGTCGAACGTCAGCCCAGTAGTTCAAACTTAAGGATTCAAAATTTCTGCCGAAATCACATAGGTTGTCATGTTACAATTTAGTCAATAAAGGCCTACTACTGGAGCGAAACGGAATGCTTTGACGCTAGCCTTTCGGCCACACGACCTCCGAGAGTCTTGGAAGAGACCTCATCTGAAAGGTGGATTCACAACGATCGAGTGTGAAGAACGTCAGCCCACGAGCTCAAACTTAAGGGTTCAAAAGTTCTGCCGAAATCACATAGGTCGTCATGTTACAATTTAGTGTTAATTTAGTGTTAATTTAGTCAATAAAGGCCTACTACTAAGGTGGATTCACAACGATCGAGTGTGAAGAACGTCAGCCCACGAGCTCAAACTTAAGGGTTCAAAAGTTCTGCCGAAATCACATAGGTCGTCATGTTACAATTTAGTCAATAAAGGCCTACTACTGGAGCGAAAATAAATGCTTTGACGCAAGCCTTTCGGCCGCACGACCTCCGAGAGGCTTGGAAGAGACCTCATCTGAAAGGTGGATTCACAAAGATCGAGTGTGTAGAACGTCAGCCCACTAGCTCAAACTTAAGGGTTCAAAAGTTATGCCGAAATCACATAGGTCGTCATGTTACAATTTAGTCAATAAAGGCCTACTACTGGTGCGAAACTAAATGCTTTGACGGTCGCCGCTTGGCCCCACAACCGTACAGAGACTTGGGGGAGACCTCCCCTGAAAGGTGGATTCACAAAGATCGAGTGTGTCGAACGTCAGGCCACAAGCTCAAACTTAAGGGTTCAAAAGTTCTGCCGAAATCACATAGGTCGTCATGTTACAATTTAGTCAATAAAGGCCTACTACTGGAGCGAAACGGAATGCTTTGACGCTAGCCTTTCGGCCGCACGACCTCCGAGAGGCTTGGAAGAGACCTCATCTGAAAGGTGGATTCACAACGATCGAGTGTGAAGAACGTCAGCCCACGAGCTCAAACTTAAGGGTTCAAAAGTTCTGCCGAAATCACATAGGTCGTCATGTTACAATTTAGTCAATAAAGGCCTACTACTGGAGCGAAAAGAAATGCTTTGACGCAAGCCTTTCGGCCGCACGACCTCCGAGAGGCTTGGAAGAGACCTCATCTGAAAGGTGGATTCACAAAGATCGAGTGTGTAGAACGTCAGCCCACTAGCTCAAACTTAAGGGTTCAAAAGTTATGCCGAAATCACATAGGTCGTCATGTTACAATTTAGTCAATAAAGGCCTACTACTGGAGCGAAACGGAATGCTTTGACGCTAGCCTTTTGACCGCACGACCTCCGAGAGGCTTGGAAGAGACCTCATCTGAAAAGGAATGCTTTGACGCAAGCCTTTCGGCCACACGACCTCCGAGAGGCTTGTAAAAGACCTCGTCTGAAAGGTGGATTCACAAAGATCGAGTGAGTCGAACGTCAGCCCACTAGCTCAAACTTAAGGGTTCAAAAGTTATGCCGAAATCACATAGGTCGTCATGTTACAATTTAGTCAATAAAGGCCTACTACTGGAGCGAAACTGAATGCTTTGACGGTCGCCGCTGGGCCCCACAACCGTCCAGAGACTTGGGGGAGACCTCCCCTGAAAGGTGGATTCACAAAGATCGAGTGTGTCGAACGTCAGCCCACTAGCTCAAACTTAAGGGTTCAAAAGTTCTGCCGAAATCACATAGGTCGTCATGTTACAATTTAGTCAATAAAGGCCAACTACTGGAGTGAAACGGAATGCTTTGACGCTAGTCCTTTGGCCGCACGACCTCCGAGAGTCTTGGAAGAGACCTCATCAGAAAGGTGGATTCACAACGATCGAGTGTGTCGAATGTCAGCCCACTCGCTCAAACGTAAGGGTTCAAAAGTTATGCCGAAATCACATAGGTCGTAATGTTACAATTTAGTCAATAAAGGCCTACTACTGGAGCGTAACGGAATGCTTTGACGGTCGCCGCTCAGCCCCACAACCGTCCAGACACTTGGGGGAGACCTCCCCTGAAAGGTGGATTTACAATGATCGAGTGTGTCGAACGTCAACCCATTAGTTCAAACTTAAGGGTTCAAGAGTTCTGTCGAAATTACATAGGTTGTCATGTTACAATTTAGTCAATAAAGGCCTATTACTATAGCCAAACGGAATGCTTTGACGCTAGCCTTTTGGCCGCACGACCTCCGAGATGCTTGGAAGAGACCTCATCTGAAAGGTGGATTCACAACGATCGAGTGTGTCGAATGTCAGCCCACTCGATCAAACTTAAGGGTTCAAAAGTTATGCCGAAATCACAAAGGTCGTAATGTTACAATTTAGTCAATAAAGGCCTACTACTGGAGCGTAACGGAATGCTTTAACGGTCGCCGCTCGGCCCCACAACCGTCCAGAGACTTGGGGGAGACCTCCCCTTAAAGGTGGATTCACATCGATCGAGTGTGTCGAACGTCAGCCCACTCGCTCAAACTTAAGGGTTCAAAAGTTCTGCCGAAATCACATAGGTCGTCATGTTACAATTTAGTCAATAAAGGCCTACTACTGGAGCGAAACGGAATGCTTTGATGCTAGCCTTTTGGCCGCACGACCTCCGAGAGTCTTGGAAGAGACCTCACCTGAAAGGTTGATTCACAACGATCGAGTGTGTTGAACGTCAGCCCACTAGCTCAAACTTAAGGGTTCAAAAGTTATGCCGAAATCACATAGGTCGTCATGTGACAATTTAGTAAAAAAAGGCCTACTACTGGAGCGTAACGGAATGCTTTGACGGTCGCCGCTCGGCCCCACAACCGTCCAGAGACTTGGGGGAGACCTCCCCTTAAAGGTGGATTCACATCGATCGAATGTGTCGAACGTCAGCCCACTCGCTCAAACGTAAGGGTTCAAAAGTTCTGCCGAAATCACATAGGTCGTCATGTTACAATTTAGTCAATAAAGGCCTACTACTGGAGCGAAACGGAATGCTTTGACGCTAGCCTTTTGGCCGCACGACCTCCGAGAGTCTTGGAAGAGACCTCACCTGAAAGGTTGATTCACAACGATCGAGTGTGTCGAACGTCAGCCCACTAGCTCAAACTTAAGGGTTCAAAAGTTATGCCGAAATCACATAGGTCGTCATGTGACAATTTAGTCAAAAAAGGCCTACTACTGGAGCGAAACGGAATGCTTTGATGGTCGCCGCTCGGCCCCACAACCGTCCAGAGACTTGGGGGAGACCTCCACTGAAAGGTGGATTCACAACGATCGAGTGTGTCGAACGTCAGCCCAGTAGTTCAAACTTAAGGATTCAAAATTTCTGCCGAAATCACATAGGTTGTCATGTTACAATTTAGTCAATAAAGGCCTACTACTGGAGCGAAACGGAATGCTTTGACGCTAGCCTTTCGGCCGCACGACCTCCGAGAGGCTTGGAAGAGACCTCATCTGAAAGGTGGATTCACAACGATCGAGTGTGAAGAACGTCAGCCCACGAGCTCAAACTTAAGGGTTCAAAAGTTCTGCCGAAATCACATAGGTCGTCATGTTACAATTTAGTCAATAAAGGCCTACTACTGGAGCGAAAATAAATGCTTTGACGCAAGCCTTTCGGCCGCACGACCTCCGAGAGGCTTGGAAGAGACCTCATCTGAAAGGTGGATTCACAAAGATCGAGTGTGTAGAACGTCAGCCCACTAGCTCAAACTTAAGGGTTCAAAAGTTATGCCGAAATCACATAGGTCGTCATGTTACAATTTAGTCAATAAAGGCCTACTACTGGTGCGAAACTAAATGCTTTGACGGTCGCCGCTTGGCCCCACAACCGTACAGAGACTTGGGGGAGACCTCCCCTGAAAGGTGGATTCACAAAGATCGAGTGTGTCGAACGTCAGGCCACGAGCTCAAACTTAAGGGTTCAAAAGTTCTGCCGAAATCACATAGGTCGTCATGTTACAATTTAGTCAATAAAGGCCTACTACTGGAGCGAAACGGAATGCTTTGACGCTAGCCTTTCGGCCGCACGACCTCCGAGAGGCTTGGAAGAGACCTCATCTGAAAGGTGGATTCACAACGATCGAGTGTGAAGAACGTCAGCCCACGAGCTCAAACTTAAGGGTTCAAAAGTTCTGCCGAAATCACATAGGTCGTCATGTTACAATTTAGTCAATAAAGGCCTACTACTGGAGCGAAAAGAAAAGCTTTGACGCAAGCCTTTCGGCCGCACGACCTCCGAGAGGCTTGGAAGAGACCTCATCTGAAAGGTGGATTCACAAAGATCGAGTGTGTAGAACGTCAGCCCACTAGCTCAAACTTAAGGGTTCAAAAGTTATGCCGAAATCACATAGGTCGTCATGTTACAATTTAGTCAATAAAGGCCTACTACTGGTGCGAAACTGAATGCTTTGACGGTCGCCGCTCGGCCCCACAACCGTCCAGACACTTGGGGGAGACCTCCCCTGAAAGGTGGATTCACAAAGATCGAGTGTGTCGAACGTCAGCCCACTCGCTCAAACTTAAGGGTTCAAAAGTTCTGCCGAAATCACATAGGTTGTCATGTTACAATTTAGTCAATAAAGGCCTACTACTGGAGCGAAACGGAATGCTTTGACGCTAGCCTTTTGTCCGCACGACCTCCGAGAGGCTTGGAAGAGACCTCATCTGAAAGGTGGATTCACAACGATCGAGTGTGAAGAACGTCAGGCCACGAGCTCAAACTTAAGGGTTCAAAAGTTCTGCCGAAATCACATAGGTCGTCATGTTACAATTTACTCAATAAAGGCCTACTACTGGAGCGAAACTGAATGCTTTGACGGTCGCCGCTCGGCCCCACAACCGTCCAGACACTTGGGGGAGTCCTCCCCTGAAAGGTGGATTCACAAAGATCGAGTGTGTCGAACGTCAGCCCACTCGCTCAAACTTAAGGGTTCAAAAGTTCTGCCGAAATCACATAGGTTGTCATGTTACAATTTAGTCAATAAAGGCCTACTACTGGAGCGAAAAGGAATGCTTTGACGCAAGCCTTTCGGCCGCACGACCTCTGAGAGGCTTGGAAGAGACCTCGTCTGAAAGGTGGATTCACAAAGATCGAGTGTGTCGAACGTCAGCCCACTAACTCAAACTTAAGGGTTCAAAAGTTATGCCGAAATCACATAGGTTGTCATGTTACAATTTAGTCAATAAAGGCCTACTACTGGAGCGAAACTGAATGCTTTGACGGTCGCTGCTCGGCCCCACAACCGTCCAGAGACTTGGGGGAGACCTCCCTTGAAAGGTGGATTCACAATGATCGAGTGTGTTGAACGTCAGCCCATTAGTTCAAACTTAAGGGTTCAAAAGTTCTGCCGAAATCACATAGGTTGTCATGTTACAATTTAGTCAATAAAGGCCTACTACTGGAGCGAAACGGAATGCTTTGACGCTAGCCTTTTGTCCGCACGACCTCTGAGAGGCTTGGAAGAGACCTCATCTGAAAGGTGGATTCACAACGATCGAGTGTGAAGAACGTCAGCCCACGAGCTCAAACTTAAGGGTTCAAAAGTTCTGCCGAAATCACATAGGTCGTCATGTTACAATTTAGTCAATAAACGCCTACTACTGGAGCGAAAAGGAATGCTTTGACGCAAGCCTTTCGGCCGCACAGCCTCCGAGAGGCTTGTAAAAGACCTCGTCTGAAAGGTGGATTCAGAACGATCGAGTGTGTCGAATGTCAGCCCACTCGCTCAAACTTAAGGGTTCAAAAGTTATGCCGAAATCACAAAGGTCGTAATGTTACAATTTAGTCAATAAAGGCCTACTACTGGAGCGTAACGGAATGCTTTGACGGTCGCCGCTCGGCCCCACAACCGTCCAGAGACTTGGGGGAGACCTCCCCTTAAAGGTGGATTCACATCGATCGAATGTGTCGAACGTCAGCCCACTCGCTCAAACGTAAGGGTTCAAAAGTTCTGCCGAAATCACATAGGTCGTCATGTTACAATTTAGTCAATAAAGGCCTACTACTGGAGCGAAACGGAATGCTTTGACGCTAGCCTTTTGGCCGCACGACCTCCGAGAGTCTTGGAAGAGACCTCACCTGAAAGGTTGATTCACAACGATCGAGTGTGTCGAACGTCAGCCCACTAGCTCAAACTTAAGGGTTCAAAAGTTATGCCGAAATCACATAGGTCGTCATGTGACAATTTAGTCAAAAAAGGCCTACTACTGGAGCGAAACGGAATGCTTTGATGGTCGCCGCTCGGCCCCACAACCGTCCAGAGACTTGGGGGAGACCTCCACTGAAAGGTGGATTCACAACGATCGAGTGTGTCGAACGTCAGCCCAGTAGTTCAAACTTAAGGGTTCAAAATTTCTGCCGAAATCACATAGGTTGTCATGTTACAATTTAGTCAATAAAGGCCTACTACTGGAGCGAAACGGAATGCTTTGACGCTAGCCTTTCGGCCGCACGACCTCCGAGAGGCTTGGAAGAGACCTCATCTGAAAGGTGGATTCACAACGATCGAGTGTGAAGAACGTCAGCCCACGAACTCAAACTTAAGGGTTCAAAAGTTCTGCCGAAATCACATAGGTCGTCATGTTACAATTTAGTCAATAAAGGCCTACTACTGGAGCGAAAAGAAATGCTTTGACGCAAGCCTTTCGGCCGCACGACCTCCGAGAGGCTTGGAAGAGACCTCATCTGAAAGGTGGATTCACAAAGATCGAGTGTGTAGAACGTCAGCCCACTAGCTCAAACTTAAGGGTTCAAAAGTTATGCCGAAATCACATAGGTCGTCATGTTACAATTTAGTCAATAAAGGCCTACTACTGGTGCGAAACTGAATGCTTTGACGGTCGCCGCTTGGCCCCACAACCGTACAGAGACTTGGGGGAGACCTCCCCTGAAAGGTGGATTCACAAAGATCGAGTGTGTCGAACGTCAGGCCACGAGCTCAAACTTAAGGGTTCAAAAGTTCTGCCGAAATCACATAGGTCGTCATGTTACAATTTAGTCAATAAAGGCCTACTACTGGAGCGAAAGTGAATGCTTTGACGGTCGCCGCTCGGCCCCACAACCGTCCAGACACTTGGGGGAGACCTCCCCTGAAAGGTGGATTCACAAAGATCGAGTGTGTCGAACGTCAGCCCACTCGCTCAAACTTAAGGGTTCAAAAGTTCTGCCGAAATCACATAGGTTGTCATGTTACAATTTAGTCAATAAAGGCCTACTACTGGAGCGAAACGGAATGCTTTGACGCAAGCCTTTCGGCCGCACGACCTCTGAGAGGCTTGGAAGAGACCTCGTCTGAAAGGTGGATTCACAAAGATCGAGTGTGTCGAACGTCAGCCCACTAACTCAAACTTAAGGGTTCAAAAGTTATGCCGAAATCACATAGGTTGTCATGTTACAATTTAGTCAATAAAGGCCTACTACTGGAGCGAAACTGAATGCTTTGACGGTCGCCGCTCGGCCCCACAACCGTCCAGAGACTTGGGGGAGACCTCCCTTGAAAGGTGGATTCACAATGATCGAGTGTGTCGAACGTCAGCCCATTAGTTCAAACTTAAGGGTTCAAAAGTTCTGCCGAAATCACATAGGTTGTCATGTTACAATTTAGTCAATAAAGGCCTACTACTGGAGCGAAACGGAATGCTTTGACGCTAGCCTGTTGTCCGCACGACCTCCGAGAGGCTTGGAAGAGACCTCATCTGAAAGGTGGATTCACAACGATCGAGTGTGAAGAACGTCAGGCCACGAGCTCAAACTTAAGGGTTAAAAAGTTCTGCCGAAATCACATAGGTCGTCATGTTACAATTTACTCAATAAAGGCCTACTACTGGAGCGAAACTGAATGCTTTGACGGTCGCCGCTCGGGCCCACAACCGTCCAGACACTTGGGGGAGACCTCCCCTGAAAGGTGGATTCACAAAGATCGAGTGTGTCGAACGTCAGCCCATTAGTTCAAACTTAAGGGTTCAAAAGTTCTGCCGAAATCACATAGGTTGTCATGTTACAATTTAGTCAATAAAGGCCTACTACTGGAGCGAAACGGAATGCTTTGACGCTAGCCTTTTGTCCGCACGACCTCTGAGAGGCTTGGAAGAGACCTCATCTGAAAGGTGGATTCACAACGATCGAGTATGAAGAACGTCAGCCCACGAGCTCAAACTTAAGGGTTCAAAAGTTCTGCCGAAATCACATAGGTCGTCATGTTACAATTTAGTCAATAAACGCCTACTACTGGAGCGAAAAGGAATGCTTTGACGCAAGCCTTTCGGCCGCACGACCTCCGAGAGGCTTGTAAAAGACCTCGTCTGAAAGGTGGATTCAGAACGATCGAGTGTGTCGAATGTCAGCCCACTCGCTCAAACTTAAGGGTTCAAAAGTTATGCCGAAATCACAAAGGTCGGAATGTTACAATTTAGTCAATAAAGGCCTACTACTGGAGCGTAACGGAATGCTTTGACGGTCGCCGCTCGGCCCCACAACCGTCCAGAGACTTGGGGGAGACCTCCCCTGAAAGGTGGATTCACAATGATCGAGTGTGGCGAACGTCAACCCATTACTTCAAACTTAAGGGTTCAAAAGTTCTGCCGAAATTACATAGGTTGTCATGTTACAATTTAGTCAATAAAGGCCTACTACTGGAGCCAAACGGAATGCTTTGACGCTAGCCTTTTTGCCGCACGACCTCCCAGAGGGTTGGAAGAGACCTCATCTGAAAGTTGGATTCACAACGACCGAGTGTGTCGAATGTCAGCCCACTCGCTCAAACTTAAGGGTTCAAAAGTTATGCCGAAATCACATAGGTCGTAATGTTACAATTTAGTCAATGAAGGCCTACTACTGGAGCGTAACTGAATGCTTTGACGGTCGCCGCTCGACCCCACAACCGTCCAGAGACTTGGGGGAGACCTCCCCTTAAAGGTGGATTCACATCGATCGAGTATGTCGAACGTCAGCCCACTCGCTCAAACTTAAGGGTTCAAAAGTTCTGCCGAAATTACATAGGTCGTCATGTTACAATTTATTCAATAAAGGCCTACTACTGGAGCCAAACAGAATGCTTTGACGCTAGCCTTTTGGCCGCACGACCTCCGAGAGGGTTGGAAGAGACCTCATCTGAAAGGTGGATTCACAACGACCGAGTGTGTCGAATGTCAGCCCACTCGCTCAAACTTAAGGGTTCAAAAGTTATGCCGAAATCACAGAGGTCGTCATGTTATAATTTAGTCAATAAAGGCCTACTACTGGATCGAAACTGAATGCTTTGACGAACGCCGCTCGGCCCCACAACCGTCCAGAGACTTGGGGGAGACCTCCCCTGAAAGGTGGATTCACAACGATCGAGTGTGTCGAACGTCAGCCCAGTAGTGCAAACATAAGTGTTCAAAAGTTCTGCCGAAATCACATAGGTTGTCATGTTACAATTTAGTCAATAAAGGCCTACTACTGGAGCCAAACGGAATGCTTTAACAGTCGCCGCTCGGCCCCACAACCGTCCTGAGACTTGGGGGAGACCTCCCTTGAAAGGTGGATTCACAATGATCGAGTGTGTCGAACGTCAACCCATTAGTTCAAACTTAAGGGTTCAAAAGTTCTGCCGAAATCACATAGGTTGTCATGTTACCATTTAGTCAATAAAGGCCAACTACTGGAGCGAAACGGAATGCTTTGACGCTAGGCTTTTGGCCGGACGACCTCCGAGAGTCTTGGAAGAGACCTCATCTGAAAGGTGGATTCACAACGATCGAGTGTGTCGAAGGTCAGCCCACTCGCTCAAACGTAAGGGTTCAAAGGTTATGCCGAAATCACATAGATCGTAATGTTACAATTTATTCAATAAAGGCCTACTACTGGAGCGTAACGGAATGCTTTGACGGTCGCCGCTCGGCCCCAGAACCGTCCAGAGACTTGGGGGAGACCTCCCCTGAAAGTTGGATTCACAATGATCGAGTGTGTCTAATGTCAACCCATTAGTTCAAACTTAAGGGTTCAAAAGTTCTGCCGAAATTACCTAGGTTGTCATGTTACAATTTAGTCAATAAAGGCCTACGACTATAGCCAAACGGAATGCTTTGACGCTAGCCTTTTGGCCGCACGACCTCCCAGAGGGTTGGAAGAGACCTCATCTGAAAGTTGGATTCACAACGACCGAGTGTGTCGAATGTCAGCCCACTCGCTCAAACTTAAGGGTTCAAAAGTTATGCCGAAATCACATAGGTCGTAATGTTACAATTTAGTCAATGAAGGCCTACTACTGGAGCGTAACTGAATGCTTTGACGGTCGCCGCTCGACCCCACAACCGTCCAGAGACTTGGGGGAGACCTCCCCTTAAAGGTGGATTCACATCGATCGAGTATGTCGAACGTCAGCCCACTCGCTCAAACTTAAGGGTTCAAAAGTTCTGCCGAAATTACATAGGTCGTCATGTTACAATTTATTCAATAAAGGCCTACTACTGGAGCCAAACAGAATGCTTTGACGCTAGCCTTTTGGCCGCACGACCTCCGAGAGGGTTGGAAGAGACCTCATCTGAAAGGTGGATTCACAACGACCGAGTGTGTCGAATGTCAGCCCACTCGCTCAAACTTAAGGGTTCAAAAGTTATGCCGAAATCACAGAGGTCGTCATGTTATAATTTAGTCAATAAAGGCCTACTACTGGATCGAAACTGAATGCTTTGACGAACGCCGCTCGGCCCCACAACCGTCCAGAGACTTGGGGGAGACCTCCCCTGAAAGGTGGATTCACAACGATCGAGTGTGTCGAACGTCAGCCCAGTAGTGCAAACATAAGTGTTCAAAAGTTCTGCCGAAATCACATAGGTTGTCATGTTACAATTTAGTCAATAAAGGCCTACTACTGGAGCCAAACGGAATGCTTTAACAGTCGCCGCTCGGCCCCACAACCGTCCTGAGACTTGGGGGAGACCTCCCTTGAAAGGTGGATTCACAATGATCGAGTGTGTCGAACGTCAACCCATTAGTTCAAACTTAAGGGTTCAAAAGTTCTGCCGAAATCACATAGGTTGTCATGTTACAATTTAGTCAATAAAGGCCTACTACTATAGCCAAACGGAATGCTTTGACGCTAGCCTTTTGGCCGCACGACCTCCGAGATGCTTGGAAGAGACCTCATCTGAAAGGTGGATTCACAACGATCGAGTGTGTCGAATGTCAGCCCACTCGCTCAAACTTAAGGGTTCAAAAGTTCTGCCGAAATCACATAGGTCATCATGTTACAATTTAGTCAATAAAGGCCTACTACTGGAGCGTAACGGAATGCTTTGATGGTCGCCGCTCGGCCCCACAACCGTCCAGAGACTTGGGGGAGACCTCCCCTTAAAGGTGGATTCACATCGATCGAGTATGTCGAACGTCAGCCCACTCGCTCAAACTTAAGGGTTCAAAGGTTCTGCCGAAATTACATAGGTCGTCATGTTACAATTTATTCAATAAAGGCCTACTACTGGAGCCAAACAGAATGCTTTGACGCTAGCCTTTTGGCCGCACGACCTCCGAGAGGGTTGGAAGAGACCTCATCTGAAAGGTGGATTCACAACGACCGAGTGTGTCGAATGTCAGCCCACTCGCTCAAACTTAAGGGTTCAAAAGTTATGCCGAAATCACAGAGGTCGTCATGTTAGAATTTAGTCAATAAAGGCCTACTACTGGATCGAAACTGAATGCTTTGACGAACGCCGCTCGGCCCCACAACCGTCCAGAGACTTGGGGGAGACCTCCCCTGAAAGGTGGATTCACAACGATCGAGTGTGTCGAACGTCAGCCCAGTAGTGCAAACATAAGTGTTCAAAAGTTCTGCCGAAATCACATAGGTCGTCATGTTACAATTTAGTCAATAAAGGCCTACTACTGGAGCGAAACGGAATGCTTTGATGGTCGCCGCTCGGCCCCACAACCGTCCAGAGACTTGGGGGAGACCTCCCCTGAAAGGTGGATTCACAAAGATCGAGTGTGTCGTACGTCAGCCCACTAGCTCAAACTTAAGGGTTCAAAAGTTCTGCCGAAATCACATAGGTTGTCATGTTACAATTTAGTCAATAAAGGCCTACTACTGGAGCGAAACGGAATGCTTTGACGCTAGCCTTTCGGCCGCACGACCTCCGAGAGGCTTGGAAGAGACCTCCCCTGAAAGGTGGATTCACAATGATCGAGTGTGGCGAACGTCAACCCATTAGTTCAAATTTAAGGGTTCAAAAGTTCTGCCGAAATTACATAGGTTGTCATGTTACAATTTAGTCAATAAAGGCCTACTACTGGAGCGTAACGGAATGCTTTGCCGGTCGCCGCTCGGACCCACAACCGTCCAGAGACTTGGGGGAGACCTCCCCTTAAAGGTGGATTCACAAAGATCGAGTGTGTCGAACGTCAGCCCACTAGCTCAAACTTAAGGGTTCAAAAGTTATGCCGAAATCACATAGGTCGTCATGTTACAATTTAGTCAATAAAAGCCTACTACTGGAGCGAAACTGAATGCTTTGACGGTCGCCGCTCGGCCGCACAACCGTCCAGAGACTTGGGGGAGACCTCCCCTGAAAGGTAGATTCACAAAGATCGATTGTGTCGAACGTCAGCCCACTAGCTCAAACTTAAGGGTTCAAAAGTTCTGCCGAAATCACATAGGTCGTCATGTTACAATTTAGTCAATAAAGGCCAACTACTGGAGCGAAACGGAATGCTTTGACGCTAGGCTTTTGGCCGGACGACCTCCGAGAGTCTTGGAAGAGACCTCATCTGAAAGGTGGATTCACAACGATCGAGTGTGTCGAATGTCAGCCCACTCGCTCAAACGTAAGGGTTCAAAAGTTATGCCGAAATCACATAGGTCGTAATGTTACAATTTATTCAATAAAGGCCTACTACTGGAGCGTAACGGAATGCTTTGACGGTCGCCGCTCGGCCCCACAACCGTCCAGAGACTTGGGGGAGACCTCCCCTGAAAGTTGGATTCACAATGATCGAGTGTGTCTAATGTCAACCCATTAGTTCAAACTTAAGGGTTCAAAAGTTCTGCCGAAATTACATAGGTTGTCATGTTACAATTTAGTCAATAAAGGCCTACTACTATAGCCAAACGGAATGCTTTGACGCTAGCCTTTTGGCCGCACGACCTCCGAGATGCTTGGAAGAGACCTCATCTGAAAGGTGTATTCACAAAGATCGAGTGTGTCGAATGTCAGCCCACTCGCTCAAACTTAAGGGTTCAAAAGTTCTGCCGAAATCACATAGGTCGTCATGTTACAATTTAGTCAATAAAGGCCTACTACTGGAGCGAAAGGGAATGCTTTGACGCAAGCCTTTCGGCCACACGACCTCCGAGAGGCTTGTAAAAGACCTTCTCTGAAAGGTGGATTCACAAAGATCGAGTGAGTCGAACGTCATCCCACTAGCTTAAATTTAAGGGTTCAAAAGGTATGCCGAAATCACATAGGTCGTCATGTTACAATTTAGTCAATAAAGGCCTACTACTGGAGCGAAACTGAATGCTTTGACGGTCGCCGCTCGGCCCCACAACCGTCCAGAGACTTGGGGGAGACCTCCCCTGAAAGGTGGATTCACAAAGATCGAGTGTGTCGAACGTCAGCCCACTACCTCAAACTTAAGGGTTCAAAAGTTATGCCGAAATCACATAGGTCGTCATGTTACAATTTAGTCAATAAAGGCCTACTACTGGAGCGTAACTGAATGCTTTGATGGTCGCCGCTCGGCCCCACAACCGTCCAGAGACTTGGGGGAGACCTCCCCTTAAAGGTGGATTCACATCGATCGAGTATGTCGAACGTCAGCCCACTCGCTCAAACTTAAGGGTTCCAAAGTTCTGCCGAAATCACATAGGTCGTCATGTTACAATTTAGTCAATAAAGGCCTACTACTATAGCCAAACGGAATGCTTTGACGCTAGCCTTTTGGCCGCACGACCTCCGAGATGCTTGGAAGAGACCTCATCTGAAAGGTGGATTCACAACGATCGAGTGTGTCGAATGTCAGCCCACTCGCTCAAACTTAAGGGTTCAAAAGTTCTGCCGAAATCACATAGGTCGTCATGTTACAATTTAGTCAATAAAGGCCTACTACTGGAGCGTAACGGAATGCTTTGATGGTCGCCGCTCGGCCCCACAACCGTCCAGAGACTTGGGGGAGACCTCCCCTTAAAGGTGGATTCACATCGATCGAGTATGTCGAACGTCAGCCCACTCGCTCAAACTTAAGGGTTCAAAAGTTCTGCCGAAATTACATAGGTCGTCATGTTACAATTTATTCAATAAAGGCCTACTACTGGAGCCAAACAGAATGCTTTGACGCTAGCCTTTTGGCCGCACGACCTCCGAGAGGGTTGGCAGAGACCTCATCTGAAAGGTGGATTCACAACGACCGAGTGTGTCGAATGTCAGCCCACTCGCTCAAACTTAAGGGTTCAAAAGTTATGCCGAAATCACAGAGGTCGTCATGTTATAATTTAGTCAATAAAGCCTACTACTGGATCGAAACTGAATGCTTTGACGAACGCCGCTCGGCCCCACAACCGTCCAGAGACTTGGGGGAGACCTCCCCTGAAAGGTGGATTCACAACGATCGAGTGTGTCGAACGTCAGCCCAGTAGTGCAAACATAAGGGTTCAAAAGTTCTGCCGAAATCACATAGGTTGTCATGTTACAATTTAGTCAATAAAGGCCTACTACTGGAGCCAAACGGAATGCTTTGACGGTCGCCGCTCGGCCCCACAACCGTCCTGAGACTTGGGGGAGACCTCCCTTGAAAGGTGGATTCACAATGATCGAGTGTGTCGAACGTCAACCCATTAGTTCAAACTTAAGGGTTCAAAAGTTCTGCCGAAATCACATAGGTTGTCATGTTACAATTTAGTCAATAAAGGCCAACTACTGGAGCGAAACGGAATGCTTTGACGCTAGGCTTTTGGCCGGACGACCTCTGAGAGTCTTGGAAGAGACCTCATCTGAAAGGTGGATTCACAACGATCGAGTGTGTCGAAGGTCAGCCCACTCGCTCAAACGTAAGGGTTCAAAAGTTATGCCGAAATCACATAGGTCGTAATGTTACAATTTATTCAATAAAGGCCTACTACTGGAGCGTAACGGAATGCTTTGACGGTCGCCGCTCGGCCCCAGAACCGTCCAGAGACTTGGGGGAGACCTCCCCTGAAAGTTGGATTCACAATGATCGAGTGTGTCTAATGTCAACCCATTAGTTCAAACTTAAGGGTTCAAAAGTTCTGCCGAAATTACCTAGGTTGTCATGTTACAATTTAGTCAATAAAGGCCTACTACTATAGCCAAACGGAATGCTTTGACGCTAGCCTTTTGGCCGCACGACCTCCGAGATGCTTGGAAGAGACCTCATCTGAAAGGTGTATTCACAAAGATCGAGTGTGTCGAATGTCAGCCCACTCGCTCAAACTTAAGGGTTCAAAAGTTCTGCCGAAATCACATAGGTCGTCATGTTACAATTTAGTCAATAAAGGCCTACTACTGGAGCGAAACGGAATGCTTTGATGGTCGCCGCTCGGCCCCACAACCGTCCAGAGACTTGGGGGAGACCTCCCCTTAAAGGTGGATTCACATCGATCGAGTATGTCGAACGTCAGCCCACTCGCTCAAACTTAAGGGTTCAAAAGTTCTGCCGAAATCACATAGGTCGTCATGTTACAATTTAGTCAATAAAGGCCTACTACTGGAGCGAAACGGAATGCTTTGATGGTCGCCGCTCGGCCCCACAACCGTCCAGAGACTTGGGGGAGACCTCCCCTGAAAGGTGGATTCACAAAGATCGAGTGTGTCGTACGTCAGCCCACTAGCTCAAACTTAAGGGTTCAAAAGTTCTGCCGAAATCACATAGGTTTTCATGTTACAATTTAGTCAATAAAGGCCTACTACTGGAGCGAAACGGAATGCTTTGACGCTAGCCTTTCGGCCGCACGACCTCCGAGAGGCTTGGAAGAGACCTCCCCTGAAAGGTGGATTCACAATGATCGAGTGTGGCGAACGTCAACCCATTAGTTCAAATTTAAGGGTTCAAAAGTTCTGCCGAAATTACATAGGTTGTCATGTTACAATTTAGTCAATAAAGGCCTACTACTGGAGCGTAACGGAATGCTTTGCCGGTCGCCGCTCGGACCCACAACCGTCCAGAGACTTGGGGAGACCTCCCCTTAAAGGTGGATTCACAAAGATCGAGTGTGTCGAACGTCAGTCCACTAGCTCAAACTTAAGGGTTCAAAAGTTATGCCGAAATCACATAGGTCGTCATGTTACAATTTAGTCAATAAAGGCCTACTACTGGAGCGAAACTGAATGCTTTGACGGTCGCCGCTCGGCCCCACAACCGTCCAGAGACTTGGGGGAGACCTCCCCTGAAAGGTGGATTCACAAAGATCGAGTGTGTCGAACGTCAGCCCACTACCTCAAACTTAAGGGTTCAAAAGTTATGCCGAAATCACATAGGTCGTCATGTTACAATTTAGTCAATAAAGGCCTACTACTGGAGCGTAACTGAATGCTTTGATGGTCGCCGCTCGGCCCCACAACCGTCCAGAGACTTGGGGGAGACCTCCCCTTAAAGGTGGATTCACATCGATCGAGTATGTCGAACGTCAGCCCACTCGCTCAAACTTAAGGGTTCCAAAGTTCTGCCGAAATCACATAGGTCGTCATGTTACAATTTAGTCAATAAAGGCCTACTACTATAGCCAAACGGAATGCTTTGACGCTAGCCTTTTGGCCGCACGACCTCCGAGATGCTTGGAAGAGACCTCATCTGAAAGGTGGATTCACAACGATCGAGTGTGTCGAATGTCAGCCCACTCGCTCAAACTTAAGGGTTCAAAAGTTCTGCCGAAATCACATAGGTCGTCATGTTACAATTTAGTCAATAAAGGCCTACTACTGGAGCGTAACGGAATGCTTTGACGGTCGCCGCTCGGCCCCACAACCGTCCAGAGACTTGGGGGAGACCTCCCCTGAAAGGTGGATTCACATCGATCGAGTATGTCGAACGTCAGCCCACTCGCTCAAACTTAAGGGTTCAAAAGTTCTGCCGAAATTACATAGGTCGTCATGTTACAATTTATTCAATAAAGGCCTACTACTAGAGCCAAACAGGAATGCTTTGACGCTAGCCTTTTGGCCGCACGACCTCCGAGAGGCTTGGCAGAGACCTCATCTGAAAGGTGGATTCACAACGATCGAGTGTGTCGAATGTCAGCCCACTCGCTCAAACTTAAGGGTTCAAAAGTTATGCCGAAATCACAGAGGTCGTCATGTTACAATTTAGTCAATAAAGGCCTACTACTGGATCGAAACTGAATGCTTTGACGAACGCCGCTCGGCCCCACAACCGTCCAGAGACTTGGGGGAGACCTCCCCTGAAAGGTGGATTCACAACGATCGAGTGTGTCGAACGTCAGCCCAGTAGTGCAAACATAAGGGTTCAAAAGTTCTGCCGAAATCACATAGGTTGTCATGTTACAATTTAGTCAATAAAGGCCTACTACTGGAGCGTAACTGAATGCTTTGACGGTCGCCGCTCGGCCCCACAACCGTCCAGAGACTTGGGGGAGACCTCCCTGAAAGGTGGATTCACAATGATCGAGTGTGGCGAACGTCAACCCATTAGTTCAAACTTAAGGGTTCAAAAGTTCTGCCGAAATTACATAGGTTGTCATGTTACAATTTAGTCAATAAAGGCCTACTACTGGAGCCAAACGGAATGCTTTGACGCTAGCCTTTTGGCCGCACGACCTCCAGAGGGCTTGGAAGAGACCTCATCTGAAAGTTGGATTCACAACGACCGAGTGTGTCGAATGTCAGCCCACTCGCTCAAACTTAAGGGTTCAAAAGTTATGCCGAAATCACATAGGTCGTAATGTTACAATTTAGTCAATGAAGGCCTACTACTGGAGCGTAACTGAATGCTTTGACGGTCGCCGCTCGACCCCACAACCGTCCAGAGACTTGGGGGAGACCTCCCCTTAAAGGTGGATTCACATCGATCGAGTATGTCGAACGTCAGCCCACTCGCTCAAACTTAAGGGTTCAAAAGTTCTGCCGAAATTACATAGGTCGTCATGTTACAATTTAGTCAATAAAGGCCAACTACTGGAGCGAAACGGAATGCTTTGACACTAGGCTTTTGGCCGGACGACCTCCGAGAGTCTTGGAAGAGACCTCATCTGAAAGGTGGATTCACAACGATCGAGTGTGTCGAATGTCAGCCCACTCGCTCAAACGTAAGGGTTCAAAAGTTATGCCGAAATCACATAGGTCGTAATGTTACAATTTATTCAATAAAGGCCTACTACTGGAGCGTAACGGAATGCTTTGACGGTCGCCGCTCGGCCCCACAACCGTCCAGAGACTTGGGGGAGACCTCCCCTGAAAGTTGGATTCACAATGATCGAGTGTGTCTAATGTCAACCCATTAGTTCAAACTTAAGGGTTCAAAAGTTCTGCCGAAATTACATAGGTTGTCATGTTACAATTTAGTCAATAAAGGCCTACTACTATAGCCAAACGGAATGCTTTGACGCTAGCCTTTTGGCCGCACGACCTCCGAGATGCTTGGAAGAGACCTCATCTGAAAGGTGTATTCACAAAGATCGAGTGTGTCGAATGTCAGCCCACTCGCTCAAACTTAAGGGTTCAAAAGTTATGCCGAAATCACATAGGTCGTAATGTTACAATTTAGTCAATAAAGGCCTACTACTGGATCGAAACTGAATGCTTTGACGAACGCCGCTCGGCCCCACAACCGTCCAGAGACTTGGGGGAGACCTCCCCTGAAAGGTGGATTCACAACGATCGAGTGTGTCGAACGTCAGCCCAGTAGTGCAAACATAAGGGTTCAAAAGTTCTGCCGAAATCACATAGGTTGTCATGTTACAATTTAGTCAATAAAGGCCTACTACTGGAGCGTAACTGAATGCTTTGACGGTCGCCGCTCGGCCCCACAACCGTCCAGAGACTTGGGGGAGACCTCCCCTGAAAGGTGGATTCACAATGATCGAGTGTGGCGAACGTCAACCCATTAGTTCAAACTTAAGGGTTCAAAAGTTCTGCCGAAATTACATAGGTTGTCATGTTACAATTTAGTCAATAAAGGCCTACTACTGGAGCCAAACGGAATGCTTTGACGCTAGCCTTTTGGCCGCACGACCTCCCAGAGGGTTGGAAGAGACCTCATCTGAAAGTTGGATTCACAACGACCGAGTGTGTCGAATGTCAGCCCACTCGCTCAAACTTAAGGGTTCAAAAGTTATGCCGAAATCACATAGGTCGTAATGTTACAATTTAGTCAATGAAGGCCTACTACTGGAGCGTAACTGAATGCTTTGACGGTCGCCGCTCGACCCCACAACCGTCCAGAGACTTGGGGGAGACCTCCCCTTAAAGGTGGATTCACATCGATCGAGTATGTCGAACGTCAGCCCACTCGCTCAAACTTAAGGGTTCAAAAGTTCTGCCGAAATTACATAGGTCGTCATGTTACAATTTATTCAATAAAGGCCTACTACTGGAGCCAAACAGAATGCTTTGACGCTAGCCTTTTGGCCGCACGACCTCCGAGAGGGTTGGAAGAGACCTCATCTGAAAGGTGGATTCACAACGACCGAGTGTGTCGAATGTCAGCCCACTCGCTCAAACTTAAGGGTTCAAAAGTTATGCCGAAATCACAGAGGTCGTCATGTTATAATTTAGTCAATAAAGGCCTACTACTGGATCGAAACTGAATGCTTTGACGAACGCCGCTCGGCCCCACAACCGTCCAGAGACTTGGGGGAGACCTCCCCTGAAAGGTGGATTCACAACGATCGAGTGTGTCGAACGTCAGCCCAGTAGTGCAAACATAAGGGTTCAAAAGTTCTGCCGAAATCACATAGGTTGTCATGTTACAATTTAGTCAATAAAGGCCTACTACTGGAGCGAAACGGAATGCTTTGACGCTAGGCTTTTGGCCGGACGACCTCCGAGAGTCTTGGAAGAGACCTCATCTGAAAGGTGGATTCACAACGATCGAGTGTGTCGAAGGTCAGCCCACTCGCTCAAACGTAAGGGTTCAAAAGTTATGCCGAAATCACATAGGTCGTAATGTTAAAATTTATTCAATAAAGGCCTACTACTGGAGCGTAACGGAATGCTTTGACGGTCGCCGCTCGGCCCCAGAACCGTCCAGAGACTTGGGGGAGACCTCCCCTGAAAGTTGGATTCACAATGATCGAGTGTGTCTAATGTCAACCCATTAGTTCAAACTTAAGGGTTCAAAAGTTCTGCCGAAATTACCTAGGTTGTCATGTTACAATTTAGTCAATAAAGGCCTACTACTATAGCCAAACGGAATGCTTTGACGCTAGCCTTTTGGCCGCACGACCTCCGAGATGCTTGGAAGAGACCTCATCTGAAAGGTGTATTCACAAAGATCGAGTGTGTCGAATGTCAGCCCACTCGCTCAAACTTAAGGGTTCAAAAGTTCTGCCGAAATCACATAGGTCGTCATGTTACAATTTAGTCAATAAAGGCCTACTACTGGAGCGAAACGGAATGCTTTGATGGTCGCCGCTCGGCCCCACAACCGTCCAGAGACTTGGGGGAGACCTCCCCTTAAAGGTGGATTCACATCGATCGAGTATGTCGAACGTCAGCCCACTCGCTCAAACTTAAGGGTTCAAAAGTTCTGCCGAAATCACATAGGTCGTCATGTTACAATTTAGTCAATAAAGGCCTACTACTGGAGCGAAACGGAATGCTTTGATGGTCGCCGCTCGGCCCCACAACCGTCCAGAGACTTGGGGGAGACCTCCCCTGAAAGGTGGATTCACAAAGATCGAGTGTGTCGTACGTCAGCCCACTAGCTCAAACTTAAGGGTTCAAAAGTTCTGCCGAAATCACATAGGTTGTCATGTTACAATTTAGTCAATAAAGGCCTACTACTGGAGCGAAACGGAATGCTTTGACGCTAGCCTTTCGGCCGCACGACCTCCGAGAGGCTTGGAAGAGACCTCCCCTGAAAGGTGGATTCACAATGATCGAGTGTGGCGAACGTCAACCCATTAGTTCAAATTTAAGGGTTCAAAAGTTCTGCCGAAATCACATAGGTCGTCATGTTACAATTTAGTCAATAAAGGTCTACTACTATAGCCAAACGGAATGCTTTGACGCTAGCCTTTTGGCCGCACGACCTCCGAGATGCTTGGAAGAGACCTCATCTGAAAGGTGTATTCACAAAGATCGAGTGTGTCGAATGTCAGCCCACTCGCTCAAACTTAAGGGTTCAAAAGTTCTGCCGAAATCACATAGGTCGTCATGTTACAATTTAGTCAATAAAGGCCTACTACTGGAGCGAAACGGAATGCTTTGATGGTCGCCGCTCGGCCCCACAACCGTCCAGAGACTTGGGGGAGACCTCCCCTTAAAGGTGGATTCACATCGATCGAGTATGTCGAACGTCAGCCCACTCGCTCAAACTTAAGGGTTCAAAAGTTCTGCCGAAATCACATAGGTCGTCATGTTACAATTTAGTCAATAAAGGCCTACTACTGGAGCGAAACGGAATGCTTTGATGGTCGCCGCTCGGCCCCACAACCGTCCAGAGACTTGGGGGAGACCTCCCCTGAAAGGTGGATTCACAAAGATCGAGTGTGTCGTACGTCAGCCCACTAGCTCAAACTTAAGGGTTCAAAAGTTCTGCCGAAATCACATAGGTTGTCATGTTACAATTTAGTCAATAAAGGCCTACTACTGGAGCGAAACGGAATGCTTTGACGCTAGCCTTTCGGCCGCACGACCTCCGAGAGGCTTGGAAGAGACCTCCCCTGAAAGGTGGATTCACAATGATCGAGTGTGGCGAACGTCAACCCATTAGTTCAAATTTAAGGGTTCAAAAGTTCTGCCGAAATTACATAGGTTGTCATGTTACAATTTAGTCAATAAAGGCCTACTACTGGAGCCAAACGGAATGCTTTGACGCTAGCCTTTTTGCCGCACGACCTCCGAGAGGCTTGGAAGAGACCTCCCCTGAAAGGTGGATTCACAATGATCGAGTGTGGCGAACGTCAACCCATTAGTTCAAATTTAAGGGTTCAAAAGTTCTGCCGAAATTACATAGGTTGTCATGTTACAATTTAGTCAATAAAGGCCTACTACTGGAGCGTAACGGAATGCTTTGACGGTCGCCGCTCGGACCCACAACCGTCCAGAGACTTGGGGGAGACCTCCCCTTAAAGGTGGATTCACAAAGATCGAGTGTGTCGAACGTCAGCCCACTAGCTCAAACTTAAGGGTTCAAAAATTATGCCGAAATCACATAGGTCGTCATGTTACAATTTAGTCAATAAAGGCCTACTACTGGAGCGAAACTGAATGCTTTGACGGTCGCCGCTCGGCCGCACAACCGTCCAGAGACTTGGGGGAGACCTCCCCTGAAAGGTAGATTCACAAAGATCGATTGTGTCGAACGTCAGCCCACTAGCTCAAACTTAAGGGTTCAAAAGTTCTGCCGAAATCACATAGGTCGTCATGTTACAATTTAGTCAATAAAGGCCAACTACTGGAGCGAAACGGAATGCTTTGACACTAGGCTTTTGGCCGGACGACCTCCGAGAGTCTTGGAAGAGACCTCATCTGAAAGGTGGATTCACAACGATCGAGTGTGTCGAATGTCAGCCCACTCGCTCAAACGTAAGGGTTCAAAAGTTATGCCGAAATCACATAGGTCGTAATGTTACAATTTATTCAATAAAGGCCTACTACTGGAGCGTAACGGAATGCTTTGACGGTCGCCGCTCGGCCCCACAACCGTCCAGAGACTTGGGGGAGACCTCCCCTGAAAGTTGGATTCACAATGATCGAGTGTGTCTAATGTCAACCCATTAGTTCAAACTTAAGGGTTCAAAAGTTCTGCCGAAATTACATAGGTTGTCATGTTACAATTTAGTCAATAAAGGCCTACTACTATAGCCAAACGGAATGCTTTGACGCTAGCCTTTTGGCCGCACGACCTCCGAGATGCTTGGAAGAGACCTCATCTGAAAGGTGTATTCACAAAGATCGAGTGTGTCGAATGTCAGCCCACTCGCTCAAACTTAAGGGTTCAAAAGTTATGCCGAAATCACATAGGTCGTAATGTTACAATTTAGTCAATAAAGGCCTACTACTGGATCGAAACTGAATGCTTTGACGAACGCCGCTCGGCCCCACAACCGTCCAGAGACTTGGGGGAGACCTCCCCTGAAAGGTGGATTCACAACGATCGAGTGTGTCGAACGTCAGCCCAGTAGTGCAAACATAAGGGTTCAAAAGTTCTGCCGAAATCACATAGGTTGTCATGTTACAATTTAGTCAATAAAGGCCTACTACTGGAGCGTAACTGAATGCTTTGACGGTCGCCGCTCGGCCCCACAACCGTCCAGAGACTTGGGGGAGACCTCCCCTGAAAGGTGGATTCACAATGATCGAGTGTGGCGAACGTCAACCCATTAGTTCAAACTTAAGGGTTCAAAAGTTCTGCCGAAATTACATAGGTTGTCATGTTACAATTTAGTCAATAAAGGCCTACGACTGGAGCCAAACGGAATGCTTTGACGCTAGCCTTTTGGCCGCACGACCTCCCAGAGGGTTGGAAGAGACCTCATCTGAAAGTTGGATTCACAACGACCGAGTGTGTCGAATGTCAGCCCACTCGCTCAAACTTAAGGGTTCAAAAGTTATGCCGAAATCACATAGGTCGTAATGTTACAATTTAGTCAATGAAGGCCTACTACTGGAGCGTAACTGAATGCTTTGACGGTCGCCGCTCGACCCCACAACCGTCCAGAGACTTGGGGGAGACCTCCCCTTAAAGGTGGATTCACATCGATCGAGTATGTCGAACGTCAGCCCACTCGCTCAAACTTAAGGGTTCAAAAGTTCTGCCGAAATTACATAGGTCGTCATGTTACAATTTATTCAATAAAGGCCTACTACTGGAGCCAAACAGAATGCTTTGACGCTAGCCTTTTGGCCGCACGACCTCCGAGAGGGTTGGAAGAGACCTCATCTGAAAGGTGGATTCACAACGACCGAGTGTGTCGAATGTCAGCCCACTCGCTCAAACTTAAGGGTTCAAAAGTTATGCCGAAATCACAGAGGTCGTCATGTTATAATTTAGTCAATAAAGGCCTACTACTGGATCGAAACTGAATGCTTTGACGAACGCCGCTCGGCCCCACAACCGTCCAGAGACTTGGGGGAGACCTCCCCTGAAAGGTGGATTCACAACGATCGAGTGTGTCGAACGTCAGCCCAGTAGTGCAAACATAAGGGTTCAAAAGTTCTGCCGAAATCACATAGGTTGTCATGTTACAATTTAGTCAATAAAGGCCTACTACTGGAGCGAAACGGAATGCTTTGACGCTAGGCTTTTGGCCGGACGACCTCCGAGAGTCTTGGAAGAGACCTCATCTGAAAGGTGGATTCACAACGATCGAGTGTGTCGAAGGTCAGCCCACTCGCTCAAACGTAAGGGTTCAAAAGTTATGCCGAAATCACATAGGTCGTAATGTTACAATTTATTCAATAAAGGCCTACTACTGGAGCGTAACGGAATGCTTTGACGGTCGCCGCTCGGCCCCAGAACCGTCCAGAGACTTGGGGGAGACCTCCCCTGAAAGTTGGATTCACAATGATCGAGTGTGTCTAATGTCAACCCATTAGTTCAAACTTAAGGGTTCAAAAGTTCTGCCGAAATTACCTAGGTTGTCATGTTACAATTTAGTCAATAAAGGCCTACTACTATAGCCAAACGGAATGCTTTGACGCTAGCCTTTTGGCCGCACGACCTCCGAGATGCTTGGAAGAGACCTCATCTGAAAGGTGTATTCACAAAGATCGAGTGTGTCGAATGTCAGCCCACTCGCTCAAACTTAAGGGTTCAAAAGTTCTGCCGAAATCACATAGGTCGTCATGTTACAATTTAGTCAATAAAGGCCTACTACTGGAGCGAAACGGAATGCTTTGATGGTCGCCGCTCGGCCCCACAACCGTCCAGAGACTTGGGGGAGACCTCCCCTTAAAGGTGGATTCACATCGATCGAGTATGTCGAACGTCAGCCCACTCGCTCAAACTTAAGGGTTCAAAAGTTCTGCCGAAATCACATAGGTCGTCATGTTACAATTTAGTCAATAAAGGCCTACTACTGGAGCGAAACGGAATGCTTTGATGGTCGCCGCTCGGCCCCACAACCGTCCAGAGACTTGGGGGAGACCTCCCCTGAAAGGTGGATTCACAAAGATCGAGTGTGTCGTACGTCAGCCCACTAGCTCAAACTTAAGGGTTCAAAAGTTCTGCCGAAATCACATAGGTTGTCATGTTACAATTTAGTCAATAAAGGCCTACTACTGGAGCGAAACGGAATGCTTTGACGCTAGCCTTTCGGCCGCACGACCTCCGAGAGGCTTGGAAGAGACCTCCCCTGAAAGGTGGATTCACAATGATCGAGTGTGGCGAACGTCAACCCATTAGTTCAAATTTAAGGGTTCAAAAGTTCTGCCGAAATTACATAGGTTGTCATGTTACAATTTAGTCAATAAAGGCCTACTACTGGAGCCAAACGGAATGCTTTGACGCTAGCCTTTTTGCCGCACGACCTCCGAGAGGCTTGGAAGAGACCTCCCCTGAAAGGTGGATTCACAATGATCGAGTGTGGCGAACGTCAACCCATTAGTTCAAATTTAAGGGTTCAAAAGTTCTGCCGAAATTACATAGGTTGTCATGTTACAATTTAGTCAATAAAGGCCTACTACTGGAGCGTAACGGAATGCTTTGACGGTCGCCGCTCGGACCCACAACCGTCCAGAGACTTGGGGGAGACCTCCCCTTAAAGGTGGATTCACAAAGATCGAGTGTGTCGAACGTCAGCCCACTAGCTCAAACTTAAGGGTTCAAAAGTTATGCCGAAATCACATAGGTCGTCATGTTACAATTTAGTCAATAAAGGCCTACTACTGGAGCGAAACTGAATGCTTTGACGGTCGCCGCTCGGCCGCACAACCGTCCAGAGACTTGGGGGAGACCTCCCCTGAAAGGTAGATTCACAAAGATCGATTGTGTCGAACGTCAGCCCACTAGCTCAAACTTAAGGGTTCAAAAGTTCTGCCGAAATCACATAGGTCGTCATGTTACAATTTAGTCAAAAAAGGCCAACTACTGGAGCGAAACGGAATGCTTTGACACTAGGCTTTTGGCCGGACGACCTCCGAGAGTCTTGGAAGAGACCTCATCTGAAAGGTGGATTCACAACGATCGAGTGTGTCGAATGTCAGCCCACTCGCTCAAACGTAAGGGTTCAAAAGTTATGCCGAAATCACATAGGTCGTAATGTTACAATTTATTCAATAAAGGCCTACTACTGGAGCGTAACGGAATGCTTTGACGGTCGCCGCTCGGCCCCACAACCGTCCAGAGACTTGGGGGAGACCTCCCCTGAAAGTTGGATTCACAATGATCGAGTGTGTCTAATGTCAACCCATTAGTTCAAACTTAAGGGTTCAAAAGTTCTGCCGAAATTACATAGGTTGTCATGTTACAATTTAGTCAATAAAGGCCTACTACTATAGCCAAACGGAATGCTTTGACGCTAGCCTTTTGGCCGCACGACCTCCGAGATGCTTGGAAGAGACCTCATCTGAAAGGTGTATTCACAAAGATCGAGTGTGTCGAATGTCAGCCCACTCGCTCAAACTTAAGGGTTCAAAAGTTCTGCCGAAATCACATAGGTCGTCATGTTACAATTTAGTCAATAAAGGCCTACTACTGGAGTGAAAGGGAATGCTTTGACGCAAGCCTTTCGGCCACACGACCTCCGAGAGGCTTGTAAAAGACCTCGTCTGAAAGGTGGATTCACAAAGATCGAGTGAGTCGAACGTCATCCCACTAGCTCAAACTTAAGGGTTCAAAAGTTATGCCGAAATCACATAGGTCGTCATGTTACAATTTAGTCAATAAAGGCCTACTACTGGAGCGAAACTGAATGCTTTGACGGTCGCCGCTCGGCCCCACAACCGTCCAGAGACTTGGGGGAGACCTCCCCTGAAAGGTGGATTCACAAAGATCGAGTCTGTCGAACGTCAGCCCATTACCTCAAACTTAAGGGTTCAAAAGTTATGCCGAAATCACATAGGTCGTCATGTTACAATTTAGTCAATAAAGGCCTACTACTGGAGCGTAACTGAATGCTTTGATGGTCGCCGCTCGGCCCCACAACCGTCCAGAGACTTGGGGGAGACCTCCCCTTAAAGGTGGATTCACATCGATCGAGTATGTCGAACGTCAGCCCACTCGCTCAAACTTAAGGGTTCCAAAGTTCTGCCGAAATCACATAGGTCGTCATGTTACAATTTAGTCAATAAAGGCCTACTACTGGAGCGAAAAGGAATGCTTTGACGCAAGCCTTTCGGCCGCACGACCTCCGAGAGGCTTGGAAGAGACCTCGTCTGAAAGGTGGATTCACAAAGATCGAGTGTGTCGAACGTCAGCCCACTAACTCAAACTTAAGGGTTCAAAAGTTATGCCGAAATCACATAGGTCGTCATGTTACAATTTAGTCAATAAATGCCTACTGCTGGAGCGAAACTGAATGCTTTGACGGTCGCCGCTCGGCCCCACAACCGTCTAGAGACTTGGGGGAGACCTCCCCTGAAAGGTGGATTCACAAAGATCGAGTGTATCGAACGTCAGCCCACTAGCTCAAACTTAAGGGTTCAAAAGTTCTGCCGAAATCACATAGGTTGTCATGTTACAATTTAGTCAATAAAGGCCTACTACTGGAGCCAAACAGAATGCTTTGACGCTAGCCTTTTGGCCGCACGACCTCCGAGAGGGTTGGAAGAGACCTCATCTGAAAGGTGGATTCACAACGACCGAGTGTGTCGAATGTCAGCCCACTCGCTCAAACTTAAGGGTTCAAAAGTTATGCCGAAATCACATAGGTCGTAATGTTACAATTTAGTCAATAAAGGCCTACTACTGGAGCGTAACGGAATGCTTTGACGGTCGCCGCTCGGACCCACAACCGTCCAGAGACTTGGGGGAGACCTCCCCTGAAAGGTGGATTCACATCGATCGAGTATGTCGAACGTCAGCCCACTCGCTCAAACTTAAGGGTTCAAAAGTTCTGCCGCAATCACATAGGTCGTCATGTTACAATTTAGTCAATAAAGGCCTACTACTGGACCGAAAAGGACTGCTTTGACGCAAGCCTTTCGGCCGCACGACCTCCGAGAGGCTTGGAAGAGACCTCGTCTGAAAGGTGGATTCACAAAGATCGAGTGTGTCGAACGTCAGCCCACTAACTCAAACTTTAGGGTTCAAAAGTTATGCCGAAATCACATAGGTTGTCATGTTACAATTTAGTCAATAAAGGCCTACTACTGGAGCGTAACTGAATGCTTTGACGGTCGCCGCTCGGCCCCACAACCGTCCAGAGACTTGGGGGAGACCTCCCCTGAAAGGTGGATTCACAATGATCGAGTGTGGCGAACGTCAACCCATTAGTTCAAACTTAAGGGTTCAAAAGTTCTGCCGAAATTACATAGGTTGTCATGTTACAATTTAGTCAATAAAGGCCTACTACTGGAGCCAAACGGAATGCTTTGACGCTAGCCTTTTGGCCGCACGACCTCCCAGAGGGTTGGAAGAGACCTCATCTGAAAGTTGGATTCACAACGACCGAGTGTGTCGAATGTCAGCCCACTCGCTCAAACTTAAGGGTTCAAAAGTTATGCCGAAATCACATAGGTCGTAATGTTACAATTTAGTCAATGAAGGCCTACTACTGGAGCGTAACTGAATGCTTTGACGGTCGCCGCTCGACCCCACAACCGTCCAGAGACTTGGGGGAGACCTCCCCTTAAAGGTGGATTCACATCGATCGAGTATGTAGAACGTCAGCCCACTCGCTCAAACTTAAGGGTTCAAAAGTTCTGCCGAAATTACATAGGTCGTCATGTTACAATTTATTCAATAAAGGCCTACTACTGGAGCCAAACAGAATGCTTTGACGCTAGCCTTTTGGCCGCACGACCTCCGAGAGGGTTGGAAGAGACCTCATCTGAAAGGTGGATTCACAACGACCGAGTGTGTCGAATGTCAGCCCACTCGCTCAAACTTAAGGGTTCAAAAGTTATGCCGAAATCACAGAGGTCGTCATGTTATAATTTAGTCAATAAAGGCCTACTACTGGATCGAAACTGAATGCTTTGACGAACGCCGCTCGGCCCCACAACCGTCCAGAGACTTGGGGGAGACCTCCCCTGAAAGGTGGATTCACAACGATCGAGTGTGTCGAACGTCAGCCCAGTAGTGCAAACATAAGGGTTCAAAAGTTCTGCCGAAATCACATAGGTTGTCATGTTACAATTTAGTCAATAAAGGCCTACTACTGGAGCGAAACGGAATGCTTTGACGCTAGGCTTTTGGCCGGACGACCTCCGAGAGTCTTGGAAGAGACCTCATCTGAAAGGTGGATTCACAACGATCGAGTGTGTCGAAGGTCAGCCCACTCGCTCAAACGTAAGGGTTCAAAAGTTATGCCGAAATCACATAGGTCGTAATGTTACAATTTATTCAATAAAGGCCTACTACTGGAGCGTAACGGAATGCTTTGACGGTCGCCGCTCGGCCCCAGAACCGTCCAGAGACTTGGGGGAGACCTCCCCTGAAAGTTGGATTCACAATGATCGAGTGTGTCTAATGTCAACCCATTAGTTCAAACTTAAGGGTTCAAAAGTTCTGCCGAAATTACCTAGGTTGTCATGTTACAATTTAGTCAATAAAGGCCTACTACTATAGCCAAACGGAATGCTTTGACGCTAGCCTTTTGGCCGCACGACCTCCGAGATGCTTGGAAGAGACCTCATCTGAAAGGTGTATTCACAAAGATCGAGTGTGTCGAATGTCAGCCCACTCGCTCAAACTTAAGGGTTCAAAAGTTATGCCGAAATCACATAGGTCGTAATGTTACAATTTAGTCAATGAAGGCCTACTACTGGAGCGTAACTGAATGCTTTGACGGTCGCCGCTCGACCCCACAACCGTCCAGAGACTTGGGGGAGACCTCCCCTTAAAGGTGGATTCACATCGATTGAGTATGTCGAACGTCAGCCCACTCGCTCAAACTTAAGGGTTCAAAAGTTCTGCCGAAATTACATAGGTCGTCATGTTACAATTTATTCAATAAAGGCCTACTACTGGAGCCAAACAGAATGCTTTGACGCTAGCCTTTTGGCCGCACGACCTCCGAGAGGGTTGGAAGAGACCTCATCTGAAAGGTGGATTCACAACGACCGAGTGTGTCGAATGTCAGCCCACTCGCTCAAACTTAAGGGTTCAAAAGTTATGCCGAAATCACAGAGGTCGTCATGTTATAATTTAGTCAATAAAGGCCTACTACTGGATCGAAACTGAATGCTTTGACGAACGCCGCTCGGCCCCACAACCGTCCAGAGACTTGGGGGAGACCTCCCCTGAAAGGTGGATTCACAACGATCGAGTGTGTCGAACGTCAGCCCAGTAGTGCAAACATAAGGGTTCAAAAGTTCTGCCGAAATCACATAGGTTGTCATGTTACAATTTAGTCAATAAAGGCCTACTACTGGAGCGAAACGGAATGCTTTGACGCTAGGCTTTTGGCCGGACGACCTCCGAGAGTCTTGGAAGAGACCTCATCTGAAAGGTGGATTCACAACGATCGAGTGTGTCGAAGGTCAGCCCACTCGCTCAAACGTAAGGGTTCAAAAGTTATGCCGAAATCACATAGGTCGTAATGTTAAAATTTATTCAATAAAGGCCTACTACTGGAGCGTAACGGAATGCTTTGACGGTCGCCGCTCGGCCCCAGAACCGTCCAGAGACTTGGGGGAGACCTCCCCTGAAAGTTGGATTCACAATGATCGAGTGTGTCTAATGTCAACCCATTAGATCAAACTTAAGGGTTCAAAAGTTCTGCCGAAATTACCTAGGTTGTCATGTTACAATTTAGTCAATAAAGGCCTACTACTATAGCCAAACGGAATGCTTTGACGCTAGCCTTTTGGCCGCACGACCTCCGAGATGCTTGGAAGAGACCTCATCTGAAAGGTGTATTCACAAAGATCGAGTGTGTCGAATGTCAGCCCACTCGCTCAAACTTAAGGGTTCAAAAGTTCTGCCGAAATCACATAGGTCGTCATGTTACAATTTAGTCAATAAAGGCCTACTAAAGGAGCGTAACGGAATGCTTTGATGGTCGCCGCTCGGCCCCACAACCGTCCAGAGACTTGGGGGAGACCTCCCCTTAAAGGTGGATTCACATCGATCGAGGATGTCGAACGTCAGCCCACTCGCTCAAACTTAAGGGTTCAAAAGTTCTGCCGAAATCACATAGGTCGTCATGTTACAATTTAGTCAATAAAGGCCTACTACTGGAGCGAAACGGAATGCTTTGATGGTCGCCGCTCGGCCCCACAACCGTCCAGAGACTTGGGGGAGACCTCCCCTGAAAGGTGGATTCACAAAGATCGAGTGTGTCGTACGTCAGCCCACTAGCTCAAACTTAAGGGTTCAAAAGTTCTGCCGAAATCACATAGGTTGTCATGTTACAATTTAGTCAATAAAGGCCTACTACTGGAGCGAAACGGAATGCTTTGACGCTAGCCTTTCGGCCGCACGACCTCCGAGAGGCTTGGAAGAGACCTCCCCTGAAAGGTGGATTCACAATGATCGAGTGTGGCGAACGTCAACCCATTAGTTCAAATTTAAGGGTTCAAAAGTTCTGCCGAAATTACATAGGTTGTCATGTTACAATTTAGTCAATAAAGGCCTACTACTGGAGCCAAACGGAATGCTTTGACGCTAGCCTTTTGGCCGCACGACCTCCGAGAGGCTTGGAAGAGACCTCCCCTGAAAGGTGGATTCACAATGATCGAGTGTGGCGAACGTCAACCCATTAGTTCAAATTTAAGGGCTCAAAAGTTCTGCCGAAATTACATAGGTTGTCATGTTACAATTTAGTCAATAAAGGCCTACTACTGGAGCGTAACGGAATGCTTTGACGGTCGCCGCTCGGACCCACAACCGTCCAGAGACTTGGGGGAGACCTCCCCTTAAAGGTGGATTCACAAAGATCGAGTGTGTCGAACGTCAGCCCACTAGCTCAAACTTAAGGGTTCAAAAGTTATGCCGAAATCACATAGGTCGTCATGTTACAATTTAGTCAATAAAGGCCTACTACTGGAGCGAAACTGAATGCTTTGACGGTCGCCGCTCGGCCGCACAACCGTCCAGAGACTTGGGGGAGACCTCCCCTGAAAGGTAGATTCACAAAGATCGATTGTGTCGAACGTCAGCCCACTAGCTCAAACTTAAGGGTTCAAAAGTTCTGCCGAAATCACATAGGTCGTCATGTTACAATTTAGTCAATAAAGGCCAACTACTGGAGCGAAACGGAATGCTTTGACGCTAGGCTTTTGGCCGGACGACCTCCGAGAGTCTTGGAAGAGACCTCATCTGAAAGGTGGATTCACAACGATCGAGTGTGTCGAATGTCAGCCCACTCGCTCAAACGTAAGGGTTCAAAAGTTATGCCGAAATCACATAGGTCGTAATGTTACAATTTATTCAATAAAGGCCTACTACTGGAGCGTAACGGAATGCTTTGACGGTCGCCGCTCGGCCCCACAACCGTCCAGAGACTTGGGGGAGACCTCCCCTGAAAGTTGGATTCACAATGATCGAGTGTGTCTAATGTCAACCCATTAGTTCAAACTTAAGGGTTCAAAAGTTCTGCCGAAATTACATAGGTTGTCATGTTACAATTTAGTCAATAAAGGCCTACTACTATAGCCAAACGGAATGCTTTGACGCTAGCCTTTTGGCCGCACGACCTCCGAGATGCTTGGAAGAGACCTCATCTGAAAGGTGTATTCACAAAGATCGAGTGTGTCGAATGTCAGCCCACTCGCTCAAACTTAAGGGTTCAAAAGTTCTGCCGAAATCACATAGGTCGTCATGTTACAATTTAGTCAATAAAGGCCTACTACTGGAGCGAAAGGGAATGCTTTGACGCAAGCCTTTCGGCCACACGACCTCCGAGAGGCTTGTAAAAGACCTCGTCTGAAAGGTGGATTCACAAAGATCGAGTGAGTCGAACGTCATCCCACTAGCTCAAACTTAAGGGTTCAAAAGTTATGCCGAAATCACATAGGTCGTCATGTTACAATTTAGTCAATAAAGGCCTACTACTGGAGCGAAACTGAATGCTTTGACGGTCGCCGCTCGGCCCAACAACCGTCCAGAGACTTGGGGGAGACCTCCCCTGAAAGGTGGATTCACAAAGATCGAGTGTGTCGAACGTCAGCCCACTACTTCAAACTTAAGGGTTCCAAAGTTCTGCCGAAATCACATAGGTCGTCATGTTACAATTTAGTCAATAAAGGCCTACTACTGGAGCGAAAAGGAATGCTTTGACGCAAGCCTTTCGGCCGCACGACCTCCGAGAGGCTTGGAAGAGACCTCGTCTGAAAGGTGGATTCACAAAGATCGAGTGTGTCGAACGTCAGCCCACTAACTCAAACTTAAGGGTTCAAAAGTTATGCCGAAATCACATAGGTCGTCATGTTACAATTTAGTCAATAAAGGCCTACTGCTGGAGCGAAACTGAATGCTTTGACGGTCGCCGCTCGGCCCCACAACCGTCTAGAGACTTGGGGGAGACCTCCCCTGAAAGGTGGATTCACAAAGATCGAGTGTGTCGAACGTCAGCCCACTAGCTCAAACTTAAGGGTTCAAAGGTTCTGCCGAAATCACATAGGTTGTCATGTTACAATTTAGTCAATAAAGGCCTACTACTGGAGCCAAACAGAATGCTTTGACGCTAGCCTTTTGGCCGCACGACCTCCGAGAGGGTTGGAAGAGACCTCATCTGAAAGGTGGATTCACAACGACCGAGTGTGTCGAACGTCAGCCCACTACTTCAAACTTAAGGGTTCCAAAGTTCTGCCGAAATCACATAGGTCGTCATGTTACAATTTAGTCAATAAAGGCCTACTACTGGAGCGAAAAGGAATGCTTTGACGCAAGCCTTTCGGCCGCACGACCTCCGAGAGGCTTGGAAGAGACCTCGTCTGAAAGGTGGATTCACAAAGATCGAGTGTGTCGAACGTCAGCCCACTAACTCAAACTTAAGGGTTCAAAAGTTATGCCGAAATCACATAGGTCGTCATGTTACAATTTAGTCAATAAAGGCCTACTGCTGGAGCGAAACTGAATGCTTTGACGGTCGCCGCTCGGCCCCACAACCGTCTAGAGACTTGGGGGAGACCTCCCCTGAAAGGTGGATTCACAAAGATCGAGTGTGTCGAACGTCAGCCCACTAGCTCAAACTTTCAAAAGTTCTGCCGAAATCACATAGGTTGTCATGTTACAATTTAGTCAATAAAGGCCTACTACTGGAGCCAAACAGAATGCTTTGACGCTAGCCTTTTGGCCGCACGACCTCCGAGAGGGTTGGAAGAGACCTCATCTGAAAGGTGGATTCACAACGACCGAGTGTGTCGAATGTCAGCCCACTCGCTCAAACGTAAGGGTTCAAAAGTTATGCCGAAATCACATAGGTCGTAATGTTACAATTTATTCAATAAAGGCCTACTACTGGAGCGTAACGGAATGCTTTGACGGTCGCCGCTCGGCCCCACAACCGTCCAGAGACTTGGGGGAGACCTCCCCTGAAAGTTGGATTCACAATGATCGAGTGTGTCTAATGTCAACCCATTAGTTCAAACTTAAGGGTTCAAAAGTTCTGCCGAAATTACATAGGGTGTCATGTTACAATTTAGTCAATAAAGGCCTACTACTATAGCCAAACGGAATGCTTTGACGCTAGCCTTTTGGCCGCACGACCTCCGAGATGCTTGGAAGAGACCTCATCTGAAAGGTGTATTCACAAAGATCGAGTGTGTCGAATGTCAGCCCACTCGCTCAAACTTAAGGGTTCAAAAGTTCTGCCGAAATCACATAGGTCGTCATGTTACAATTTAGTCAATAAAGGCCTACTACTGGAGCGAAACTGAATGCTTTGACGGTCGCCGCTCGGCCCAACAACCGTCCAGAGACTTGGGGGAGACCTCCCCTGAAAGGTGGATTCACAAAGATCGAGTGTGTCGAACGTCAGCCCACTACTTCAAACTTAAGGGTTCCAAAGTTCTGCCGAAATCACATAGGTCGTCATGTTACAATTTAGTCAATAAAGGCCTACTACTGGAGCGAAAAGGAATGCTTTGACGCAAGCCTTTCGGCCGCACGACCTCCGAGAGGCTTGGAAGAGACCTCGTCTGAAAGGTGGATTCACAAAGATCGAGTGTGTCGAACGTCAGCCCACTAACTCAAACTTAAGGGTTCAAAAGTTATGCCGAAATCACATAGGTCGTCATGTTACAATTTAGTCAATAAAGGCCTACTGCTGGAGCGAAACTGAATGCTTTGACGGTCGCCGCTCGGCCCCACAACCGTCTAGAGACTTGGGGGAGACCTCCCCTGAAAGGTGGATTCACAAAGATCGAGTGTGTCGAACGTCAGCCCACTAGCTCAAACTTAAGGGTTCAAAGGTTCTGCCGAAATCACATAGGTTGTCATGTTACAATTTAGTCAATAAAGGCCTACTACTGGAGCCAAACAGAATGCTTTGACGCTAGCCTTTTGGCCGCACGACCTCCGAGAGGGTTGGAAGAGACCTCATCTGAAAGGTGGATTCACAACGACCGAGTGTGTCGAACGTCAGCCCACTACTTCAAACTTAAGGGTTCCAAAGTTCTGCCGAAATCACATAGGTCGTCATGTTACAATTTAGTCAATAAAGGCCTACTACTGGAGCGAAAAGGAATGCTTTGACGCAAGCCTTTCGGCCGCACGACCTCCGAGAGGCTTGGAAGAGACCTCGTCTGAAAGGTGGATTCACAAAGATCGAGTGTGTCGAACGTCAGCCCACTAACTCAAACTTAAGGGTTCAAAAGTTATGCCGAAATCACATAGGTCGTCATGTTACAATTTAGTCAATAAAGGCCTACTGCTGGAGCGAAACTGAATGCTTTGACGGTCGCCGCTCGGCCCCACAACCGTCTAGAGACTTGGGGGAGACCTCCCCTGAAAGGTGGATTCACAAAGATCGAGTGTGTCGAACGTCAGCCCACTAGCTCAAACTTTCAAAAGTTCTGCCGAAATCACATAGGTTGTCATGTTACAATTTAGTCAATAAAGGCCTACTACTGGAGCCAAACAGAATGCTTTGACGCTAGCCTTTTGGCCGCACGACCTCCGAGAGGGTTGGAAGAGACCTCATCTGAAAGGTGGATTCACAACGACCGAGTGTGTCGAATGTCAGCCCACTCGCTCAAACGTAAGGGTTCAAAAGTTATGCCGAAATCACATAGGTCGTAATGTTACAATTTATTCAATAAAGGCCTACTACTGGAGCGTAACGGAATGCTTTGACGGTCGCCGCTCGGCCCCACAACCGTCCAGAGACTTGGGGGAGACCTCCCCTGAAAGTTGGATTCACAATGATCGAGTGTGTCTAATGTCAACCCATTAGTTCAAACTTAAGGGTTCAAAAGTTCTGCCGAAATTACATAGGGTGTCATGTTACAATTTAGTCAATAAAGGCCTACTACTATAGCCAAACGGAATGCTTTGACGCTAGCCTTTTGGCCGCACGACCTCCGAGATGCTTGGAAGAGACCTCATCTGAAAGGTGTATTCACAAAGATCGAGTGTGTCGAATGTCAGCCCACTCGCTCAAACTTAAGGGTTCAAAAGTTCTGCCGAAATCACATAGGTCGTCATGTTACAATTTAGTCAATAAAGGCCTACTACTGGAGCGAAAGGTAATGCTTTGACGCAAGCCTTTCGGCCACACGACCTCCGAGAGGCTTGTAAAAGACCTCGTCTGAAAGGTGGATTCACAAAGATCGAGTGAGTCGAACGTCATCCCACTAGCTCAAACTTAAGGGTTCAAAAGTTATGCCGAAATCACATAGGTCGTAATGTTACAATTTAGTCAATAAAGGCCTACTACTGGAGCGTAACGGAATGCTTTGACGGTCGCCGCTCGGACCCACAACCGTCCAGAGACTTGGGGGAGACCTCCCCTGAAAGGTGGATTCACATCGATCGAGTATGTCGAACGTCAGCCCACTCGCTCAAACTTAAGGGTTCAAAAGTTCTGCCGAAATCACATAGGTCGTCATGTTACAATTTAGTCAATAAAGGCCTACTACTGGAGCGAAAAGGAATGCTTTGACGCAAGCCTTTCGGCCGCACGACCTCCGAGAGGCTTGGAAGAGACCTCGTCTGAAAGGTGGATTCACAAAGATCGAGTGTGTCGAACGTCAGCCCACTCGCTCAAACTTAAGGGTTCAAAAGTTATGCCGAAATCACAAAGGTCGTAATGTTACAATTTAGTCAATAAAGGCCTACTACTGGAGCGTAACGGAATGCTTTGACGGTCGCCGCTCGGCACCAACAACCGTCCAGAGACTTGGGGGAGACCTCCCCTGAAAGGTGGATTCACAATGATCGAGTGTGGCGAACGTCAACCCATTAGTTCAAACTTAAGGGTTCAAAAGTTCTGCCGAAATTACATAGGTTGTCATGTTACAATTTAGTCAATAAAGGCCTACTACTGGAGCCAAACGGAATGCTTTGACGCTAGCCTTTTGGCCGCACGACCTCCCAGAGGGTTGGAAGAGACCTCATCTGAAAGTTGGATTCACAACGACCGAGTGTGTCGAATGTCAGCCCACTCGCTCAAACTTAAGGGTTCAAAAGTTATGCCGAAATCACATAGGTCGTAATGTTACAATTTAGTCAATGAAGGCCTACTACTGGAGCGTAACTGAATGCTTTGACGGTCGCCGCTCGACCCCACAACCGTCCAGAGACTTGGGGGAGACCTCCCCTTAAAGGTGGATTCACATCGATCGAGTATGTCGAACGTCAGCCCACTCGCTCAAACTTAAGGGTTCAAAAGTTCTGCCGAAATTACATAGGTCGTCATGTTACAATTTATTCAATAAAGGCCTACTACTGGAGCCAAACAGAATGCTTTGACGCTAGCCTTTTGGCCGCACGACCTCCGAGAGGGTTGGAAGAGACCTCATCTGAAAGGTGGATTCACAACGACCGAGTGTGTCGAATGTCAGCCCACTCGCTCAAACTTAAGGGTTCAAAAGTTATGCCGAAATCACAGAGGTCGTCATGTTATAATTTAGTCAATAAAGGCCTACTACTGGATCGAAACTGAATGCTTTGACGAACGCCGCTCGGTCCCACAACCGTCCAGAGACTTGGGGGAGACCTCCCCTGAAAGGTGGATTCACAACGATCGAGTGTGTCGAACGTCAGCCCAGTAGTGCAAACATAAGGGTTCAAAAGTTCTGCCGAAATCACATAGGTTGTCATGTTACAATTTAGTCAATAAAGGCCTACTACTGGAGCCAAACGGAATGCTTTGACGGTCGCCGCTCGGCCCCACAACCGTCCTGAGACTTGGGGGAGACCTCCCTTGAAAGGTGGATTCACAATGATCGAGTGTGTCGAACGTCAACCCATTAGTTCAAACTTAAGGGTTCAAAAGTTCTGCCGAAATCACATAGGTTGTCATGTTACAATTTAGTCAATAAAGGCCAACTACTGGAGCGAAACGGAATGCTTTGACGCTAGGCTTTTGGCCGGACGACCTCTGAGAGTCTTGGAAGAGACCTCATCTGAAAGGTGGATTCACAACGATCGAGTGTGTCGAAGGTCAGCCCACTCGCTCAAACGTAAGGGTTCAAAAGTTATGCCGAAATCACATAGGTCGTAATGTTACAATTTATTCAATAAAGGCCTACTACTGGAGCGTAACGGAATGCTTTGACGGTCGCCGCTCGGCCCCAGAACCGTCCAGAGACTTGGGGGAGACCTCCCCTGAAAGTTGGATTCACAATGATCGAGTGTGTCTAATGTCAACCCATTAGTTCAAACTTAAGGGTTCAAAAGTTCTGCCGAAATTAGCTAGGTTGTCATGTTACAATTTAGTCAATAAAGGCCTACTACTGGAGCCAAACGGAATGCTTTGACGCTAGCCTTTTGGCCGCACGACCTCCCAGAGGGTTGGAAGAGACCTCATCTGAAAGGTGTATTCACAAAGATCGAGTGTGTCGAACGTCAGCCCACTAACTCAAACTTAAGGGTTCAAAAGTTATGCCGAAATCACATAGGTCGTCATGTTACAATTTAGTCAATAAAGGCCTACTGCTGGAGCGAAACTGAATGCTTTGACGGTCGCCGCTCGGCCCCACAACCGTCCAGAGACTTGGGGAGACCTACCCTGAAAGGTGGATTCACAATGATCGAGTGTGGCGAACGTCAACCCAGTAGTTCAAATTTAAGGGTTCAAAAGTTCTGCCGAAATTACATAGGCTGTCATGTTACAATTTAGTCAATAAAGGCCTACTACTGGAGCCAAACGGAATGCTTTGACGCTAGCCTTTTGGCCGCACGACCTCCGAGATGCTTGGAAGAGACCTCATCTGAAAGTTGGATTCACAACGATCGAGTGTGTCGAATGTCAGTCCACTCGCTCAAACTTAAGGGTTCAAAAGTTATGCCAAAATCACAAAGGTCGTAATGTTACAATTTAGTCAATAAAGGCCTACTACTGGAGCGTAACGGAATGCTTTGACGGTCGCCGCTCGGACCCACAACCGTCCAGAGACTTGGGGGAGACCTCCCCTGAAAGGTGGATTCACAAAGATCGAGTGTGTCGAACGTCAGCCCACTAGCTCAAACTTAAGGGTTCAAAAGTTCTGCCGAAATCACATAGGTTGTCATGTTACAATTTAGTCAATAAAGGCCTACTACTGGAGCGAAACGGAATGCTTTGACGCTAGCCTTTCGGCCGCACGACCTCCGAGAGTCTTGGAAGAGACCTCCCCTGAAAGGTGGATTCACAATGATCGAGTGTGGCGAACGTCAACCCATTAGTTCAAATTTAAGGGTTCAAAAGTTCTGCCGAAATTACATAGGTTGTCATGTTACAATGTAGTCAATAAAGGCCTACTACTGGAGCCAAACGGAATGCTTTGACGCTAGCCTTTTGGCCGCACGACCTCCGAGAGGCTTGGAAGAGACCTCCCCTGAAAGGTGGATTCACAATGATCGAGTGTGGCGAACGTCAACCCATTAGTTCAAATTTAAGGGTTCAAAAGTTCTGCCGAAATCACATAGGTCGTCATGTTACAATTTAGTCAATAAAGGCCTACTGCTGGAGCGTAACTGAAATCTTTGACGGTCGCCGCTCGGCCCCACAACCGTCCAGAGACTTGGGGGAGACCTCCCCTTAAAGGTGGATTCACATCGATCGAGTATGTCGAACGTCATCCCACTCGCTCAAACTTAAGGGTTCCAAAGTTCTGCCGAAATCACATAGGTCGTCATGTTACAATTTAGTCAATAAAGGCCTACTACTGGAGCGAAAAGGAATGCTTTGACGCAAGCCTTTCGGCCGCACGACCTCCGAGAGGCTTGGAAGAGACCTCGTCTGAAAGGTGAATTCACAAAGATCGAGTGTGTCGAACGTCAGCCCACTAACTCAAACTTAAGGGTTCAAAAGTTATGCCGAACTCACATAGGTCGTCATGTTACAATTTAGTCAATAAAGGCCTACTACTGGAGCCAAACGGAATGCTTCGACGCAAGCCTTTTGGCCGCACGACCTCCGAGAGGCTTGGAAGAGACCTCCCCTGAAAGGTGGATTCACAATGATCGAGTGTGGCGAACGTCAACCCATTAGTTCAAATTTAAGGGTTCAAAAGTTCTGCCGAAATCACATAGGTCGTCATGTTACAATTTAGTCAATAAAGGCCAACTACTGGTGCGAAACGGAATGCTTTGACGCTAGGCTTTTGGTCGGACGACCTCCGAGACTCTTGGAAGAGACCTCATCTGAAAGTTGGATTCACAACGACCGAGTGTGTCGAATGTCAGCCCACTCGCTCAAACTTAAGGGTTCAAAAGTTATGCCGAAATCACATAGGTCGTAATATTACAATTTAGTCAATAAAGGCCTACTACTGGAGCGTAACTGAATGCTTTGACGGTCGCCGCTCGGCCCCACAACCGTCCAGAGACTTGGGGGAGACCTCCCCTTAAAGTTGGATTCACATCGATCGAGTATGTCGAACGTCAGCCCACTCGCTCAAACTTAAGGGTTCAAAAGTTCTGCCGAAATCACATAGGTCGTCATGTTACAATTTAGTCAATGAAGGCCTACTGCTGGAGCGAAAAGGAATGCTTTGACGCAAGCCTTTCGGCCGCACGACCTCCGAGAGTCTTGGAAGAGACCTCGTCTGAAAGGTGGATTCACAAAGATCGAGTGTGTCGAACGTCACCCCACTAACTCAAACTTAAGGGTTCAAAAGTTATGCCGAAATCACATAGGTCGTCATGTTACAATTTAGTCAATAAAGGCCTACTGCTGGAGCGTAACTGAAATCTTTGACGGTCGTCGCTCGGCCCCACAACCGTCCAGAGACTTGGGGGAGACCTCCCCTTAAAGGTGGATTCACATCGATCGAGTATGTCGAACGTCATCCCACTCGCTCAAACTTAAGGGTTCCAAAGTTCTGCCGAAATCACATAGGTCGTCATGTTACAATTTAGTCAATAAAGGCCTACTACTGGAGCGAAAAGGAATGCTTTGACGCAAGCCTTTCGGCCGCACGACCTCCGAGAGGCTTGGAAGAGACCTCGTCTGAAAGGTGAATTCACAAAGATCGAGTGTGTCGAACGTCAGCCCACTAACTCAAACTTAAGGGTTCAAAAGTTATGCCGAACTCACATAGGTCGTCATGTTACAATTTAGTCAATAAAGGCCTACTACTGGAGCCAAACGGAATGCTTTGACGCAAGCCTTTTGGCCGCACGACCTCCGAGAGGCTTGGAAGAGACCTCCCCTGAAAGGTGGATTCACAATGATCGAGTGTGGCGAACGTCAACCCATTAGTTCAAATTTAAGGGTTCAAAAGTTCTGCCGAAATCACATAGGTCGTCATGTTACAATTTAGTCAATAAAGGCCAACTACTGGTGCGAAACGGAATGCTTTGACGCTAGGCTTTTGGTCGGACGACCTCCGAGACTCTTGGAAGAGACCTCATCTGAAAGTTGGATTCACAACGACCGAGTGTGTCGAATGTCAGCCCACTCGCTCAAACTTAAGGGTTCAAAAGTTATGCCGAAATCACATAGGTCGTAATATTACAATTTAGTCAATAAAGGCCTACTACTGGAGCGTAACTGAATGCTTTGACGGTCGCCGCTCGGCCCCACAACCGTCCAGAGACTTGGGGGAGACCTCCCCTTAAAGTTGGATTCACATCGATCGAGTATGTCGAACGTCAGCCCACTCGCTCAAACTTAAGGGTTCAAAAGTTCTGCCGAAATCACATAGGTCGTCATGTTACAATTTAGTCAATGAAGGCCTACTGCTGGAGCGAAAAGGAATGCTTTGACGCAAGCCTTTCGGCCGCACGACCTCCGAGAGTCTTGGAAGAGACCTCGTCTGAAAGGTGGATTCACAAAGATCGAGTGTGTCGAACGTCACCCCACTAACTCAAACTTAAGGGTTCAAAAGTTATGCCGAAATCACATAGGTCGTCATGTTACAATTTAGTCAATAAAGGCCTACTACTGGAGCGAAAAGGAATGCTTTGACGCAAGCCTTTCGGCCGCACGACCTCCGAGAGGCTTGGAAGAGACCTCATCTGAAAGTTGGATTCACAACGATCGAGTGTGTCGAATGTCAGTCCACTCGCTCAAACTTAAGGGTTCAAAAGTTATGCCAAAATCACAAAGGTCGTAATGTTACAATTTAGTCAATAAAGGCCTACTACTGGAGCGTAACGGAATGCTTTGACGGTCGCCGCTCGGACCCACAACCGTCCAGAGACTTGGGGGAGACCTCCCCTGAAAGGTGGATTCACAAAGATCGAGTGTGTCGAACGTCAGCCCACTAGCTCAAACTTAAGGGTTCAAAAGTTCTGCCGAAATCACATAGGTTGTCATGTTACAATTTAGTCAATAAAGGCCTACTACTGGAGCGAAACGGAATGCTTTGACGGTAACCTTTCGGCCGCACGACCTCCGAGAGGCTTGGAAGAGACCTCCCCTGAAAGGTGGATTCACAATGATCGAGTGTGGCGAACGTCAACCCATTAGTTCAAATTTAAGGGTTCAAAAGTTCTGCCGAAATTACATAGGTTGTCATGTTACAATGTAGTCAATAAAGGCCTACTACTGGAGCCAAACGGAATGCTTTGACGCTAGCCTTTTGGCCGCACGACCTCCGAGAGGCTTGGAAGAGACCTCCCCTGAAAGGTGGATTCACAATGATCGAGTGTGGCGAACGTCAACCCATTAGTTCAAATTTAAGGGTTCAAAAGTTCTGCCGAAATCACATAGGTCGTCATGTTACAATTTAGTCAATAAAGGCCTACTGCTGGAGCGTAACTGAAATCTTTGACGGTCGCCGCTCGGCCCCACAACCGTCCAGAGACTTGGGGGAGACCTCCCCTTAAAGGTGGATTCACATCGATCGAGTATGTCGAACGTCATCCCACTCGCTCAAACTTAAGGGTTCCAAAGTTCTGCCGAAATCACATAGGTCGTCATGTTACAATTTAGTCAATAAAGGCCTACTACTGGAGCGAAAAGGAATGCTTTGACGCAAGCCTTTCGGCCGCACGACCTCCGAGAGGCTTGGAAGAGACCTCGTCTGAAAGGTGAATTCACAAAGATCGAGTGTGTCGAACGTCAGCCCACTAACTCAAACTTAAGGGTTCAAAAGTTATGCCGAACTCACATAGGTCGTCATGTTACAATTTAGTCAATAAAGGCCTACTACTGGAGCCAAACGGAATGCTTTGACGCTAGCCTTTTGGCCGCACGACCTCCGAGAGGCTTGGAAGAGACCTCCCCTGAAAGGTGGATTCACAATGATCGAGTGTGGCGAACGTCAACCCATTAGTTCAAATTTAAGGGTTCAAAAGTTCTGCCGAAATCACATAGGTCGTCATGTTACAATTTAGTCAATAAAGGCCAACTACTGGTGCGAAACGGAATGCTTTGACGCTAGGCTTTTGGTCGGACGACCTCCGAGACTCTTGGAAGAGACCTCATCTGAAAGTTGGATTCACAACGACCGAGTGTGTCGAATGTCAGCCCACTCGCTCAAACTTAAGGGTTCAAAAGTTATGCCGAAATCACATAGGTCGTAATGTTACAATTTAGTCAATAAAGGCCTACTACTGGAGCGAAACTGAATGCTTTGACGGTCGCCACTCGGCCCCACAACCGTCCAGAGACTTGGGGGAGACCTCCCCAGAAAGGTGGATTCACATCGATCGAGTATGTCGAACGTCAGCCCACTCGCTCAAACTTAAGGGTTCAAAAGTTCTGCCGAAATCACATAGGTCGTCATGTTACAATTTAGTCAATGAAGGCCTACTGCTGGAGCGAAAAGGAATGCTTTGACGCAAGCCTTTCGGCCGCACGACCTCCGAGAGGCTTGGAAGAGACCTCGTCTGAAAGGTGGATTCACAAAGATCGAGTGTGTCGAACGTCACCCCACTAACTCAAACTTAAGGGTTCAAAAGTTATGCCGAAATCACATAGGTCGTCATGTTACAATTTAGTCAATAAAGGCCTACTGCTGGAGCGTAACTGAAATCTTTGACGGTCGTCGCTCGGCCCCACAACCGTCCAGAGACTTGGGGGAGACCTCCCCTTAAAGGTGGATTCACATCGATCGAGTATGTCGAACGTCATCCCACTCGCTCAAACTTAAGGGTTCCAAAGTTCTGCCGAAATCACATAGGTCGTCATGTTACAATTTAGTCAATAAAGGCCTACTACTGGAGCGAAAAGGAATGCTTTGACGCAAGCCTTTCGGCCGCACGACCTCCGAGAGGCTTGGAAGAGACCTCGTCTGAAAGGTGAATTCACAAAGATCGAGTGTGTCGAACGTCAGCCCACTAACTCAAACTTAAGGGTTCAAAAGTTATGCCGAACTCACATAGGTCGTCATGTTACAATTTAGTCAATAAAGGCCTACTACTGGAGCGAAACTGAATGCTTTGACGGTCGCCGCTCGGCCCCACAACCGTCCAGAAACTTGGGGGAGACCTCCCCTGAAAGGTGGATTCACAAAGATCGAGTGTTTCGAACGTCAGCCCACTAGCTCAAACTTAAGGGTTCAAAAGTTCTGCCGAAATCACATAGGTTGTCATGTTACAATTTAGTCAATAAAGGCCTACTACTGGAGCGAAACGGAATGCTTTGACGCTAGCCTTTCGGCCGCACGACCTCCGAGAGGCTTGGAAGAGACCTCCCCTGAAAGGTGGATTCACAATGATCGAGTGTGGCGAACGTCAACCCATTAGTTCAAATTTAAGGGTTCAAAAGTTCTGCCGAAATTACATAGGTTGTCATGTTACAATTTAGTCAATAAAGGCCTACTACTGGAGCCAAACGGAATGCTTTGACGCTAGCCTTTTGGCCGCACGACCTCCGAGAGGCTTGGAAGAGACCTCCCCTGAAAGGTGGATTCACAATGATCGAGTGTGGCGAACGTCAACCCATTAGTTCAAATTTAAGGGTTCAAAAGTTCTGCCGAAATTACATAGGTTGTCATGTTACAATTTAGTCAATAAAGGCCTACTACTGGAGCGTAACGGAATGCTTTGACGGTCGCCGCTCGGACCCACAACCGTCCAGAGACTTGGGGGAGACCTCCCCTTAAAGGTGGATTCACAAAGATCGAGTGTTTCGAACGTCAGCCCACTAGCTCAAACCTAAGGGTTCAAAAGTTCTGCCGAAATCACATAGGTCGTCATGTTACAATTTAGTCAATAAAGGCCTACTACTGGAGCGAAACTGAATGCTTTGACGGTCGCCGCTCGGCCGCACAACCGTCCAGAGACTTGGGGGAGACCTCCCCTGAAAGGTAGATTCACAAAGATCGAGTGTGTCAAACGTCAGCCCAATAGCTCAAACTTAAGGGTTCAAAAGTTCTGCCGAAATCACATAGGTCGTCATGTTACAATTTAGTCAATAAAGGCCAACTACTGGAGCGAAACGGAATGCTTTGACGCTAGGCTTTTGGCTGGACGACCTCAGAGAGTCTTGGAAGAGACCTCCTCTGAAAGGTGGATTCACAACGATCGAGTGTGTCGAATGTCAGCCCACTCGCTCAAACGTAAGGGTTCAAAAGTATGCCGAAATCACATAGGTCGTAATGTTACAATTTATTCAATAAAGGCCTACTACTGGAGCGTAACGGAATGCTTTGACGGTCGCCGCTCGGCCCCACAACCGTCCAGAGACTTGGGGGAGACCTCCCCTGAAAGTTTGATTCACAATGATCGAGTGTGTCTAATGTCAACCCATTAGTTCAAACTTAAGGGTTCAAAAGTTCTGCCGAAATTACATAGGTTGTCATGTTACAATTTAGTCAATAAAGGCCTACTACTATAGCCAAACGGAATGCTTTGACGCTAGCCTTTTGGCCGCACGACCTCCGAGATGCTTGGAAGAGACCTCATCTGAAAGGTGTATTCACAAAGATCGAGTGTGTCGAATGTCAGCCCACTCGCTCAAACTTAAGGGTTCAAAAGTTCTGCCGAAATCACATAGGTCGTCATGTTACAATTTAGTCAATAAAGGCCTACTGCTGGAGCGTAACGGAATGCTTTGATGGTAGCCGCTCGGCCCCACAACCGTCCAGAGACTTGGGGGAGACCTCCCCTTAAAGGTGGATTCACATCGATCGAGTATGTCGAACGTCAGCCCACTCGCTCAAACTTAAGGGTTCAAAAGTTCTGCCGAAATCACATAGGTCGTCATGTTACAATTTAGTCAATAAAGGCCTACTACTGGAGCGAAACTGAATGCTTTGACGGTCGCCGCTCGGCCCCACAACCGTCCAGAGACTTGGGGGAGACCTCCCCTGAAAGGTGGATTCACAAAGATCGAGTGTGTCGAACGTCAGCCCACTACCTCAAACTTAAGGGTTCAAAAGTTATGCCGAAATCACATAGGTCGTCATGTTACAATTTAGTCAATAAAGGCCTACTACTGGAGCGTAACGGAATGCTTTGACGGTCGCCGCTCGGACCCACAACCGTCCAGAGACTTGGGGGAGACCTCCCCTTAAAGGTGGATTCACAAAGATCGAGTGTTTCGAACGTCAGCCCACTAGCTCAAACTTAAGGGTTCAAAAGTTCTGCCGAAATCACATAGGTCGTCATGTTACAATTTAGTCAATAAAGGCCTACTACTGGAGCGAAACTGAATGCTTTGACGGTCGCCGCTCGGCCGCACAACCGTCCAGAGACTTGGGGGAGACCTCCCCTTAAAGGTGGATTCACATCGATCGAGTATGTCGAACGTCAGCCCACTCGCTCAAACTTAAGGGTTCAAAAGTTCTGCCGAAATCACATAGGTCGTCATGTTACAATTTAGTCAATAAAGGCCTACTACTGGAGCGAAACTGAATGCTTTGACGGTCGCCGCTCGGCCCCACAACCGTCCAGAGACTTGGGGGAGACCTCCCCTGAAAGGTGGATTCACAAAGATCGAGTGTGTCGAACGTCAGCCCACTACCTCAAACTTAAGGGTTCAAAAGTTATGCCGAAATCACATAGGTCGTCATGTTACAATTTAGTCAATAAAGGCCTACTACTGGAGCGTAACTGAATGCTTTGATGCTCGCCGCTCGGCCCCACAACCGTCCAGAGACTTGGGGGAGACCTCCCCTTAAAGATGGATTCACATCGATCGAGTATGTCGAACGTCAGCCCACTCGCTCAAACTTGAGGGTTCCAAAGTTCTGCCGAAATCACATAGGTCGTCATGTTACAATTTAGTCAATAAAGGCCTACTACTGGAGCGAAAAGGAATGCTTTGACGCAAGCCTTTCGGCTGCACGACCTCCGAGAGGCTTGGAAGAGACCTCGTCTGAAAGGTGGATTCACAAAGATCGAGTGTGTCGAACGTCAGCCCACTAACTCAAACTTAAGGGTTCAAAAGTTATGCCGAAATCACATAGGTCGTCATGTTACAATTTAGTCAATAAAGGCCTACTACTGGAGCGAAACTGAATGCTTTGACGGTTGCCGCTCGGCCGCACAACCGTCCAGAGACTTGGGGGAGACCTCCCCTGAAAGGTAGATTCACAAAGATCGAGTGTGTCAAACGTCAGCCCACTAGTTCAAACTTAAGGGTTCAAAAGTTCTGCCGAAATCACATAGGTCGTCATGTTACAATTTAGTCAATAAAGGCCAACTACTGGAGCGAAACGGAATGCTTTGACGCTAGGCTTTTGGCTGGACGACCTCAGAGAGTCTTGGAAGAGACCTCCTCTGAAAGGTGGATTCACAACGATCGAGTGTGTCGAATGTCAGCCCACTCGCTCAAACGTAAGGGTTCAAAAGTATGCCGAAATCACATAGGTCGTAATGTTACAATTTATTCAATAAAGGCCTACTACTGGAGCGTAACGGAATGCTTTGACGGTCGCCGCTCGGCCCCACAACCGTCCAGAGACTTGGGGGAGACCTCCCCTGAAAGTTGGATTCACAATGATCGAGTGTGTCTAATGTCAACCCATTAGTTCAAACTTAAGGGTTCAAAAGTTCTGCCGAAATTACATAGGTTGTCATGTTACAATTTAGTCAATAAAGGCCTACTACTATAGCCAAACGGAATGCTTTGACGCTAGCCTTTTGGCCGCACGACCTCCGAGATGCTTGGAAGAGACCTCATCTGAAAGGTGTATTCACAAAGATCGAGTGTGTCGAATGTCAGCCCACTCGCTCAAACTTAAGGGTTCAAAAGTTCTGCCGAAATCACATAGGTCGTCATGTTACAATTTAGTCAATAAAGGCCTACTACTGGAGCGTAACGGAATGCTTTGATGGTAGCCGCTCGGCCCCACAACCGTCCAGAGACTTGGGGGAGACCTCCCCTTAAAGGTGGATTCACATCGATCGAGTATGTCGAACGTCAGCCCACTCGCTCAAACTTAAGGGTTCAAAAGTTCTGCCGAAATCACATAGGTCGTCATGTTACAATTTAGTCAATAAAGGCCTACTACTGGAGCGAAAAGGAATGCTTTGACGCAAGCCTTTCGGCTGCACGACCTCCGAGAGGCTTGGAAGAGACCTCGACTGAAAGGTGGATTCACAAAGATCGAGTGTGTCGAACGTCAGCCCACTAACTCAAACTTAAGGGTTCAAAAGTTATGCCGAAATCACATAGGTCGTCATGTTACAATTTAGTCAATAAAGGCCTACTGCTGGAGCGAAACTGAATGCTTTGACGGTCGCCGCTCGGCCCCACAACCGTCCAGAGACTTGGGGGAGAACTCCCCTGAAAGGTGGATTCACAAAGATCGAGTGTGTCGAACGTCAGCCCACTAGCTCAAACTTAAGGGTTCAAAAGTTCTGCCGAAATCACATAGGTTGTCATGTTACAATTTAGTCAAAAAAGGCCTACTACTGGAGCCAAACAGAATGCTTTGACGCTAGCCTTTTGGCCGCACGACCTCCGAGAGGGTTGGAAGAGACCTCATCTGAAAGGTGGATTCACAACGACCGAGTGTGTCGAATGTCAACCCATTAGTTCAAATTTAAGGGTTCAAAAGTTCTGCCGAAATCACATAGGTTGTCATGTTACAATTTAGTCAAAAAAGGCCTACTACTGGAGCCAAACAGAATGCTTTGACGCTAGCCTTACGGCCGCACGACCTCCGAGAGGCTTGGAAGAGACCTCCCCTGAAAGGTGGATTCACAATGATCGAGTGTGGCGAACGTCAACCCATTAGTTCAAATTTAAGGGTTCAAAAGTTCTGCCGAAATTACATAGGTTGTCATGTTACAATTTAGTCAATAAAGGCCTACTACTGGAGCCAAACGGAATGCTTTGACGCTAGCCTTTTGGCCGCACGACCTCCGAGAGGCTTGGAAGAGACCTCCCCTGAAAGGTGGATTCACAATGATCGAGTGTGGCGAACGTCAACCCATTAGTTCAAATTTAAGGGTTCAAAAGTTCTGCCGAAATTACATAGGTTGTCATGTTACAATTTAGTCAATAAAGGCCTACTACTGGAGCGTAACGGAATGCTTTGACGGTCGCCGCTCGGACCCACAACCGTCCAGAGACTTGGGGGAGACCTCCCCTTAAAGGTGGATTCACAAAGATCGAGTGTTTCGAACGTCAGCCCACTAGCTCAAACTTAAGGGTTCAAAAGTTCTGCCGAAATCACATAGGTCGTCATGTTACAATTTAGTCAATAAAGGCCTACTACTGGAGCGAAACTGAATGCTTTGACGGTCGCCGCTCGGCCGCACAACCGTCCAGAGACTTGGGGGAGAGCTCCCCTGAAAGGTAGATTCACAAAGATCGAGTGTGTCAAACGTCAGCCCACTAGCTCAAACTTAAGGGTTCAAAAGTTCTGCCGAAATCACATAGGTCGTCATGTTACAATTTAGTCAATAAAGGCCAACTACTGGAGCGAAACGGAATGCTTTGACGCTAGGCTTTTGGCTGGACGACCTCCGAGAGGGTTGGAAGAGACCTCATCTGAAAGGTGGATTCACAACGACCGAGTGTGTCGAATGTCAGCCCACTCGCTCAAACTGTAGGGTTCAAAAGTTATGCCGAAATCACATAGGTCGTCATGTTACAATTTAGTCAATAAAGGCCTACTACTGGAGCGTAACTGAATGCTTTGACTTTCGCCGCTCGGCCCCACAACCGTCCAGAGACTTGGGGGAGACCTCCCCTTAAAGGTGGATTCACATCGATCGAGTATGTCGAACGTCAGCCCACTCGCTCAAACTTAAGGGTTCCAAAGTTCTGCCGAAATCACATAGGTCGTCATGTTACAATTTAGTCAATAAAGGCCTACTACTGGAGCGAAAAGGAATGCTTTGACGCTAGCCTTTCGGCCGCACGACCTCCGAGAGGCTTGGAAGAGACCTCGTCTGAAAGGTGGATTCACAAAGATCGAGTGTGTCGAACGTCAGCCCACTAACTCAAACTTAAGGGTTCAAAAGTTATGCCGAAATCACATAGGTCGTCATGTTACAATTTAGTCAATAAAGGCCTACTGCTGGAGCGAAACTGAATGCTTTGACGGTCGCCGCTCGGCCCCACAACCGTCCAGAGACTTGGGGGAGACCTCCCCTTAAAGGTGGATTCACAAAGATCGAGTGTTTCGAACGTCAGCCCACTAGCTCAAACTTAAGAGTTCAAAGGTTCTGCCGAAATCACATAGGTCGTCATGTTACAATTTAGTCAATAAAGGCCTACTACTGGAGCGAAACTGAATGCTTTGACGGTCGCCGCTCGGCCCCACAACCGTCCAGAGACTTGGGGGAGACCTCCCCTGAAAGGTGGATTCACAAAGATCGAGTGTGTCGAACGTCAGCCCACTACCTCAAACTTAAGGGTTCAAAAGTTATGCCGAAATCACATAGGTCGTCATGTTACAATTTAGTCAATAAAGGCCTACTACTGGAGCGTAACTGAATGCTTTGATGGTCGCCGCTCGGCCCCACAACCGTCCAGAGACTTGGGGGAGACCTCCCCTGAAAGGTGGATTCACAAAGATCGAGTGTGTCGAACGTCAGCCCACTAGCTCAAACTTAAGGGTTCAAAAGTTCTGCCGAAATCACATAGGTTGTCATGTTACAATTTAGTCAAAAAAGGCCTACTACTGGAGCCAAACAGAATGCTTTGACGCTAGCCTTTTGGCCGCACGACCTCCGAGAGGGTTGGAAGAGACCTCATCTGAAAGGTGGATTCACAACGACCGAGTGTGTCGAATGTCAGCCCACTCGCTCAAACTTAAGGGTTCAAAAGTTCTGCCGAAATCACATAGGTCGTCATGTTACAATTTAGTCAATAAATGCCAACTACTGGAGCGAAAAGGAATGCTTTGACGCAAGGCTTTCGGCCGCACGACCTCCGAGAGGCTTGGAAGAGACCTCGTCTGTAAGGTGGATTCACAAAGATCGAATGTGTCGAACGTCAGCCCACTAACTCAAACTTAAGGGTTCAAAAGTTATGCCGAAATCACATAGGTCGTCATGTTACAATTTAGTCAATAAAGGGCTACTAATGGAGCGAAAAGGAATGCTTTGATGCAAGCCTTTCGGCCGCACGACCTCCGAGAGGCTTGGAAGAGACCTCGTCTGAAAGGTGGATTCACAAAGATCGAGTGTGTCGAATGTCAGCCCACTAACTCAAACTTTAGGGTTCAAAAGTTCTGCCGAAATCACATAGGTCGTCATGTTACAATTTAGTCAATAAAGGCCTACTACTGGAGCGAAACTGAATGCTTTGACTTTCGCCGCTCGGCCCCACAACCGTCCAGAGACTTGGGGGAGACCTCCCCTTAAATGTGGATTCACATCGATCGAGTATGTCGAACGTCAGCCCACTCGCTCAAACTTAAGGGTTCCAAAGTTCTGCCGAAATCACATAGGTCGTCATGTTACAATTTAGTCAATAAAGGCCTACTACTGGAGCGAAAAGGAATGCTTTGACGCAAGCCTTTCGGCCGCACGACCTCCGAGAGGCTTGGAAGAGACCTCGTCTGAAAGGTGGATTCACAAAGATCGAGTGTGTCGAACGTCAGCCCACTAACTCAAACTTAAGGGTTCAAAAGTTATGCCGAAATCACATAGGTCGTCATGTTACAATTTAGTCAATAAAGGCCTACTGCTGGAGCGAAACTGAATGCTTTGACGGTCGCCGCTCGGCCCCACAACCGTCCAGAGACTTGGGGGAGACCTCCCCTGAAAGGTGGATTCACAAAGATCGAGTGTGTCGAAGGTCAGCCCACTAGCTCAAACTTAAGGGTTCAAAAGTTCTGCCGAAATTACATAGGTTGTCATGTTACAATTTAGTCAATAAAGGCCTACTACTGGAGCGTAACGGAATGCTTTGACGGTCGCCGCTCGGACCCACAACCGTCCAGAGACTTGGGGGAGACCTCCCCTTAAAGGTGGATTCACAAAGATCGAGTGTTTCGAACGTCAGCCCACTAGCTCAAACTTAAGAGTTCAAAGGTTCTGCCGAAATCACATAGGTCGTCATGTTACAATTTAGTCAATAAAGGCCTACTACTGGAGCGAAACTGAATGCTTTGACGGTCGCCGCTCGGCCGCATAACCGTCCAGAGACTTGGGGGAGACCGCCCCTGAAAGGTAGATTCACAAAGATCGAGTGTGTCAAACGTCAGCCCACTAGCTCAAACTTAAGGGTTCAAAAGTTCTGCCGAAATCACATAGGTCGTCATGTTACAATTTAGTCAATAAAGGCCAACTACTGGAGCGAAACGGAATGCTTTGACGCTAGGCTTTTGGCCGGACGACCTCAGAGAGTCTTGGAAGAGACCTCATCTGAAAGGTGGATTCACAACGATCGAGTGTGTCGAATGTCAGCCCACTCGCTCAAACGTAAGGGTTCAAAAGTTATGCCGAAATCACATAGGTCGTAATGTTACAATTTATTCAATAAAGGCCTACTACTGGAGCGTAACGGAATGCTTTGACGGTCGCCGCTCGGCCCCACAACCGTCCAGAGACTTGGGGGAGACCTCCCCTGAAAGTTGGATTCACAATGATCGAGTGTGTCTAATGTCAACCCATTAGTTCAAACTTAAGGGTTCAAAAGTTCTGCCGAAATTACATAGGTTGTCATGTTACAATTTAGTCAATAAAGGCCAACTACTGGAGCGAAACGGAATGCTTTGACGCTAGGCTTTTGGCCGGACGACCTCAGAGAGTCTTGGAAGAGACCTCATCTGAAAGGTGGATTCACAACGATCGAGTGTGTCGAATGTCAGCCCACTCGCTCAAACGTAAGGGTTCAAAAGTTATGCCGAAATCACATAGGTCGTAATGTTACAATTTATTCAATAAAGGCCTACTACTGGAGCGTAACGGAATGCTTTGACGGTCGCCGCTCGGCCCCACAACCGTCCAGAGTCTTGGGGGAGACCTCCCCTGAAAGTTGGATTCACAATGATCGAGTGTGTCTAATGTCAACCCATTAGTTCAAACTTAAGGGTTCAAAAATTCTGCCGAAATTACATAGGTTGTCATGTTACAATTTAGTCAATAAAGGCCTACTACTATAGCCAAACGGAATGCTTTGACGCTAGCCTTTTGGCCGCACGACCTCCGAGATGCTTGGAAGAGACCTCATCTGAAAGGTGTATTCACAAAGATCGAGTGTGTCGAATGTCAGCCCACTCGCTCAAACTTAAGGGTTCAAAAGTTCTGCCGAAATCACATAGGTCGTCATGTTACAATTTAGTAAATAAAGGCCTACTACTGGAGCGTAACGGAATGCTTTGATGGTCGCCGCTCGGCCCCACAACCGTCCAGAGACTTGGGGGAGACCTCCCCTTAAAGGTGGATTCACATCGATCGAGTATGTCGAACGTCAGCCCACTCGCTCAAACTTAAGGGTTCAAAAGTTCTGCCGAAATCACATAGGTCGTCATGTTACAATTTAGTCAATAAAGGCCTACTACTGGAGCGAAACTGAATGCTTTGACGGTCGCCGCTCGGCCCCACAACCGTCCAGAGACTTGGGGGAGACCTCCCCTGAAAGGTGGATTCACAAAGATCGAGTGTGTCGAACGTCAGCCCACTACCTCAAACTTAAGGGTTCAAAAGTTATGCCGAAATCACATAGGTCGTCATGTTACAATTTAGTCAATAAAGGCCTACTACTGGAGCGTAACTGAATGCTTTGATGGTCGCCGCTCGGCCCCACAACCGTCCAGAGACTTGGGGGAGACCTCCCCTGAAAGGTGGATTCACAAAGATCGAGTGTGTCGAACGTCAGCCCACTAGCTCAAACTTAAGGGTTCAAAAGTTCTGCCGAAATCACATAGGTTGTCATGTTACAATTTAGTCAAAAAAGGCCTACTACTGGAGCCAAACAGAATGCTTTGACGCTAGCCTTTTGGCCGCACGACCTCCGAGAGGGTTGGAAGAGACCTCATCTGAAAGGTGGATTCACAACGACCGAGTGTGTCGAATGTCAGCCCACTCGCTCAAACTTAAGGGTTCAAAAGTTCTGCCGAAATCACATAGGTCGTCATGTTACAATTTAGTCAATAAAGGGCTACTAATGGAGCGAAAAGGAATGCTTTGACGCAAGCCTTTCGGCCGCACGACCTCCGAGAGGCTTGGAAGAGACCTCGTCTGAAAGGTGGATTCACAAAGATCGAGTGTGTCGAATGTCAGCCCACTAACTCAAACTTTAGGGTTCAAAAGTTATGCCGAAATCACATAGGTCGTCATGTTACAATTTAGTCAATAAAGGCCTACTACTGGAGCGTAACTGAATGCTTTGACTTTCGCCGCTCGGCCCCACAACCGTCCAGAGACTTGGGGGAGACCTCCCCTTAAATGTGGATTCACATCGATCGAGTATGTCGAACGTCAGCCCACTCGCTCAAACTTAAGGGTTCCAAAGTTCTGCCGAAATCACATAGGTCGTCATGTTACAATTTAGTCAATAAAGGCCTACTACTGGAGCGAAAAGGAATGCTTTGACGCAAGCCTTTCGGCCGCACGACCTCCGAGAGGCTTGGAAGAGACCTCGTCTGAAAGGTGGATTCACAAAGATCGAGTGTGTCGAACGTCAGCCCACTAACTCAAACTTAAGGGTTCAAAAGTTATGCCGAAATCACATAGGTCGTCATGTTACAATTTAGTCAATAAAGGCCTACTGCTGGAGCGAAACTGAATGCTTTGACGGTCGCCGCTCGGCCCCACAACCGTCCAGAGACTTGGGGGAGACCTCCCCTGAAAGGTGGATTCACAAAGATCGAGTGTGTCGAAGGTCAGCCCACTAGCTCAAACTTAAGGGTTCAAAAGTTCTGCCGAAATTACATAGGTTGTCATGTTACAATTTAGTCAATAAAGGCCTACTACTGGAGCGTAACGGAATGCTTTGACGGTCGCCGCTCGGACCCACAACCGTCCAGAGACTTGGGGGAGACCTCCCCTTAAAGGTGGATTCACAAAGATCGAGTGTTTCGAACGTCAGCCCACTAGCTCAAACTTAAGAGTTCAAAGGTTCTGCCGAAATCACATAGGTCGTCATGTTACAATTTAGTCAATAAAGGCCTACTACTGGAGCGAAACTGAATGCTTTGACGGTCGCCGCTCGGCCGCATAACCGTCCAGAGACTTGGGGGAGACCTCCCTGAAAGGTAGATTCACAAAGATCGAGTGTGTCAAACGTCAGCCCACTAGCTCAAACTTAAGGGTTCAAAAGTTCTGCCGAAATCACATAGGTCGTCATGTTACAATTTAGTCAATAAAGGCCAACTACTGGAGCGAAACGGAATGCTTTGACGCTAGGCTTTTGGCCGGACGACCTCAGAGAGTCTTGGAAGAGACCTCATCTGAAAGGTGGATTCACAACGATCGAGTGTGTCGAATGTCAGCCCACTCGCTCAAACGTAAGGGTTCAAAAGTTATGCCGAAATCACATAGGTCGTAATGTTACAATTTATTCAATAAAGGCCTACTACTGGAGCGTAACGGAATGCTTTGACGGTCGCCGCTCGGCCCCACAACCGTCCAGAGACTTGGGGGAGACCTCCCCTGAAAGTTGGATTCACAATGATCGAGTGTGTCTAATGTCAACCCATTAGTTCAAACTTAAGGGTTCAAAAGTTCTGCCGAAATTACATAGGTTGTCATGTTACAATTTAGTCAATAAAGGCCTACTACTATAGCCAAACGGAATGCTTTGACGCTAGCCTTTTGGCCGCACGACCTCCGAGATGCTTGGAAGAGACCTCATCTGAAAGTTGGATTCACAACGATCGAGTGTGTCGAATGTCAGCCCACTCGCTCAAACTTAAGGGTTCAAAAGTTATCCCGAAATCACAAAGGTCGTAATGTTACAATTTAGTCAATAAAGGCCTACTACTGGAGCGTAACGGAATGCTTTGACGGTCGCCGCTCGGACCCACAACCGTCCAGAGACTTGGGGGAGACCTCCCCTTAAAGGTGGATTCACATCGATCGAGTATGTCGAACGTCAGCCCACTCGCTCAAACTTAAGGGTTCAAAAGTTCTGCCGAAATCACATAGGTCGTCATGTTACAATTTAGTCAATAAAGGCCTACTACTGGAGCGAAAAGGAATGCTTTGACGCAAGCCTTTCGGCCGCACGACCTCCGAGAGGCTTGTAAAAGACCTCGTCTGAAAGGTGGATTCAGAACGATCGAGTGTGTCGAATGTCAGCCCACTCGCTCAAACTTAAGGGTTCAAAAGTTATGCCGAAATCACAAAGGTCGTAATGTTACAATTTAGTCAATAAAGGCCTACTGCTGGAGCGAAACTGAATGCTTTGACGGTCGCCGCTCGGCCCCACAACCGTCCAGAGACTTGGGGGAGACCTCCCCTGAAAGGTGGATTCACAAAGATCGAGTGTGTCGAACGTCAGCCCACTAGCTCAAACTTAAGGGTTCAAAAGTTCTGCCGAAATCACATAGGTCGTCATCTTACAATTTAGTCAATAAAGGCCTACTACTGGAGCGAAACTGAATGCTTTGACGGTCGCCGCTCGGCCGCACAACCGTCCAGAGACTTGGGGGAGACCTCCCCTGAAAGGTAGATTCACAAAGATCGAGTGTGTCAAACGTCAGCCCACTAGCTCAAACTTAAGGGTTCAAAAGTTCTGCCGAAATCACATAGGTCGTCATGTTACAATTTAGTCAATAAAGGCCAACTACTGGAGCGAAACGAAATGCTTTGACGCTAGGCTTTTGGCCGCACGACCTCCGAGAGTCTTGGAAGAGACCTCATCTGAAAGGTGGATTCACAACGATCGAGTGTGTCGAATGTCAGCCCACTCGCTCAAACGTAAGGGTTCAAAAGTTATGCCGAAATCACATAGGTCGTAATGTTACAAATTATTCAATAAAGGCCTACTACTGGAGCGTAACGGAATGCTTTGACGGTCGCCGCTCGGCCCCACAACCGTCCAGAGACTTGGGAGAGACCTCCCCTGAAAGGTGGATACACAATGATCGAGTGTGGCGAACGTCAACCCATTAGTTCAAACTTAAGGGTTCAAAAATTCTGCCGAAATTACATAGGTTGTCATGTTACAATTTAGTCAATAAAGGCCTACTACTGGAGCCAAACGGAATGCTTTGACGCTAGCCTTTTGGCCGCACGACCTCCCAGAGGGTTGGAAGAGACCTCATCTGAAAGATGGATTCACAACGACCGAGTGTGTCGAATGTCAGCCCACTCGCTCAAACTTAAGGGTTCAAAAGTTATGCCGAAATCACATAGGTCGTAATGTTACAATTTAGTCAATGAAGGCCTACTACTGGAGCGTAACTGAATGCTTTGACGGTCGCCGCTCGGCCCCACAACCGTCCAGAGACTTGGGGGAGACCTCCCCTTAAAGGTGGATTCACATCGATCGAGTATGTCGAACGTCAGCCCACTCGCTCAAACTTAAGGGTTCAAAAGTTCTGCCGAAATCACATAGGTCGTCATGTTACAATTTAGTCAATAAAGGCCTACTACTGGAGCGAAAAGGAATGCTTTGACGCAAGCCTTTCGGCCGCACGACCTCCGAGAGGCTTGGAAGAGACCTCGTCTGAAAGGTGGATTCACAAAGATCGAGTGTGTCGAACGTCAGCCCACTAACTCAAACTTAAGGGTTCAAAAGTTATGCCGAAATCACATAGGTCGTCATGTTACAAATTAGTCAATAAAGGCCTACTACTGGAGCGTAACTGAATGCTTTGACGGTCGCCGCTTGGCCCCACAACCGTCCAGAGACTTGGGGGAGACCTCCCCTTAAAGGTGGATTCACATCGATCGAGTATGTCGAACGTCAGCCCACTCGCTCAAACTTAAGGGTTCAAAAGTTCTGCCGAAATCACATAGGTTGTCATGTTACAATTTAGTCAATAAAGGCCTACTACTGGAGCGTAACTGAATGCTTTGACGGTCGCCGCTCGGCCCCACAACCGTCCAGAGACTTGGGGGAGACCTCCCCTGAAAGGTGGATTCACAAAGATCGAGTGTGTCGAACGTCAGCCCACTAGCTCAAACTTAAGGGTTCAAAAGTTCTGCCGAAATCACATAGGTTGTCATGTTACAATTTAGTCAATAAAGGCCTACTACTGGAGCCAAACAGAATGCTTTGACGCTAGCCTTTTGGCCGCACGACCTCCGAGAGGGTTGGAAGAGACCTCATCTGAAAGGTGGATTCACAACGACCGAGTGTGTCGAATGTCAGCCCACTCGCTCAAACTTAAGGGTTCAAAAGTTCTGCCGAAATCACATAGGTCGTCATGTTACAATTTAGTCAATAAATGCCAACTACTGGAGCGAAAAGGAATGCTTTGACGCAAGGCTTTCGGCCGCACGACCTCCGAGAGGCTTGGAAGAGACCTCCCCTGAAAGGTGGATTCACAAAGATCGAGTGTGTCGAACGTCAGCCCACTAGCTCAAACTTAAGGGTTCAAAAGTTCTGCCGAAATCACATAGGTCGTCATGTTACAATTTAGTCAATAAATGCCAACTACTGGAGCGAAAAGGAATGCTTTGACGCAAGGCTTTCGGCCGCACGACCTCCGAGAGGCTTGGAAGAGACCTCGTCTGAAAGGTGGATTCACAAAGATCGAGTGTGTCGAACGTCAGCCCACTAACTCAAACTTAAGGGTTCAAAAGTTATGCCGAAATCACATAGGTCGTCATGTTACAATTTAGTCAATAAAGGCCTACTAATGGAGCGAAAAGGAATGCTTTGACGCAAGCCTTTCGGCCGCACGACCTCCGAGAGGCTTGGAAGAGACCTCGTCTGAAAGGTGGATTCACAAAGATCGAGTGTGTCGAATGTCAGCCCACTAACTCAAACTTTAGGGTTCAAAAGTTATGCCGAAATCACATAGGTCGTCATGTTACAATTTAGTCAATAAAGGCCTACTACTGGAGCGTAACTGAATGCTTTGACTTTCGCCGCTCGGCCCCACAACCGTCCAGAGACTTGGGGGAGACCTCCCCTTAAAGGTGGATTCACATCGATCGAGTATGTCGAACGTCAGCCCACTCGCTCAAACTTAAGGGTTCCAAAGTTCTGCCGAAATCACATAGGTCGTCATGTTACAATTTAGTCAATAAAGGCCTACTACTGGAGCGAAAAGGAATGCTTTGACGCAAGCCTTTCGGCCGCAAGACCTCCGAGAGGCTTGGAAGAGACCTCGTCTGAATGGTGGATTCACAAAGATCGAGTGTGTCGAACGTCAGCCCACTAACTCAAACTTAAGGGTTCAAAAGTTATGCCGAAATCACATAGGTCGTCATGTTACAATTTAGTCAATAAAGGCCTACTGCTGGAGCGAAACTGAATGCTTTGACGGTCGCCGCTCGGCCCCACAACCGTCCAGAGACTTGGGGGAGACCTCCCCTGAAAGGTGGATTCACAAAGATCGAGTGTGTCGAACGTCAGCCCACTAGCTCAAACTTAAGGGTTCAAAAGTTCTGCTGAAATCACATAGGTTGTCATGTTACAATTTAGTCAATAAAGGCCTACTACTGGAGCCAAACAGAATGCTTTGACGCTAGCCTTTTGGCCGCACGACCTCCGAGAGGGTTGGAAGAGACCTCATCCGAAAGGTGGATTCACACCGACCGAGTGTGTCGAATGTCAGCCCACTCGCTCAAACTTAAGGGTTCAAAAGTTATGCCGAAATCACATAGGTCGTAATGTTACAATTTAGTCAATAAAGGCCTACTACTGGAGCGAAACTGAATGCTTTGACGGTCGCCGCTCGGCCCCACAACCGTCCAGAGACTTGGAGGAGACCTCCCCTGAAAGGTGGATTCACAAAGATCGAGTGTGTCGAACGTCAGCCCACTAGCTCAAACTTAAGGGTTCAAAAGGTCTGCCGAAATCACATAGGTCGTCATGTTACAATTTAGTCAAAAAAGGCCAACTACTGGAGCGAAATGGAATGCTTTGACGCTAGGATTTTGGCCGCACGACCTCCGAGAGTCTTGGAAGAGACCTCATCTGAAAGGTGGATTCACAACGATCGAGTGTGTCGAATGTCAGCCCACTCGCTCAAATGTAAGGGTTCAAAGGTTATGCCGAAATCACATAGGTCGTAATGTTACAAATTATTCAATAAAGGCCTACTACTGGAGCGTAACGGAATGCTTTGACGGTCGCCGCTCGGCCCCACAACCGTCCAGAGACTTGGGGGAGACCTCCCCTGAAAGGTGGATTCACAATGATCGAGTGTGGCGAACGTCAACCCATTAGTTCAAATTTAAGGGTTCAAAGGTTCTGCCGAAATTACATAGGTTGTCATGTTACAATTTAGTCAATAAAGGCCTACTACTGGACCCAAACGGAATGCTTTGACGCTAGCCTTTTGGCCGCACGACCTCCGAGATGCTTGGAAGAGACCTCATCTGAAAGTTGGATTCACAATGATCGAGTGTGTCGAATGTCAGCCCACTCGCTCAAACTTAAGGGTTCAAAAGTTATCCCGAAATCACAAAGGTCGTAATGTTACAATTTAGTCAATAAAGGCCTACTACTGGAGCGTAACGGAATGCTTTGACGGTCGCCGCTCGGACCCACAACCGTCCAGAGACTTGGGGGAGACCTCCCCTTAAAGGTGGATTCACATCGATCGAGTATGTCGAACGTCAGCCCACTCGCTCAAACTTAAGGGTTCAAAAGTTCTGCCGAAATCACATAGGTCGTCATGTTACAATTTAGTCAATAAAGGCCTACTAATGGAGCGAAAAGGAATGCTTTGACGCAAGCCTTTCGGCCGCACGACCTCCGAGAGGCTTGGAAGAGACCTCGTCTGAAAGGTGGATTCACAAAGATCGAGTGTGTCGAATGTCAGCCCACTAACTCAAACTTTAGGGTTCAAAAGTTATGCAGAAATCACATAGGTCGTCATGTTACAATTTAGTCAATAAAGGCCTACTACTGGAGCGTAACTGAATGCTTTGACTTTCGCCGCTCGGCCCCACAACCGTCCAGAGACTTGGGGGAGACCTCCCCTTAAAGGTGGATTCACATCGATCGAGTATGTCGAACGTCAGCCCACTCGCTCAAACTTAAGGGTTCCAAAGTTCTGCCGAAATCACATAGGTCGTCATGTTACAATTTAGTCAATAAAGGCCTACTACTGGAGCGAAAAGGAATGCTTTGACGCAAGCCTTTCGGCCGCAAGACCTCCGAGAGGCTTGGAGAGACCTCGTCTGAATGGTGGATTCACAAAGATCGAGTGTGTCGAACGTCAGCCCACTAACTCAAACTTAAGGGTTCAAAAGTTATGCCGAAATCACATAGGTCGTCATGTTACAATTTAGTCAATAAAGGCCTACTAATGGAGCGAAAAGGAATGCTTTGACGCAAGCCTTTCGGCCGCACGACCTCCGAGAGGCTTGGAAGAGACCTCGTCTGAAAGGTGGATTCACAAAGATCGAGTGTGTCGAATGTCAGCCCACTAACTCAAACTTTAGGGTTCAAAAGTTATGCCGAAATCACATAGGTCGTCATGTTACAATTTAGTCAATAAAGGCCTACTACTGGAGCGTAACTGAATGCTTTGACTTTCGCCGCTCGGCCCCACAACCGTCCAGAGACTTGGAGGAGACCTCCCCTGAAAGGTGGATTCACAAAGATCGAGTGTGTCGAACGTCAGCCCACTAGCTCAAACTTAAGGGTTCAAAGTTCTGCCGAAATCACATAGGTCGTCATGTTACAATTTAGTCAATAAAGGCCTACTACTGGAGCGAAAAGGAATGCTTTGACGCTAGCCTTTTGGCCGCACGACCTCCGAGAGGCTTGGAAGAGACCTCATCTGAAAGGTGGATTCACAACGATCGAGTGTGTCGAATGTCAGCCCACTCGCTCAAACTTAAGGGTTCAAAAGGTTATGCCGAAATCACATAGGTCGTAATGTTACAATTTAGTCAATAAAGGCCTACTACTGGAGCGAAACGGAATGCTTTGACGGTCGCCGCTCGGCCCCACAACCGTCCAGAGACTTGGGGGAGACCTCCCCT